>NC_092044.1:76935541-77273041 GCF_003086295.3 Arachis hypogaea
CACGTTTGAGAGCGCTACCAAGTCTTTGGCGCCATTGTTGATGATCACAATTTCATGCACCATTCAGCATTGGCGAGCCACGCCAGAAACCCAAGTAGCACGCCCAAGTGTTGCTTTAGAGCTGGCGTGCCATGCCTTCGACATTAAGTGGCACACTCAAGTGTTGGACCTTCAGCTCCTCTTCTGGAAACTTGAACTGGCGTGCCACGCCTTGGTGTTCAAGTCGCATGCCTATGTTGGTGTTGCTCCTTCAAGCTTGGCGTGCCACGCCTAGAGCCCCAGGTGGCATGCCCAAGTGTTGGTTTCAAGCTGGCGTGCCACACCTTCGACACTAAGTGGCATGCCCAGGTATTCTTTTCTTTCTGGATTTGTGATCTGGCGTGCCACGCCCAGTTGCTCAAGTGGCACGCCCATAGTGAATGATGAGTTTACGTGCCACGCCCAGCCTGGCGTGCCATGCCCCCTTTGTGGCCTTCAATCTTGCTCTCTGGAAATTGCAACTGGCGTGCCATGCCCATACAATTTCATGGCGTTTGTTCCCAGTGGCATGCCCAGCTTCACATGCCTAGCTTTATTTGTTGTTTCCTTCCCTTTTTATTTTTTTTTTCACCTGAAATTCAACACAAACCCATTTCAAAGTAGTCTCATAATATATATCATTTAATACATGAAATTGCATTGATTTAATGGGATTATGCTCTTTTTATGGTCCTTGTAGACAAGAGAAAGGGGTAGATGATGCAAGTCATCATATACCTCCCAAATGTTCATTACCTTCTGAAATTATCCATATCCAAGAACTAAAGGAAGCCAAGGCTCATGTAGAGACCATTGATGATTGGACTTTTGACAGTTTAGAATTTCACTAATGAAATCTCGTTGTAAAGTATAGTTTCTAAACCAACAATAATCCTTTCATACAAAAGATTGTTTGTCACTAAAACAAACCCCTAAATTTATAAACCGAAGTATTCAAACCTCGGGTCGTTCTCCCTAGGAATTGCAATAAAGTGTCTTGTTATTGGTTATGAGTTATTTTGGGGTTTTTGAGATTTTAGACAAGAAATATAAATGGCAAAGAAAATTAACTAACAACTAACAAAGCTCTTGGCAAGATATGAGAACTAGAAGTTCTATCCTAGTTATCCTCCTCAATTGTGACCACAAATTGTTCATTGCTCCTACTTAGTTAACCTCTAACCATGGAGGAAAGTCAAGTGGATGAATCAATTTGATTCCTCAAGTCCTAATCAACTCCTAAAGGAAAGACTAGCTTTAGAGGCATTCAAATCAATTAGCAACTTCTAATTATCAATCAACAAAGGAATTAGATAACTCAAGAGTCACTAATTACTCAACCAAAGCCAAGAGGAACAAAACCTACACTAAAACCTAACCAAGCATTTTATCAAACACTTGGAAGGTACAAAAGAAAAGCAAAGCAAATTAACAACAAGAATAGAATCTAACAACAATTATTGAAAGGAATTAACAACAACAATCAAAAGAAACACAATTATTATGAATTACCTTAAATTGAATGAAAAGAAAATGGAAGGAACAAAAGTAGATCTACAACAAAATACAAAAACAACATAAAAGAGATTACAACAAAAGAATGGAAGAAGAATGAATGTAATAACAAGGTATTGAGAGGATAGAAGTAGAAGAAGATGAATTAAAATCTAGATCTAAGAACTAAACTTGACCCTAATCCTAATCCTAGAGAGAAGTGAGAGCTTCTCTCTCTAAAACTAACTCTAAACTAATCCTAATGTGTATGAATGATGGAATCCGCCTTTGCTCTTCAATCCTTGGCTTTAAATAGCATTTTTGGCGCCAAAGTTGGTTGGGATTGGGCCCCACAGCTCCTGAGAATTTGTTGGGCGCGAATTCACTTAAAAATCAAGTATCAGCATCGACGCATACGTGCACAGCACGCGTACGCGTCCATGGGCCATTTTGCAAGGTGCACGTAAGCGCCAAGTGCGCGCGCGCGTCCATGGGTGAATTCATTTCTTTGGCTTTTCATGTTCTTCTCCACTTTGTATGCTTTCCTCTCACTCCTTTGATCCTTCCCTAGCCCTTTTCAACCTGAAATCACTTACAAACACATCAAGGCATCTAGTGGAATCAAAGGGAGAATAAAATCATCAAGTTAAAGGCCTAAAAAGTATGTTTTCACATCTAAGCACAAATAAGGAGACAATCACAAAATCATGCTAATTCGTTGAATAAATGTGGGTAAAAGGTATTAGAATCTCCTAAAATCAATACAAGATAAACCCTAAAAATGGGGTCTATCAACCTCCCCACACTTAAACCAAGCATGTCCTCTTGCTTAAACTAAGAATGAAGTAAGGGTATGGCATTTATTCAATGGAAACTAACTAAATGCAATTGCTCGGTCGAAATAAATCAATTCCTCAAGAATACATATATAAGCACAAGGGCCAAAGGTATTAACAACCATGCCACACCGCAATTGAATTGAGCTATTAAATATTTTTACAAACTTACATGAAAAGTGACACTTATAGGTGGAAACATGTAATTGAGCAATCGAACCCTCACCGGTAGTGTTTGCACTCTATTCGCTCAAGTGTTTAGGGTTGATTCACTCAATTCTCCTCTATTTCATGCTTTCTAAGATTTGTTTTTCTTCTAACAATCAACATACATTTCATGCATGCATACATCTATTATGAGGTCTTTTCTTCAGGTTGTAATGGGGTTAGGGTCAAGGTAGGATGCATATATGGTTAAGTGAGCTTGAAATTTGAATCTTTGATAAGCTTAACTTCCCACCTAACCTATGACATCCTATACAATTAAGTTCTAACCTAACTACCCATTTTTCGCTTTTTTAACATACTCATGTATCCCTTTTCATTTCACAACACTTATGCATTGATCTTTATTGGACTTTACTTTGGGCCATTTTGTCCCCTTTTTATTTCTTTCTTTTTTCTATTTTTTTTCTCTTTTCCATATTATTTTTCTTTTTCTTTTGTTTTTCTCATTTTTTCCTTTCTATATACAAGAGCATCAATGCATAAGGTTTTACCTTTGATCAATACATGAGTGTGCACCCAATTCCCAATATTTCCAATAAAAATACAAAACTACCCTTTTATTCCCCCAATGTCCTAAGATTTCCCACACTTGAATGATACTCATACACACTAGCCTAAGCTAATCAAAGATCCAAATAAGGACTTTTATTGTTTTCCGCTTTAAGGCTTGTAATGTGCTAAATTAAGAACAAAGTGGGTTAATCGTAGGCTCAAAGTTGGCTAACAATGGAAGATAAAAGGTAAGGCTATTTGGGTAAGTGAGCTAATGAAATGATAGCCTCAATCATATAAATGCATGAATACACAAAATAATGGACATAAAGAATCAAACAAGTCAAAAATTACAATCATAAAAATAGAATAATGCACACAAGAAGGAAAAATAAGTGGTTATAAGATGTAACCATACCATTAGGCTCAAAACTCACTTGCTTGTGTTCTTAGCTCAAAATCATGATCCACAATATATATAATTCAAGCAAGTTCTATTGAAAAGTTTTCACTTAAATCAATTGAGATGCCCTATAGATAGAAAGCTTGAAAATTTTCATTATTTTGACTAAGCTTATTGTGTATACATATGCAAAAATAAGAAAATGCAAGTAAAAATCCTAAAATCCTAGAATAAAATGCAAAAGTGTTGGAATTAGAAACTTGTCACCCAAAATCGCCGATTGGTCGGATGACCTCCCCACACTTAAAAGTTTGCACCATCCTCGGTGCATTCAAAGATGAGCAAGGGGGTACGGCAAATCTTCGGAGTGCTACCTTCAGCCGGTAGGTCAACCAGTGCTGCATGCTCTTTGTCTTGCTTCCGTTATTGCTTGTGGTGCATTGATGCGGGCAGAAATTGGCGAATTAAAAATTATTAAAATATACACATTGCAAGTATATTTCTTAACTCGCCAGAAATCCACTTATCAATTTAGAAAGGTGTCACAGAAATTTAAAATTAAAATACTGAGAATATGAATCCCAGGTCGTCTCCCAATGAGTTACTAAAAAAGTGTGCTATTTTATTAATCAGATGTTTTCAAAAAGGTTTGAGTTGAGTAAACATAAATTAAATTGGAGAATTTGAATAATGTAAATAAAAGCCTTGACTGGGAGTTGATTAGTTGGAAGCCCCATTATTGTTGGATTACTCTCTAGATTAATTGATAATTAAAGGTTATCCTGTTTAGTTATCTCTTACTAGGTAAAGGAAAGTCAAACAAGTTGGAATGCTACGTCCGTTCACAAGTTGCAACCCACTTAATTAAAAGGGATTGGTGTTAGTGACTAGAGGGCAATCCAACAATAAACCCAATTACTATCTTTCTTTTAAGCTTTCCAACTCAAGGGTTCCTTTCAATCAACTTCCCATCAAGTTAGGGAACTACTCGCTCATTGTGAATGTAAAATTCATAACATATGAAAAGGAATTAAAGAAAGACATTGTAAATAAAAATCAAAATAATCAATTAAAAATAAAAGTAATCCTTGTATTAAATAATCCTAAAAATATTCCAATGGTAAAATTAAATAAAGCAAAGGACATGGAAGAGTAAAGCCAAGTAAAGAAAACAAACTAGAATGACAAAGTCTTGATGAGGTAATAGCTCTTCTCAGTATCCCAATACAAAAAGTGGTAGAAAAATAAAATCCTAAGAACTATGAATGTGTAGAGAGAAAAACCTAGAGGAGGAGTAAAAACTAGATCTAAAACTAAAACTGTGTAGAATGAATGTTGTCCCTGGTTTCTGCATGTTCTCTGGCTCTAATCTGCTGTTCTGGGCCGAAAATTGGGTCAAAATAGGATCCAAAATCGCCCCCAGTGAATTCTACAGATTATGCAGATCGCGCATGTCACGCGATCGCGTCATCCATGCGGACGAGTCATTTGCGTTTTTCCCTGCCACGCGTTCGCATCGTCCATGCTTCCACGTCACTTGTGCTTTTCCAATCCACGCGGTCGCATGAGCCATGCGGCCGCGTCACTTCTCGCTGGTTATCTCCTCAATTTCTCGTGTTCCTTCCAATTTTGCTAGCTTCCTTTCCAATCTCCAACTCATTCATGCCCTATAAAGCCTGAAACACTTAACACATACGGCATCTAATGGAATAAAGGAGAATTAAAATGCATAATTAAAAGTCTCTAGGAAGCAGTTTTCAATCATGTAATAATTTCAGGAAGGAAATATAAATGCATGCTGAATTAATGAATAAGTGGGTAAGGATCATGATAAAACCACACAATTAAACACAATATAAACCATAAAATAGTGGTTTATCAACCTCCCCACACTTAAACATTAGCATGTCCTCATGCTTAACTGAAGGAGATAAGATAAATAAGTATGAACATGTAGAAACTCATGCAATGCAATGCAACCTATATATGTGAATGCAACTATATGATTCTTGCCCACTTGATCAAAAGTAAATAAGCTTTCAAAACAATTACAAATCAAATTCCACTAATTTTATCATTACACAGTAAGACAGATAAAAGTGCAAGAAGATAGCTCATGAAAGCAGGGAACATGGAAATTCAAGCATTGAACCCTCACTGATGATGTATGTACGCTCTAATCTCTCTAGTGTATATGGTAATCACTCTATCCTTCTCTAATCATGCTCTCTAACTTTTGTTCTTCTCCTAACCAATCAACAACAGTTAATATACCAATGCAAACATCATGAGGTCTTTTCAAGGTTGTAATGGGGCCAAGGTAAGGGTAGGGATACATATATGGTTAAGTGAGCTTATAAATTGAATCTTTAATTAACCCAAGCTTTAACCCAACCTATATATTTTATATAACCTTAGAATTCATACCTAGCTACCCAGAATTCCCTTTTACATTCCATACTCATGTATCAATTTTTTTTAATTTTATCATATGTGCATTGATCTTTGAATTCTTAATTCAACATTGGGGTAATTTTGTCCCCTTATTTATTTATTGATTTTTTTTAATATAGACATAAAAATAAACATAGCTTATCAATGCACATAGATTTTTAATTCTTATAGTTTCACATGAGTAGGTATCCAAATTCCCATTGTATTATCATGACACATTCCTTTAATAACTTTTGTTCCCACAATTTCCCATACTTAACTAGCATACACAATTCTATCTTAAGCTAACCAAAGATTCAATTTGGAATATACAATTGTTTTTTCGCTTAAGGCTAGTAATGTGGTAAAATATAGAACAAATGGGATTTAAAGGCTCAAAGTGGTTAACAAAGGTAATTGAAAAGGGTAGGCTTAATTTGGATAAGTGAGTTTAAACAAATAATGGCCTCAATCATATGCAAGCATACAAACATAATAAATATTGGACACATAGGATGAAACAAAATATAGATTACAATCATAGAGAAGTAAACACACAAGAATAAAATAAATATGGTTAAATAATGTAACCATGCATAAAGGCTCAAATCTTCACAGGTTGTGTGTTCTTTAGCTCAAAAATCATGTTCCAAATACAACTTCAAGCAGATTTATCATAAAAAAAATTTTTAATTAAAATTAGTGAAATTTTGTTCCAAAGATAGAGTCTTAGAAGAAACTTATTGTCTTTTCAATCAAGTAGAACATGCATGCAACTAACCTATTACTATGCAATTTATCCTATTCTATAAAAGAAAGAAAATCTAACTAAAATATCCTAATTTGTTGGTGCTAAGGAAGAGAAATTACCTCCGGAAGTCAGGTACTGATCGACCTCCTCACATTTAAGGCTTTGCACCGTCCCCGGTGCCATCTGTCAGGAACAGGGGTGGGCTGGTAGTAGTATCTCCATAGTCGAGACCATCATGGCTCCCTGTGCTTGTAAAAAAAGTGGATTCCGGAGTGTCTGAGTCTCTGCAATCTCCTCTAAGTAGCTTCCTGAGGTGTTTGAATCCGCGGTTGTTACGGCGCTCTCTTAACTTCGCTTTCTGTTCTTGCCGATCCATCCTTTCGATTATCTGCTGGAGCATTTCGTCTGTTGTAGGTGCTTATGGTGTTGAAGAAGGAATATCTACAACCAGTGCAGTAGGAAGGCTTGTAGTGGCTGCTGGAAGTCTGAGGTATTTCCCGTTAGGGACATACTGATCATCCCGTGGAAGCATGGCTTTGGTGTCCCCAGCTCTGTAGGAGACTCCGGCTGCTGAGACAAGATCTGAGACCAAGGCGGGAAAAGGTAAGTTGTCCGCAATTTGTACGTGTCCTATGGCATTCCGGATATGTCTTGGTAGATTCAGAGGTTGGTCTGTAAGGATGCACCATAGTAGAACGGCCATGTCCGCAGTGAAGGAGGACTCGTGAGTGCTCGGAAAGACGTAATGGGACATGATCTGTGCCCATACGCGAGCCTCCAAGGTAAGTGCTGAAGCCGATAATCCCTTAGGGCGGGTACGATGGTATCCGTAGATCCAACGGCTGTCAGGTAATGCGATAACTCTGAGAACGGTGTCCCAGTCAAATTGGTACTTCTGGCACTTGAGTGCGGCTTCTTGAAAGGTGTCCATTCCTTCTGGAATAGGGGGAAGACCTAGAGCTTGTTGAATGGCCTCTTCTGTAATAGGGACTTGCTTCTAACGGACATAGACAGACTGCAGGGTTGGCAGGTAGAAGTTAGAGTAGAACTTGACTACCCAAGAAAGATTGACCTGCTTTAGCTGTCTCTGTAGGAAACCCCATTGTCTTCGTTCAATTTGTGGCTCAACAAAGGTAGCAATATTGGGCGGGAGGATAAGAAGATATTCGTTGTTATAGCTCCTTTCTGCCAGGATAGGGAACATCTGCTCATAATAGCGATTGGGAAATCGCGCAGTGTCCTTTGCTGGAAAGGCTTTCTCCTTTTCATCAACCTTTATGATCCTCTTAACTCTTTTTGTTGAGGGCTTGACTGCAGTTGAAGAAGGTTCTGCTACTAATTCTCTTTTAGTTCCTCTTCTTGCTGGGGGTTTGGGAGTAGCTTTCTCCTTACCTTTCTTGGTGGCCATCCTGAAAAAGGGAAGAGAAAGTAATTTAAATTCAAACAGATATAGCAAGGAAGGGAATGGAAAAGGTGGTGATGGATGCACATTAAGATGTAACTGACATTAACACATGCTCATGAGTACATGTGAAAAATCATCGATGGAAAATAGCTAGTGCATATAATGACAAGTGAATGCAAGGTGGTTATTGGCATGCCGAAAAAGGGCGTGAATAGCATAGACCAAGCATTACTTATAATAAATCACCATGTTGTATTGACAATTAAATTCAATTAATACAATAGTAAAGAGAGTTTATGAAAAGCAAGCATTGAATAGTAGAAAGTATAATAGAGAAGTGCATAATGCCATATGGGCTTTTTCTCAAACACATAGCATGCATGGTAAATAAGGTATAGAAAGTATTAAAGTAAACATGCAAGCAACCCTTTAAAGAAAATAATATATAACTGCCAAATAATTTGCAACAATCCACAAGCATATAATGAGGAATAATGACTCAAATAAATTTCTAACACCATGTAAAAAGGAAAAAAAGAAGAAAGAAAATATGGATAATGAAAAGAAAAAGAAAAGAAAAGAAAATAACATATAAAATAAGAAGAATGATAGAAAAGGAAGGAGGGAAGAAGAAAATAAAACCTTGTTAATGGAGGTGAGAGAGAGAGAGTGAAAGGTGAGATAGAAGGAAGAAGGGAGAAGGAAGAAATAAGGAGGGGAAAAGAAAAATTAGGATTTGGAGAAGAGAAAGATAAGATATTTTGGCAATTTAGGTTGAGCTGTGCAGAGCAAGCGACGCGGCCGCGTGGGGCACGCGTTCGCGTGATTGCGCTTCAATTCAGTTGACGCAGTCGCATCAGTCACGCGGTCGCGTGACCCATGTTATGCTTCTGGCGTGAGTGCAGCCTCGCGCCTGCACAACTCTCTGTTCGAATTTATATATTTGCCAAATTTGGGGTGACGCGATCGCGTGAGTGGGCTTCAGAAAGGAATGACGCGGACGCGTAGGCGACGCGGTCGCGTGATAGGGATTGTGCGTCCAGCACCAATCCAGCACCACTATCACACAATAATTCGTTGGGTTGATAAACCACTATTTTATGGTTTACAATGTGTTTAATTGTGTGGTTTTATCATGATCTTTACCCACTTATTCATGTATTTAGCATGTATTTATATTTCCTTCCTAAAATTATTACATGATTGAAAACATGCTTCTTTGGTCTTAATTTAGCTAATCTTAATTCTCTCTTATTACTATTCGATGCCTTGATCAGTGTGTTAAGTGTTTCAGGCTTCATAGGGCAGGAATGGATTAGAGGATGAAGAGGAAGTGTGCAAAAATGGAAGGAACACAAGGAATCGAGGAGGTGACCAGCGAGAAGTCACGCGGTCGCATGGCTCATGCGACCGCGTGAAATGGAAGAAATCGGAGTGACGCGATCGCGTGCCTGACGCGACCGCGCGGATTGGAAGCTGCATATATGACGCGAATGCATGGACGACGCGGACGCGTGATACGAAAAACGCTGAGTGACGCGGTCGCGTGGACGACGCGGACGCGTGACATGCGCGATCTGCAGAATTACAAAAGTCGCTGGCAGAGATTCTGGGCCGCATTTCAACCCAGTTTTCGGCCCAGAAACACAGATTAAAGTCAAGGAACTTGTAGAGACTCATCAAGCTCTCATAATTCACTTTTCATGTTTTAGATGTAGTTTTTAGATAGAGAGGTTCTCTCCTCTCTCTTAGGATTTAGGTAGGGATTTTAGAAATTAGGATTTAGGACTTCTCTTAGTTTTAGGAGTGACTCTCAATCCCAGGTTCAATGTTTGTTATTTTCAGACATTTGAATGCTTGTTTGTATTAGTTATGTTGCCTAATTGGCCTATGCCACTTTCATGATGATTTTATTATTTAATGATATTTGAGGTATTTCAGTTTATGATTGTCCCTTTTTATTATCCCTAATCTGAAGATATTGTTATTCCAGTAGATTTAATTTCCTTTCTTTTGGTCTTGGTTAAGAAATCAGTAACTCAGGAGTTATCTTAGCTCAACAAAATTTATAACTGTTATCTTTGCTAATTGAACTGAACTTCAATAATCCCAACCTTTTATTAGGAAATAAATAGGATTCAAAGGTCAATTAATTAGTCCCTTGACTTTCCTTTGCTTTAGCAAAGGTTGACTAAGTGAAATTAAGATTCAACTTTCATTATTATTGATAAGAATAACTAAGTCTGGATTTCCAATTTCTCGTACCTTGCCAAAGGATTTGTTTTACAGTAATTATTTATTTTAATTGTCATTTAAATTATTTGCCATATTTATTCCTCATTCTCAAAACCCCAATTTTATCTTTTTCATAACCAATAATAAGAACATACCTCCCTGCAATTCCTTGAGAAGACGACCCGAGGTTTGAATACTCGGTTATCAATTTCAAAGGGGTTTGTTACTTGTGACAACCAAAACGTTTGTATGAAAGAACTTTTGAAGGTTTAGAAACTATACTTGCAACGAGGATTTATCCGCAAATTTCCAGACCACGCAAAAGTTCTCTCATCAGTGCACCCTTTTTACGTCGAAAATCAGGGCACGCGGCCGCGTGGGAGGCCATTATTCCCATGTGACGCGGACGCGTCAGCGACGCAGTCACGTGGGATGATTTGTGCCACTAGCACGCCTCCAGCCATGCTCCAGCGTGACTCTCTGTTCGTTTTTATTTTCTCCCCTCTCCTTTCGACCTGGACGCGTCGCTGATGCGGTCGCATCGCGTGGCATTTTTTCTTTTAGAGAAATAAAAGTATGTAAATGCAGATGCACGAAAGTACTGATAAAGAGAAGAGTTATTGAATAGGAAAAACTAAAAATAAAGAAAAGAATGATCATACCTTAGTGGATTGTCTCCTACCTAGCACTTTGCTTTAACGTCCGTAAGGTGGACGCTCTACTAGCTCAATCTTCTGCTATGTGGGGATCTTCCAAGAGGAAGATCTCAAGCTCTTTATTTTTCTGCATCTTCTCGCCATGGTACAGCTTCAGACGTTGTTCATTAACTTTGATAAGTTCAGAGCCTGAAGGATGGCTTAGGTGATAAATTCCATATGGTTCGGCCTTCTCTACTCTGTATGGACCTTCCCATCTTGATCTCAACTTGCCTGGCATGAGTCTCAGTCGAGATTTGTAAAGGAGGACTAAATCCCCAGGTTGGAACTCTTTTCCCTTGATGTGCTGATCATATACAGCCTTCATCTTCTCCTTGTATATTCTTGAGTTCTCATAAGCTTCTAGGCGAAGGCTCTCCAGTTCTTGCAGTTGCAACTTCCTTTTAGCTCCGGCTTTCTCAATTCCCATGTTGCACTCCTTGACTGCCCAAAAGGCTCTGTGCTCTACTTCAACTGGAAGATGACAAGCTTTTCCATAAACTAAGCGGAAAGGACCCATCCCAATGGGTGTTTTATATGCTGTCCTATATGCCTATAGTGCATCTTATAGCCTGGTGCTCCAGTCTTTTCTATGAGGTTTGACTATCTTCTGCAAGATACGCTTTATCTCTCTGTTTGACACCTCGGCTTGCCCATTGGTCTGAGGATGGTATGCTGTTGCAACCTTATGAATTATCCCATGCTTCTTCATTAATCTTGTTAGTCTCCTATTACAAAAATGGGTGCCTTGATCGCTCACGATTGCTCGTGGTGATCCAAAGCGGCAAATAATATGGTTTTTCACAAAGGAAATAAATAGTGTTAGCATCATCAGTGCGGGTAGGAATTGCTTCAACCCATTTGGAAATGTAATCCACAGCTAACAATATATAAAAATAACCATTAGAATTTGGAAATGGACCCATGAAGTCAATGCCCCAAACATCAAAAATTTCACAGAAAAGCATAATTTGTTGAGGCATCTCATCCCTCCTGGATATATTACCAAATTTTTGGCATGGGAGACAAGATTTACAAAACTCAGCAGCATCTCTAAAAAGAGTAGGCCACCAGAATCCACAATCTAAGATCTTTCTAGCTGTTCTTTGAGGGCCAAAATGTCCTCCACTCTCAGATGAGTGACAGGCCTCTAAAATGGACTGGAATTCTGATTGAGGCACATAACGTCTAATTACTTGATCAGCGCCACATCTCCATAAATATAGGTCATCTCATATATAATATTTAGACTCGCTTTTCAGCTTGTCTCTTTAATGCTTAGAAAAGTGTGGAGGAAATGTGTGGCTAACTAGATAATTAGCTACAGGTGCGTACCAAGGGACTACCTCAGATACTGCTTGCAGGTTATCAAATGGAAAATTATCATCTATAGGAGTAGAATCATCCTTAATGTGCTCAAGGCGACTCAAGTGGTTTGCCACTAGATTCTAGTTACCACTCCTATCCTTTATTTCTAAATCAAATTCTTGTAATAGCAGTATCCAACGTATGAGCCTTGGTTTGGACTCCTTTTTAGTTAATAGATACTTTAAAGCTGTATGGTCTGAATACACTACTACTCTAGTACCAAGTAAATAAGCTCGGAATTTATCCAGAGCAAAAACAATAGCAAGAAGCTCTTTCTCAGTAGTAGTATAATTGGACTGGGCAGTGTCTAAAGTCTTAGACGCATAAGCAATAACAAAAGGATCCTTACCTTCACGCTGAGCCAACGCTGCTCCTACTGCATGGTTGGAAACATCGCACATGATTTCAAACGGCTGGCTCCAGTCTGGTCCTCTCACAATTGGAGCTTGAGTCAGGTCGGTCTTCAGCTTATCAAACGCTTGTTTGCAATCCTCACTAAACTCGAACTCAATATCCTTCTGCAGTAATCTGGATAAGGGAAGTGCTACCTTACTAAAGTCCTTAATAAATCTCCTGTAAAACCCTGCATGGCCAAGGAATGAACGGACTTCCCTCACAGAGGAGGGATAAGGTAAACTAGAAATAACATTCACCTTTGATGGGTCTACAGAAATGCCATTATTAAATACAACATGTCCTAGTACAATCCCTTGTTTTACCATAAAGTGACATTTTTTAAAATTTAATACAAGGTTTGTATTGACACATCTATCTAATACTCTAGATAATCCATCTAAGCAAAGGCTAAAAGAATCACCATAGACGCTAAAATCGTCCATAAAAACCTCCATACAGTCCTCAATAAGATCAGAGAAAAGACTCATCATGCATCTCTGGAAGGTAGCTGGTGCATTGCATAGGCCAAAAGGCATTCTCTTGTAAGCATAAGTCCCAAAAGGACATGTAAAGGTAGTCTTTTCCTGATCCTCAAGAGCTATATGAATCTGGAAATAGCATGTGTAACCATCTAAAAAGCAATAATGTGATTTACCTGACAGGCGATTGGTGCACGAAATTGTGATCATCAATGGCGCCATCAACATGGTACGCACAATTGTAATCTCAACTCTTTATCACAACTTCGCACAACTAACCAGGAAGTGTACTGGGTCATCCAAGTAATAAACCTTACGCGAGTAAGGGTCGATCCCACAGAGATTGTTGGTATGAAGCAAGCTATGGTCACTTTGTAAATCTTAGTCAGGCAAACTCAAATGGTTATGGATGATGTATGAATAAAACATAAAGATAAAGATAGAGATACTTATGTAATTCATTGGTGAGAATTTCAGATAAGCGAATGGAGATGCTTTGTCCCTTCCGTCTCTCTGCTTTCCTACTGTCTTCATCCAATCCTTCTTACTCCTTTCCATGGCAAGCTGTATGTAGGGTTTCATCGTTGTCAGTGGCTACCTCCCATCCTCTCAGTGAAAATGTTCAATGCACGCTGTCACGGCACGGCTAATCATCTGTCGGTTCTCAATCAGGTTGGAATAGAATCCAGTGATTCTTTTGCGTCTGTCACTAACACCCAGCCTTCAGGAGTTTGAAGCTCGTCACAGTCATTCAATCATTGAATCCTACTCAGAATACCACAGACAAGGTTTAGACCTTCTGGATTCTCTTGAATATCGCCATCAATTCTAGCTTATACCACGAAGATTCCGATTAAGGGATCCAAGAGATATCCACTCAATCTAAGGTAGAACGAAAGTGGTTGTCAGGCACACGTTCATAGGTGAGAATAATGATGAGTGTCACGGATCATCACATTCATCAAGTTGAAGAACAAGTGATATCTTAGAAAAAGAATAAGCTGAATTGAATAGAAGAACAATAGTAATTGCATTAATACTCGAGGTACAGCAGAGCTCCACACCTTAATCTATGGTGTGTAGAAACTCCACCATTGAAAATACATAAGAACAAGGTCTAGGCATGGCCGTGAGGCCAGCCTCCCAATGATCTAAGATAGCATAAGAACAAAGATAGCTACCAAGATGATCAAAAGATCTAAAATGATCCAAAGATGAAGATACAATAGCAAAAGGTCCTATTTGTAGAGAACTAGTAGCCTAGGGTTTACAGAGATGAGTAAATGACATAAAAATCCACTTCCGGGCCCACTTGGTGTGTGCTTGGGCTGAGCATTGAAGCATTTTCGTGTAGAGACTTCTCTTGGAGTTAAACGCCAGCTTTTGTGCCAGTTTGGGCGTTTAACTCCCATTCTTGTGCCAGTTCCGGCGTTTAACGTCGGGCAGTTTTGAGCTGATTTGGAACGCCGGTTTGAGCCATCAAATCTCGGGCAAAGTATGAACTATTATACATTGCTGGAAAGCCCAGGATGTCTACTTTCCAACGCCGTTGAGAGCGCGCCAATTGTGCTTCTGTAGCTCCAGAAAATCTACTTCGAGTACAGGGAGGTCAGAATCCAACAGCATCTGCAGTCCTTTTTAGTCTTTGAATCAGATTTTTGCTCAGGTCCCTCAATTTCAGCCAGAAAATACCTGAAATCATAGAAAAACACACAAAATCATAGTAAAGTCCAGAAAAGTGAATTTTAACTAAAAACTAATAAAAATATACTAAAAACTAACTAAAACATACTAAAAACATACTAAAAATAATGCCAAAAAGCGTATAAATTATCCGCTCATCACAACACCAAACTTAAATTGTTGCTTGTCCTCATGCAACTGAAAATAAAATAAGATAAAAAGAAGAGAATATACAATGAATTCCAAAAACATCTATGAAGATCAGTATTAATTAGATGAGCGGGGTTTTAGCTTTTTGCTTCTGAACAGTTTTGGCATCTCACTCTATCCTTTGAAATTCAGAATGATTGGCTTCTTTAGGAACTCAGAATCCAGATAGTGCCATTGATTCTCCTAGTTAAGTATGATGATTCTTGAACACAGCTATTTTATGAGTCTTGGCTGTGGCCCAAAGCACTCTGTCTTCCAGTATTACCACCGGATACATACATGCCACAGACACATATTGGGTGAACCTTTTCAGATTGTGACTCAGCTTTGCTAGAGTCCCCAATTAGAGATGTCCAGGGTTCTTAAGCACACTCTTTCTGCCTTGGATCACAACTTTATTTCTTTTTTTCTCTCTTTTTTTCTTCTTTTTTTTTTCGTTTTCTTTTCTCCCTTTTTTTTTGTTTTTCTCCTTCTCTTTTTTTTTTGCATTCACTGCTTTTTCTTGCTTCAAGAATCATTTTTATGATTTTTCAGATCCTCAGTAACATGTCTCCTTTTTCATCATTCTTTCAAGAGCCAACATTCATGAACAACAAATTCAAAAGACATATGCACTGTTTAAGCATACATTCAGAAAACAAAAGTATTGCCACCACATCAAAATAATTAATCTGTTATAAAATTCAAAATTCATGCAATTCTTCTCTTTTTCAATTAAGAACATTTTTCATTTATGAGAGGTGATGGATTCATAGGACATTCATAACTTTAAGGCATAGACACTAAGACACTAATGATCACAAGACACAAACATAGATAAACATAAGCATGATTTTTTCGAAAAACAGAAAAAATAAAGAACAAGGAAATTAAAGAACGGGTCCACCTTAGTAATGGCGGCTTGTTCTTCCTCTTGAAGATCTTATGGAGTGCTTGAGCTCCTCAATGTCTCTTCCTTGTCTTTGTTGCTCCTCTCTCATGATTCTTTGATCTTCTCTAATTTCATGGAGGAGGATGGAATGTTCTTGGTGTTCCACCCTTAGTTGTCCCATGTTGGAACTCAATTCTCCTAGGGAGGTGTTCAGTTGCTCCCAATAGTTTTGTGGAGGAAAGTGCATCCCTTGAGGCATCTCAGGGATTTGATGATGAGAGGGGTCTCTTGTTTGCTCCATCCTCTTCTTAGTGATGGGCTTGTCCTCATCAATGGGGATGTCTCCCTCTATATCAATTCCAACTGAATAACAGAGGTGACAAATGAGATGAGGAAAGGCTAACCTTGCCAAGGTAGAGGACTTGTCCGCCACCTTATAAAGTTCTTGGGATATAACCTCATGAACTTCTATTTCTTCTCCAATCATGATGCTATGAATCATGATAGCCCGGTCTATAGTAACTTCAGACCGGTTGCTAGTGGGAATGATTGAGCGTTGGATAAACTCTAACCATCCCTAGCCACAGGCTTGAGGTCATGCCTTCTCAATTGAACCGGCTTTCCTCTTGAATCTCTCTTCCATTGGGCGCCCTCTTCACAAATTACTGTGAGGACTTGGTCCAACCTTTGATCAAGGTTGACCCTTCTAGTGTAAGGATGTTCATCTCCTTGCATCATGGGCAAGTTGAATGCCAACCTTACATTTTCTGGACTAAAATCCAAGTATTTCCCCCGAACCATTGTAAGCCAATTCTTTGGGTCCGGGTTCACACTTTGATCATGGTTCTTGGTGATCCATGCATTGGCATAGAACTCTTGAACCATTAAGATTCCGACTTGTTGAATGGGGTTGGTAAGAACTTCCCAACCTCTTCTTCGGATCTCATGTCAGATCTCCGGATATTCACTCTTTTTGAGTTTGAAAGGGACCTCGGGGATCACCTTCTTCAAGGCCACAACTTCATAGAAGTGGTGTTGATGCACCCTTGAGATGAATCTCTCCATCTCCCATGACTCGGAGGTGGAAGCTTTTGCCTTCCCTTTCCTCTTTCTAGAGGTTTCTCCGGCCTTGGATGCCATAAATGGTTATGGAAAAACAAAAAGGAATGCTTTTACCACACCAAACTTAAAAGGTTTGCTCGTCCTCGAGCAAAAGAAGAAAGAAGAGAGTAGAAAAAGAAAAAATGAAGGAGATGGAAATGGCTTGGTGGTTCGGCCAAAGGGGGAGAAGTAGTGTTTAGGGTGTGTGAAAATGAAGGAGTGAAGATGGGTCTATATAGGGGTGGGGAGAGGGTTAGGGTTCGGTTATGGGAGGGTGGGTTTGGGAGGGAAAGTGGTTTGAATTTGAATGGTGAGGTAGGTGGGGTTTTATGAAGGATGGATGTGAGTGGTGAAGAGAAAGATGGGATTTGATAGGTGAACGGTTTTTGGGGAAGAGGTGTTGAGGTGATTGGTGAATGGGTGAAGAAGAGAGAGAGTGGTGGGTAGGTGGGGATCCTGTGGGGTCCACAGATCCTGAGGTGTCAAGGAAAAGTCATCCCTGCACCAAGTGGCGAGCAAAATTGCTCTCTGTGCCAATTCTGGCGTTAAACGCCGGGCTGGTGCCCATTTCTGGCGTTTAACGCCAACTTCTTGCCCTTTCCTGGCGTTTAATACCAGTCTGGTGCCCCTTTCTGGCGTTAAACGCCCAGAATGGTGCCAGACTGGGCGTTAAACGCCCATCTGCTAGCCTTACTGGCGTTTAAACGCCAGCAAGTTCTCCTCCAGGGTGTGATATTTTTCTTTCTTTTTTTCTTTCTGTTTTTGCTTTTTCAATTGATTTTGTGACTTCTCATGATCATTAACCTACAGAAAATATAAAATAACAAAAGAGAATAGATAAATATAATAAGATTGGGTTGCCTCCCAACAAGCGCTTCTTTAATGTCATTAGCTTGACAGTGGGCTCTCATGGAGCCTCACAGATACTCAGAGCAATGTTGGAACCTCCCAACACCAAACTTAGAGTTTGAACGTGGGGGTTCAACACCAAACTTAAAAGTTGGTTGTGGCCTCCTAACTCCAAACTTAGAGTTTCACTGTGGGGGCTCTTTTTGACTCTGTTTTGAGAGAAGCTCTTCATGCTTCCTCTCCATGGTGACAGAGGGATATCCTTGAGCCTCAAACACAAGGGATTGTTCATTCACTTGAATGATCAATTCTCCTCTGTCCACATCAATCACAGCCTTTGCTGTGGCTAGGAAGGGTCTGCCAAGGATGATGGACTCATCCATGCACTTCCCAGTCTCTAGGACTATGAAATCAGCAGGGATGTAATGGGCTTCAACCTTTACCAGAACATCCTCTACAAGTCCATAGGTTTGTTTTCTTGAATTATCTGCCATCTCTAGTGAGATTTTTGCAGCTTGCACCTCAAAGATCCCTAGCTTCTCCATTACAGAGAGAGGCATGAGGTTTACACTTGACCCTAGGTCACACAAGGCCTTCTTGAAGGTCATGGTGCCTATGGTACAAGTATTGAAAACTTCCTAGGATCCTGTCTCTTTTGAGGCAGTTTCTGCCTAGACAAGTAATCTAATTCTTTGGTGAGCAAAGGGGGTTCATCCTCCCAAGTCTCATTACCAAATAACTTGTCATTTAGCTTCATGATTGCTCCAAGGTATTTAGCAACTTGCTCTTCAGTGACATACTCATCCTCTTCAGAGGAAGAATACTCATCAGAGCTCATGAATGGCAGGAGTAAATCCAATGGAATCTCTATGGTCTCAGTGGGAGCCTCAGATTCCCATGGTTCCTCATTAGGGAACTCATTGGAGGCCAGTGGACGTCCATTGAGGTCTTCCTCAGTGGCATTCACTGCCTCTTCCTCCTCTCCAAATTCGGCCATGTTGATGGCTTTGCACTCTCCTTTTGGATTTTCTTCTATATTGCTTGGAAGAGTACTAGGAGGGAGTTCAGTAATTTTCTTGCTCAGCTGACCCACTTTTGCCTCCAAGTTTCTAATGGAGGACCTTGTTTCAGTCATGAAACTTTGAGTGGTTTTGATTAGATCAGAGACCATGGTTGCCAAGTCAGAGGTGTTCTGCTTAGAACTCTCTGTCTGTTGCTGAGAAGATGATGGAAAAGGCTTGCCATTGCTAAACCTGTTTCTTCCACCATTATTGTTGTTGAAACCTTATTGAGGTCTCTGTTGATCCTTCCATGAGAGATTTGGATGATTTCTCCATGAAGGATTATAGGTGTTTCCATAGGGTTCTCCCATGTAATTAACCTCTTCCATTGAAGGGTTCTCAGGATCATAAGCTTCTTCTTCAGATGAAGCTTCCTTAGTACTGCTTGGTGCATTTTGCATTCCAGACAGACTTTGAGAAATCATATTGACTTGCTGGGTCAATATTTTGTTCTGAGCCAATATGGCATTCAGAGTATCAATCTCAAGAACTCCTTTCTTCTGATTTGTCCCATTGTTCACAGGATTACTTTCAGAAGTGTACATGAATTGGTTATTTGCAACCATTTCAATCAGCTCTTGAGCTTCTATAGGCGTCTTCTTCAAATGAAGAGATCCTCCAGCAGAGCTATCCAAAGACATCTTGGGCAGTTCAGACAGACCATCATAGAAAATACCTATGATGCTCCATTCAGAAAGCATATCAGAGTGACACTTTCTGACCAATTGTTTGTATCTTTCCCAAGCTTCATAGAGGAATTCTCCTTCCTTCTGTCTGAAGGTTTGGACTTCCACTCTAAGCTTACTCAATTTTTGAGGTGGAAAGAACTTTTCCAATAAGGCATTGACTAGCTTTTCCCAAGAGTTCAGGCTTTCTTTAGGTTGTGAGTCCAACCATGTCCTAGCTCTGTCTCTTACAGCAAAAGGGAATAGCATAAGTCTGTAGACCTCAGGGTCAACCCCATTAGTCTTGACAGTGTCACAGATTTGCAAGAACTCAGCTAAAAACTGACGAGGATCTTCCAATGGAAGTCCATGGAACTTGCAATTCTGTTGCATTAGAGAAACCAATTGAGGCTTAAGCTCAAAGTTGTTTGCTCCAATGGCAGGGATAGAGATGCTTCTCCCATAGAAGTCGGGAGTAGGTGCAGTAAAGTCACCCAGCACCTTCCTTGCATTGTTGGCATTGTTGTTGTTTTCGGCTGCCATATCTTCTTCTCTGAAGATTTCTGTTAGGTTCTCTACAGAGAATTGTGCCTTAGCTTCTCTTAGCTTTTGCTTCAAGGTCCTTTCAGGTTCAGGGTCAGCCTCAACAAGAATGCTTTTGTCTTTGCCCCTGCTCATATGAAAGAGAAGAAAACAAGGAAATATGGAATCCTCTATGTCACAATATAGAGATTCCTTGAGGTGTCAGAGGAAAAGAAAAATAGAAGGCAGAAGTAGAAAATTTGAACTTATCAAAGAAGATGGAGTTCGAATTGTGCATTAAGGAATAGTGTTAGTCCATGAATAGAAGGATGTGAGAAGAGGGGAAGAAATTTTCGAAAATTAAGTAAAAGATTTTGAAAACATTTTGAAAGACACTAATTGATTTTCGAAAACCAAGGGTGGAAAAGAAATCAAGTGATTTTTGAAAAAGATTTTGAAGTTAGAAATTAAAAAGATATGATTTGAAAACTATTTTGAAAAAGATGTGATTAAAAAGGTATGATTGAAAAGTTATGGTTTTAAAAAGATGTGATTGAAAAAATATGATTTGAAAAACAATTTAAAAAGATTTGATTTTAAAAATTAATGACTTGGCTAACAAGAAAAGATATGATTCAAACATTAAACCTTTCTAAACAGAAAAGGCAACATACTTGAAATGTTGAATCAAATCATTAATTGATAGCAAGTATTTTTGAAAATGGAAAGAAATTGATTTTGAAAAAGATTTGATTGAAAAGATATGATTTGAAAAAGATTTGATTTTGAAAAATTTTGAAAACTAAAAAAAAATTTGATTTGAAAACGAAATCTTCCCTCTTGTGCCATCCTGGCGTTAAACGCCCAGAATGGTGCACATTCTGGCGTTTAACGCCCAAAGCTCTACCCTTTTGGGCGTTAAACGCCCAGCCAGGCACCCTGGCTGGCGTTTAAACGCCAGTTTTCCTTCCTTACTGGGCGTTTTGAATGCCCAGCTTTTTCTGTGTAATTCCTCTGCTGTATGTTCTGAATCTTCAATTCTCTGTATTATTGACTTGAAAAGACACAAATAAAAATATTTTTGGATTTTTAATGATGAAGAATAATCAAGATGCAACTAAAATCAAATAACAATGCATGCAAGACACCAAACTTAGCAGTTTGTATACTATTGACACTACAAAATGAGAATGCATATGAGAAACACAAAACACTCAAGTCAAGAGAATCTAAAGATCAGAGTAATGAAATCATCAAGAACATCTTGAAGATCACTTAAGACACATGAATGAATGCAAGAAGAACAGAAACATGCAATTGACACCAAACCTAACATGAGACACTAGACTCAACAAGAAACATAAAATATTTTTGGTTTTTATGATTTTGTAATTTTTTTTGGATTTTTCGAAAATTAAGTGAAAAGGAAAAATAAAAATATCAAAATTCTTAATGAGAATTCCAGGAATCATGCAATGTTAGTCTAAAGCTTCAGTCTAAAGAAATTAGACATGGTTAAACAAGCTTCAGCAGGACATGGCATTCAAGAGCTAAATTGATGAAAATCAATCAGCTTTGGTGATGATAAGAATATCACCTTGAAACACTAGAATTCATTCTTAAGAACTCTGAAGAAAAATACCTAATCTAAGCAACAAGATGAACCGTCAGTTGTCCAAACTCAACAATCCCCGGCAATGACGCCAAAAACTTGGTGCACGAAATTGTGATCATCAATGGCGCCGTCAACATGGTATGCACAATTGTAATCTCAACTCTTTATCACAACTTCGCACAACTAACCAGCAAGTGTACTGGGTCATCCAAGTAATAAACCTTACGCGAGTAAGGGTCGATCCCACAGAGATTGTTGGTATGAAGCAAGCTATGGTCACTTTGTAAATCTTAGTCAGGCAAACTCAAATGGTTATGGATGATGTATGAATAAAACATAAAGATAAAGATAGAGATACTTATGTAATTCATTGGTGAGAATTTCAGATAAGCGAATGGAGATGCTTTGTCCCTTCCGTCTCTCTGCTTTCCTACTGTCTTCATCTAATCCTTCTTACTCCTTTCCATGGCAAGCTGTATGTAGGGTTTCACCGTTGTCGGTGGCTACCTCCCATCCTCTCAGTGAAAATGTTCAACGCACGCTGTCACGGCACGGCTAATCATCTGTCGGTTCTCAATCAGGTTGGAATAGAATCCAGTGATTCTTTTGCGTCTGTCACTAACACCCAGCCTTCAGGAGTTTGAAGCTCGTCACAGTCATTCAATCATTGAATCCTACTCAGAATACCACAGACAAGGTTTAGACCTTCTGGATTCTCTTGAATACCGCCATCAATTCTAGCTTATACCACGAAGATTCCGATTAAGGGATCCAAGAGATATCCACTCAATCTAAGGTAGAACGGAGGTGGTTGTCAGGCACACGTTCATAGGTGAGAATGATGATGAGTGTCACGGATCATCACATTCATTAAGTTGAAGAACAAGTGATATCTTAGAACAAGAATAAGCTGAATTGAATAGAAGAACAATAGTAATTGCATTAATACTCGAGGTACAGCAGAGCTCCACACCTTAATCTATGGTGTGTAGAAACTCCACCATTGAAAATACATAAGAACAAGGTCTAGGCATGGCCGTGAGGCCAGCCTCCCAATGATCTAAGATAGCATAAGAACAAAGATAGCTACCAAGATGATCAAAAGATCTAAAATGATCCAAAGATGATGATACAATAGCAAAAGGTCCTATTTGTAGAGAACTAGTAGCCTAGGGTTTACAGAGATGAGTAAATGACATAAAAATCCACTTCCGGGCCCACTTGGTGTGTGCTTGGGCTGAGCATTGAAGTATTTTCGTGTAGAGACTTCTCTTGGAGTTAAACGCTAGCTTTTGTGCCAGTTTGGGCGTTTAACTCCCATTCTTGTGCCAGTTCCGGCGTTTAACGCCGGGCAGTTTTGAGCTGATTTGGAACGCCGGTTTGGGCCATCAAATCTCGGGCAAAGTATGGACTATTATACATTGCTGGAAAGCCAAGGATGTCTACTTTCGAACGCCGTTGAGAGCGCGCCAATTGGGATTCTGTAGCTCAAGAAAATCCACTTCGAGTGCAGGGAGGTCAGAATCCAACAACATCTGCAGTCCTTTTTAGTCTCTGAATCAGATTTTTGCTCAGGTCCCTCAATTTCAGCCAGAAAATACCTGAAATCACAGAAAAGCACACAAACTCATAGTAAAGTCCATAAAAGTGAATTTTAACTAAAAACTAATAAAAATATACTAAAAACTAACTAAAACATACTAAAAACTTACTAAAAACAATGCCAAAAAGCGTATAAATTATCCGCTCATCAGCGATCCAGCATTTGATCAATGAATGGAAGAGGATAGTGATCCTTACGAGTGGCTTGATTGAGACGCCTGTAATCAATGCAAACCCTCCAGGTGTTTTAAACTCTAGTAGCTATGAGCTCTCCATGCTCATTTTTTACTGTAGTGACTCCCGACTTCTTGGGCACCACTTGTACTGGGCTCACCCATTCACTGTCTGAAATGGGGTAGATAATATCTGCCTCTAGTAGTCTGGTCACTTCCTTCTTGACAACCTCTAAGATAGTGGGGTTTAGTCTTCTCTGGGGTTGACGAACGGGTCTTACTCCTTCTTCTAAAAAGATTATGTGCTCACAGACTAGAGGATTGATGCCTACTATATCTGTTAAACTCCACCCAATTGCTTTCTTGTGCTTCCTCAGCACACTAAGTAACTACTCTTCCTGTTCAGGAGTGAGGTCCCATGCAATGATAACTGGAAACTTCTGTTTGTCTTCGAGGTAAGCATATTTGAGGTGTGGAGGAAGGGATTTCAATTCTAACTTCTGGTCATGGTCTGGCTCTAGATTATCTGGAACTGGTGGCAGTGGTAGAGTGCTTGCATTGTCCTCGGAATTCCCCACACTTGGACCTTGTCCTATGTACTTATCTTCAAACTCTTCCTGGTGAACTTCAGCTACGGTTTCATCTATGATGTCACACTGGAAGATAGAACGATCTTCTGGAGGGTGCTTCATAACTCCATTCAGATTGAAGCTTACTACTCGGCCATCTATTTCAAAAAGAGTATGTGCCTGCAAAAGCATCTAATTTGAACTTTGAGGTCTTCAAGAAAGGTCTTCCGAGTAGGATTGATGATGGCTTCTCTGAGTCATTTTAGGGCATCTCCAAGATGTAAAAATCAATGGAAAAAGTGAGACCTTTAATGCCCACCAATACATCTTCAGCAACTCCAGCCACTGTAATAATACTTTTATCTGCTAACACAAAACGAGCTGCCGACCTCTTTAAGGGAGGGAGCCTCAAAACATCATATACAGATAAAGGCATTATACTAACACATGCTCCTAAATCACACATGTAGTCAGAAAATATCACACTTCCAATGGTACAGTTAACCATGCATGGACCTGGATCACTACAATTTTCAAGTATATTTCCCATTAAAGTAGATATAGAACTTCCTAAAGGGATAGTTTCTAATTCATTAATTTTGTCTTTATGTATGCACAAATCTTTTAGAAACTTTGCATATTTAGGTACCTGTTGAATGACATCAAAAAGGGGAACAATTATCTCAACCTTTTTGAAAATTTCTACCATTTGGGGATCAGGTTCCAACTGCTTCCTGGGCTTCCTTGCAAGTTGTGGAAATGGAATAGGAACGGCGTCCTCTATAGTGTCTACGCCCTTTGGTGCTTCTTCCTGTGATTTGGCATCTTCTTCTTCAGCCATGTCTTGCATGCTCTTTTCTTCTTCAACATATTCTATTTCCACTACCTCTTCAGCTGAGGTGTGTTCAGATGGAGTTGGCTCTTCCTGATTTCTCTCTTGCAATGTGGTTCCGGACCTTAGGGTGATGGCATTAATACCATCCTTTGGGTTGGGTAATGGTTGAGAGGGGAGTCCACCAGAGCTTGAGGATTGGTTGTTGGAATTGTTCATTGATCCAATCTGTGAGACAAGGGCTTGCAAAGTAGAATTCAAACAATTCAGAGTAGAAGTAAGATTGTTTTCCATGGCCTATTGTCTTCGATCAATGGCTTGTAGTAATTCATCATTAGGAGATTAAGAGGGGTAAGTGATTTGAGAGGTCTGCTGAGATGCTTGAGGCTGTCTTAAATGAGGTGCTTTGTAGGACTGATTCTGATTCTGCTGCCTAAAGTTGTTATTGTTATTCCACCTCTGAATTCCATTATTATCTCTGCCTCCTCTGTTATAATTGTCCCTCCAACCCTGGTTAGAATTGTCTCTCCAACCTTGGTTAGAGTTATCCTAAATTTTAATTATTTGGATTTAATGGGATACGTGACATATAATCCCCTTATTTTTGGGTAATTAGAATTTTTGTGGCATATAAACTGAAAATTGATTTTTACCCTCTAATTGGAAATAACTGACCAAGGAATTGGCAGTTAATAAATTTTAGAGGAGACTAGGAAGGTCTAAGGAATTAGGGCCTAGTCACATATAGTTTGCCATGAAATTATATCTTGCATGATTAAATTAGTTAGTAATAAAAATTAATCCGGAAAAATAGATAACTCTGAAACCTTAACTAGCTTCTCATTATATTATTCCCAACTTATTTATTTGTCTGTGTCTAATGCTCTTTGAATACCAAAACACTCTTTTCTGCTTGCCTGACTAATCCTATCAAACACTATTATTGCTTGATCCATAAATCCTCGTGGGATCGACCCTTACTCACGTAAGGTATTACTTGGTACGACCCGGTGCACTTGCCGGTTAGAAAGTGTGGGTTATAAATACCGCACCAAGTTTTTGGCGCCGTTGCCGGGGATTGATTGTGATTAACAACTATTAGTTATTTGATTGTTTAGATTAGGCGTTTTAATTTTAATTTTACAAAAAAATTTATTTTCCTTTTTTTCTTCTTTTCCGTCCAGTATCCCCCTTCCCACTTTTTTTGTTTTCTTTCTTTTTTTCTTTTTTTTAAAACAAATTTAAAAAAAATTAATAAATAGCACCAATATTTTTTTTAATTTCTGAAATTAAGTTTGGTGTTGACTATTTATTTTATTCAATATTTTTATCTCTTTACACAGGTTACCTCACTGGGAATTCTCTACACTCTGACATAGAGATTCCCATTCTTTTTTGTTTTCTGGTTGTTTATGCGCAGGAACAGAGACGAAGAACATCTCTTAGACTTTGATCCTGAACCTGAAAGGACTTTCAGACGGCGTTTACAACAAGCAAGACTTACAAGGCTGCAGAATCCACTATGGATCCAAATAATAATGATAATCCCAATGCGGCAAACCTGAATGGGAATGAGCAACAAAGGAGAGTGCTTGGCTCCTACTCTTCTCCTACCACAGATCTTTATGGAAAAAGCATCGTAGTGCCTCCTATTGCTGCGAATAACTTCGAGTTGAAGCCTCAACTGGTCACCCTGGTGCAACAAAACTGCCAGTATCATGGTCTTCCCCACGAAGACCCAAATCAATTCATTTCAAGTTTTTTGTAGATTTGTGATACTGTAAAGACAAACGGAGTGAACCCAGATGTGTACAAACTAATGCTCTTCCCGTTTGCTCTGAGGGATGGAGCAAAACTATGTCTAGATTCTCAACCCAAGGACAGTTTGGATACTTGGAAAAAGGTGGTTACTGAGTTTCTCACAAAATTTTTCCCACCAAAGAAGCTGACTAAGCTTAGGATGAAGGTTCAGACCTTCAGACAGAAGGATGGTGAGACTCTCTATGAAGTTTGGGAGAGATACAAGCTACTGACTAGGTAATGCCCTCCAGACATGTTCTCCAAATGGACACAAATAGACATATTTTATGAAGGCTTGAGTGAAATGTCCAAAATGTGCTTAGATAATTCTGCAGGAGGTTCATTGCACAAGAAGAAGACACCAGAGGAGACTATTGAGCTTATTGAATTGGTTGCTAGCAACCAATATTTATACTCCTCTAACAGGAATCCTGTGAACTATGAGGCTCCTCAAAAGAAGGGTGTCATGGAAGTGGAAACTCTTAATGCTATTCTTGCTCAAAACAAGCTTATGTCTCAGCAAATAAATCTTCTTACTCAGCAGATGGGTGGCATGCAAGTCTCAGCTATCAACACCCAAAATCCCCCACAGGAAGTCTCCTATGACATGGCAGGTAATTTTGTGCAAAATGATAATTATGATTATGCTCAACCTTCTTTTGAACATGTGAATTACATGGGGAGTGGTCCTAGAAATCCCAACAATGACCCATATTCTAAGACATACAACCAGGGATGGAGAAATCACCCAAATTTTGGATGGAAGGATCAACCTCAGAGACCTCAAAACTTCAACAATAATTCTCAGGGTGGTTTCCAACAGAACAATGATTTGGAAGCAATATTGACAGGTTTTAGACAGGAAACCAGAGCATCCATCAAGAACCTGGAGATTCAAATGAGTCAAATAGCCACCAGAGTTAATGAAATTGATCAGAGGACCACTAATAGCCTTCCTAGTAACACAATTCCAAATCCAAGAAAGGAATGTAAGGCTATCACTGTGATAAGTGGACAAGTGGCAAGTGCAGAAGCACAAGTTATGCAGGAAACCAGAGCCTCCATTAAAAATTTAGAAGCGCTAGTGGGTCAACTGAGCAAGCAAATACTTGAGAAGTCTGCAAGTACATTTCAAGGTGATACAGTGGTGAACCCAGGAGAAGATTGTAAGACTATTCAATTAAGAAGTGGTAAAATAGCTGGTTCTGAGACCAAGGTCAATGAAGAGCTAGTTGAAAAGGATGCTCCAAAGGAGAAGAAGGAAGAAGTAGAGCACGCCCCTCCAAAGCGTGTGATGAGCGGATATTTTATACGCTTTTTGGGGGGTAATTTCATGTAGATTTTAGTATGTTTTAATTAGTTTTTAATAGAATTTTATTATTTTTTAGGCAAAAATCATATTTCTGGACTTTACTATGAGTTTGTGTATTTTTTTGTGATTTCAGGTATTTTCTGGCTGAAATTGAGGGAGCTGAGCAAAAATCTGAGTTAGGCTAAAAAAGGACTGCTGATGCTGTTGGATCTTGACCTCCCTGCACTCGGAATGAATTTTTTGGAGCTACAGGAGTCCAATTGACGCGCTCTCAGTTGGGTTGGAAATTAGAAATCCAGGGCTTTCCAGCAATATATAATAGTCCATACTTTGCACAAAGATAGATGACGTAAATTGGCATTCAACGCCAGTTCCATGTTGCAGTCTGGCGTCCAGCGCCAGAAACAGGTTACAAGTTGGAGTTCAACGCCCAAAACACGTTACAACCTGGCGTTCAACTCCAGAAACAGCCCAAGCACGTGAGAGGCTTAAGTCTCAGCCCCAGCACACACCAAGTGGGCCCCAGAAGTGGATTTCTGCACCAATTATCTTAGTTTACTCATTTTCTGTAAACCTAAGTTACTAGTTTACTATTTAAACAACTTTTAGAGACTTATTTTGGACCTCATGACATTTTTAGATCTGAACTACATACTCTTTGATGGCATAAGTCTCTAAACTCCATTGTTGAGGGTGAGGAGCTCTGCAGTGTCTCGATGAATTAATGCAAGTACTTATATTTTTCCATTCACATATGTGTGTTCCTATCTAAGATGTTCATTCGCGCTTAATTATGGAGATGGTGATGATCCGTGACACTCATCACCTTCCTCAACCCATGAACGTGTGTCTGACAACCACCTCCATTCTACATCAGATTGAATGAATATCTCTTAGATTCCTTAATCAGAATCTTCGTGGTATAAGCCGGAGTGATGGCGACATTCATGAGAATCCGGAAAGTCTAACCTTGTCTGTGGTATTCCGAGTAGGATTCCGGGATTGAATGACTGTGACGAGCTTCAAACTTCTGAAGGCTGGGCATCAGTGACAGACGCAAAAGAATCACTGGATTCTATTCCAACCTGATTGAGAACTGACAGATGATTAGTCGTGCTGTGACAGAGCATCTGGACCATTTTCACCGAGAGGATGGGAAGTAGCCATTGACAACGGTGACACCCTACATAGAGCTTGCCATGGAAGGAACATTGCAATTATGTTATTGAGTTGAATATTATATTGCATGGATTCAGAGGACAAACCATCTCCAAAACCCCAACATATTCTCCATTACTGCATTACAAGTAATTAATTCACACTCTTTTATTTTTCTAATAATTCAACTGATAATTTTGATTGAAATCCTGACTAAGAATAATAAAATAAACATAGATTGCTTCAAACCAATAATCTCTGTGAGATCGACCCTTACTCACGTAAGGTATTACTTGGACGACCCAGTGCACTTGCTGGTTAGTTGTGCGGATTGCAAAAGTGTGATTGCAATTTTGTGCACCAAGTTTTTAGCACCGTTTCCGGGGATTGTTCGAGTTTGAACAACTAAAGGTTTATTTTATTGCTTAGATTTGGAATAATTTATTTTTGTTGCTATAGAGTTATTAAATTCTGAGTCCTTTATTCCCTTTTCAAAAAAATTTTCAAAAAAATTATTTTCCTTTATCACAATTTTAATTTTTTGTGAGTTTAGTGTTTTGTTCTAAGTTTGGTGTCAACTACATATTTTATATTTTTCCTTTAAATTTTCGAATTTGTGCTCTTTGAGCTTCAAGTTGTTCTTGTTGATTTTTCTTGTTGATCTTTAATTTTTCTTATCCTGTGTCTTTTCTTGTTTCACTTGTGTTTTTCGAAAACATTAGTCTTCCAAAAGGAATATACCTATTCAGAACAAGTGTTACATTTACTGCCCAATTGGCTAGAGCGTTGGTCTATGTTCTTGGTAATTGGGTACCTTCTTTTTAAAACCTTTTTCAAAAATAATTTTTCTTGATTTAATCTTGTGCCAAACTTTAAGTTTGGTGTTTTCTTGTTAATTTTAATATAATTTTCGAAAATTACTTTGATTTTCCAAAATTTTTAAGTTTGGTGTTCTTTCTTTTGTTCTTAGTGTTCTTGTGAATCTTCAAAGTGTTCTTGAGTCTTCTTTGTGTTTTGATCCTAAAATTTTTAAGTTTGGTGTTCCTTGGTGTTTTCCTTCCAAAATTTTCGAAAATAAGGAGCATTAGATCCAAAATTTTTAAGTCTTGTGTCTTTTATGTGTTTTCCTCCTTCATCATAAAATTCAAAATTCAAAAAATAAATAAATAAATAAAAATATTTTTAATATATATATATATATATATATATATATATTATTATCTTTTTCAAAAATATCCTAACCACTTTCTCTTTTTCCTCAAATTTTTTGAAAATTTTCACAAAACATTTTCAATTTCTTTTTTTTATTTATTTCATTTTATTTTATTTTATTATTTCGAAAATAAATTTTTATTTTTAATAAAATAAATAATATCAACATACATATCATCTCCCTTGCTCCATCATCGAACTAAGTGGAAAGGAACAGTCCAGAGGGACTCTGGGGTCATATGCTAACCCCACTACTACTTTATATGGGAGTAGTATATGTATACCCTCCATTGGAGTTAGCAGTTTTGAGTTGAATCCTCAGCTCATTATCATAGTGCAGCAAAGTTGCTAGTATTCCAGTCTTCCACAAGAAGAACCTACAGAGTTTCTGGCACAGTTTTTACAATTGCTGACACAGTACATGATAAGGAGGTAGATCAGGATGTCTACAGGCTATTACTATTCCCATTTGCTATAAAAGACCAAGCTAAGAGGTGGTTAAATAACCAACCTAAGGACAGCATAAAGACATGGAAACAGCAGTCAGAAAAATTCCTGAATCACTATTTTCCTCCAAAACGGATGACACAGCTAAGGCTAAGCATCCAAGGCTTCAAACAAGGAGATAATGAATCCCTTTATGATGCCTGGGAGAGATACAGAGAGATGCTAAGAAAATGCCCCTCTGAAATGTTTTCAGAATGGGTACAATTAGACATCTTCTACTATGGGCTTACAGAAAGAGCTCAGATTTCTTTAGACCACTCAACTGGTGGATCTATACACATGAGGAAGACAATAGAAGAAGCTCAAGAGCTCATTGATACAGTTGCCAGAAATCAGCATCTGTACCTAAGCAGGGAATCTTCCATCAACAAAGAGGCTAAAACAGTAACTACTGAACTCAGTCCTGCAGATCAAGCTGCTGAATTCAATCAGCAATTAGATTTTCTAACAAAATAGTTAGCCGAATTCAAGGAGATACTACAAGAAACAAGAATGGCTAACAAAAATATGGAAGTACAGTTGAAGCAAATAGAACAGCAGTTATCAAAACAAATAACAGAAGAATGCCAAGCAGTTCAATTAAGAAGTGGAAAGATATTAAATACCTCACTTCAAGGTAGCAGGAAGCTAAGAAATGAGAAAACCACCCAAAATCCATCTGAGGACAGTCAGAGCCCAGAGAGGAATAACTCTAGCGTTCAAAAGCCAGAAAATGGGTGGAAAGCTAGCGCTGAACGCCCAGACCATGCTCAGTTCTGGCGTTCAACGCCAGAAACAAGCAATGAATCGGCGTTGAACGCCCAAAGGAAGCACAATTCTGGCGTTCAAATGCCAGAAACAGATAAGGAGCTGGCGTCTAACGCGACTCCTGCTTCCACCCCTGGCATTCAAACGCCAGTGGGAGATCAGACACATATAAGTGCTGATAACAACCCCTCTAAAAAGGCTTTTCAACCCACATTTGTAGGCAATAAACCTACAGCAACTAAGGTTGAGGAATATAAAGCCAAAATGCCTTATCCTCAGAAACTCCGCCAAGTGGAACAGGATAAGCAATTTGCTCGCTTCGCAGACTATCTCAGGACTCTTGAAATAAAGATTCCGTTTGCAGAGGAACTTGAGCAAATACCCTCTTATGCCAAGTTCATGAAAGAGATCTTAAGTCATAAGAAGGATTGGAGGGAAACTGAGAAAGTTTACCTCGATGAAGAATGCAGTGCAGTCATTCTGAAAAGCTTACCTGAGAAGCTTAAGGATCCGGGAAGCTTTATGATGCCATGCACATTAGAAGGTACTTGTACCAAGCAAGCTCTATGTGATCTTGGGGAAAGTATTAATCTAATACCTGCAGCTACTATCAAAAAGCTTGGGTTGACTGATGAAGTTAAACCAACCCGGATATGTCTTCAACTTGCTGATGGCTCCATTAAATACCCATCAGGCGTGATTGAAGACATGATTGTCAAAGTTGGGCCATTTGCCTTTCCCACTGACTTTGTGGTGCTGGAAATGGAGGAGCACAAGAGTGCAACTCTCATTCTGGGAAGACCTTTCCTAGCAACTGGCCGAACCCTCATTGATGTTCAAAAAGGGGAAGTAACCCTGAGAGTCAATGAGGATGAGTTCAAGTTGAATGTTGTCAAAGCCATGCAGCATCCAGACACCCAAAACGACTGCATGAGCGTTGATATTATTGACTCTCTGGTAAAAGAAGTCAATATGGCTGAGAGCTTCGAATCAGAGCTAGAGGATATCTTTAAAGATGTTCATTCTGATCTGGAGGAACCAGAGAAAATAATAGAACCTCTGAAAATCCCTCAGGAAGAGGAGAAACCTCCCAAACCCGAGCTCAAACCATTACCACCATCCCTGAAATATACATTTCTGGGAGAAGGTGATACCTTTCCTGTAATCATAAGCTCTACCTTAGAGCCACAGGAAGAGAAAGCACTAATTCAAGTGCTAAGGACACACAAGACAGCTCTTGGGTGGTCCATCAGTGATCTCAAGGGCATTAGCCCAGCCAGATGCATGCACAAGATCTTACTGGAGGGTGACGCCAAGCCAGTGTTCAACCACAAAGGCGGCTGAATCCAACCATAAAGGAGGTGGTGCAGAAAGAGGTCACTAAATTACTAGAGGTTGGGATTATTTATCCTATTTCTGATAGCCCCTGGGTAAGCCCTGTCCAAGTCATCCCTAAGAAAGGTGGCATGACAGTGGTTCATAATGAAAAAAAGAACTGGTTCCTACAAGAACAGTTATAGGGTGGCGTATGTGTATTGATTATAGAAGGCTCAATACAGCTACCAGAAAGGATCATTTTCCTTTACCATTCATAGACCAGATGCTAGAAAGACTAGCAGGTCATGAATACTACTGCTTCCTGGATGGATATTCAAGTTATAATCAAATTGCAGTAGATCCAAAAGATCAAGAGAAAATGGCATTCACATGTCCATCCGGAGTATTTGCATACAGAATGATGCCATTTAGCTTGTGCAATGCACCTGCAACCTTTCAAAGGTGCATGCTCTCAATTTTCTCTGATATGGTGGAAAAATTTCTGGAAGTCTTCATGGATGACTTTTTAGTATTTGGAGACTCATTCAGCTCCTGTCTTGACCATCTAGCACTTGTTCTAAAGAGATGCCAAGAGACCAACCTAGTTTTAAACTGGGAGAAATGTCATTTTATGGTGACTGAAGGAATTGTCCTTGGGCACAAAATCTCGAACAGAGGTATAGAGGTGGATCAAACTAAGGTAGAGGTAATTGAAAAATTACCACCACCAGCCAATGTTAAGGCAATCAGAAGCTTTCTGGGGCATGCAGGATTCTATAGGAGGTTTATAAAGGATTTTTCAAAAATCGCCAAACCTCTAAGTAATCTGCTAGCTGCTGACACGCCATTTATCTTTGATAAGAAGTGTCTGCGGGCGTTTCAGACTCTGAAAGCTAAGCTGGTCACAGCACCAGTCATCTCTGCACCAGACTGGACATTACCATTTGAATTAATGTGTGATGCCAGTGACCATGCCATTGGTGCAGTGTTGGGACAGAGACATGACAAGCTTCTGCACATTATTTACTATGCCAGTCGTGTTTTAAATGACTCACAGAAGAATTACACAACCACAGAAAAAGAGTTGCTTGCAGTGGTTTACGCTATTGACAAGTTTAGATCCTATTTAGTAGGATCAAAAGTGATTGTGTACACTGATCATGCTGCTCTTAAATATCTACTCACAAAGCATGATTCAAAACCCAGACTTATCAGATGGGTGTTGCTTCTTCAAGAGTTTGATATAGAAATAAGAGACAGAAAAGGGACAGAAAACCAAGTAGCAGATCACCTGTCCCGAATAGAACCAGTAGAAGGGGCGTCCCTCCCTCTTACTGAGATCTCTGAAACCTTTCCGGATGAGTAACTCTTTGCCATCCAGGAAGTGCCATGGTTTGCAGACATTGCAAACTACAAGGCAGTAAGGTTCATACCCAAAGAGTACAGTAGGTAGCAATCAAAGAAGTTGATCACGGATGCAAAGTACTATCTTTGGGATGAACCATATCTCTTCAAGAGATGTGCAGACGGAGTAATCCGTAGATGTGTGCCTAAAGAACAAGCACAGAGGATCCTATGGCACTGCCATGGATCATAGTATGGAGGACATTTTGGAAGTGAGCGAACAGCCACAAGAGTCCTCCAATGTGGCTTCTACTGGCCTACTCTCTATAAAGACTCCCGAGTGTTTGTGCTTAATTGCGACAGTTGCCAAAGATCTGGCAATCTGCCTCACAGTTATGCCATGCCTCAACAAGGGATCTTGGAGATTGAGTTATTTGATGTATGGGGTATTGACTTCATGGGACCTTTCCCGCCATCATACTCAAACACTTATATTCTGGTGGCAGTGGATTATGTATCCAAATGGGTAGAAGCTATTGCTACACCCACCAATGACACTAAGACAGTGTTAAAATTCCTTCAGAAACACATCTTCAGCAGATTTGGCACCCCTAGAGTACTAATCAGTGATGGGGGCACTCATTTCTGTAATAAACAGCTCTATTCTGCTTTGGTTCGTTATGGAGTTAGCCACAGGGTAGCCACTCCATATCACCCACAGACTAATGGGCAAGCTGAACTCTTAAATAGAGAACTCAAAAGAATCCTGGAACGGACTGTAATTAACCGTAGAAGGGATTGGGCAAGAAGCTTGGATGATGCTCTGTGGGCATACAGAACAGCATTCAAGACCCCTATAGGGACCTCTCCATACCAGCTTGTGTATGGAAAGGCATGTCACTTGCCAGTGGAACTGGAACATAAGGCCTACTGGGAAACCAGATTCTTGAACCTTGATGCCAAGTTAGCTGGAGAAAAACGATTGCTCTAGTTAAATGAGCTAGAGGAATTTAGACTCAATGCTTTCGAGAATGCAAAAATATACAAAGAGAAAGAAAAAAGATGGCATGATAAGAAATTGTCATCCAGAGTCTTTGAGACAGGGCAGAAAGTTCTGCTATTTAATTCTAGGCTCAAATTATTCCCCGGGAAATTGAAGTCCCGGTGGAGAGGTCCATATGTGATCACAAGCGTATCACCATATGGATACGTAGAGCTTCAGGATAATGATTCGAATAAAAAGTTCATTGTTAATGGACAGAGAGTCAAACATTATCTTGAAGGCAATTTTGAGCAAGAATGCTCAAAACTGAGGCTTGATTAAAGCTCAGTAATAGTCCAGCTAATGACAATAAAGAAGCGCTTGCTGGGAGGCAACCCAGCCATTTACAAAGTTTATTTGTTAATTAATTGATTTTTACAGGTATATGTCAAAGTATCTTCAAGGTAAAATAGCAATTGCTTGAATTCACAAAGTTAAAAGGGAATTTGAACGCCCAAAAGAAGCACCCACTAGGCGTTCAACGCCAGTAAGGGTAGCCATCTGGGCGTTAAACGCCAGAAAGGTGCATCTTCTGGGCGTTGAACACCAGAAAGAAGCACCTTCTGGGCGTTTAACGCCAGATTGATAGCATCCTGGGCGTTCAGAAAAATGCCCAGTGACAAAGGATTTCATGGCGTTCAACGCCAGAAAGAAGCAACAGCTGGGCGTTGAACGCCCAGGAGAAGCAGCAATTGGGCGTTAAACGCCCAAAACATGCAGCGTTTGGGCGTTTAACGCCAGAATGGTGGGGAGGAGGTAAAATTTGTTTTTCTTCACAAATTTTCTAATTTTATATTTCAATTCATGATTTCTTACATAAACATGTTTCAAAATATCGTCCTTCAATTCCAAAAAAATTTAATCCTAATTTCTAAAAACCTAATTTCTAAAATCCTTTTTCAAAAATATTAAATGCATCTTAATCCATAAAGACAAATTGTTTTCCAATCCAATCCAACTTTTTTTTAAGTTTTTCAAAAACTCAATTATCTTTTAAAAATCTTCTTTCAAAATTAAAATTCAAATTTATCTTTTCCAAATATCATTAACAATTTTTTAATTATATCTTTTTCTTATCATATTTATCTTTTATAAATCATATCTTCTATCTTATCTTTTCTTCTTATTTTCGAAACCCTCCCTCCCTTTATATCCACATTCGGCGCCCCTCTCATCATCCACCATTCCACACTTGCTCTCCTCCTATCCCTCTCCTTTCTTTTCTTTTGCTTGAGGACAAGCAAACCTCTAAGTTTGGTGTGCTTATCCGTGATCACAAAAACATACTCACTTTGATCATGGCCCCTAAAGGAAAACAACCCACCCCAAGAGGCAAGAAAGAGAGTATTCCAAAACCACTTTGGAATCAAGGGAAGTTCTTGACTAAAGAACATTCAGACCATTACTACAAAATAATGGGTCTAAGATCAGTGATCCCGGAAGTCAAGTTCGATCTGAAAGAAGATGAATATCCAGAGATCCAAGAACAAATTCGAAACAGGAACTGGGAAATCCTAGCTAATCCTGAAACAAAAGTGGGAAGGAATATGGTTCAGGAGTTCTATGCTAATCTGTGGCAGACAGACAGGCAAAGAATAATTGGAGTTGCCCTCTATGACCATCGGACCTTAGTCAGAGGAAAGATTGTTTACATCCATCCTGACAAAATCAGGGAGATCTTTAAACTTCCTCAACTGAAAGATGACCCAGACTCCTTTAATAGGAGAATGATGAGGGTAAACAAAGGCCTGGATAAGATTCTAGAGGATATATGCATCCCTGGAGCCAGGTGGGCCACCAGCACCACTGGCATCCCAAATCAACTCAAGAGAGAAGATCTCAAACCAGTTGCCAGAGGCTGGCTGGACTTTATTGGGTGTTCTATATTGCCCACCAGCAACCGTTCTGAAGTTACTGTTAAAAGAGCAATGATGATTCACTGCATCATGTTGGGAAGAGAAGTAGAAGTTCATCAACTAATCTCGTGTGAACTCTACAAAATAGCAAACAAGAACTCCAAGGATGCCAAATTGGCCTATCCAAGCTTAATTTCTATGCTCTGCAGAGATGGCAGAGTGAAGATGGGAATAACTGAGTATATCTCAGTCGAGCGGCCAATCACTAAAATATCAATGGAAAGACAACAGCTGCAGGATGATCCAGTCAAGAGGAGAGCACAAGAATTCCTCCCAGAACTTCCTCAATTCGAATATTGGGAACATCTTGAGGCATCTGTTTCCAAGTTGCAAGAAGTTATGAACGAATAAAGGAAGAACAGAAAAATCAAAGTAGCATGCTTTGCAAATTGCTTAGGAAACAAGAAGAGTAAGGGCGTGACTTAAAGGAGCTGAAGCGCCAGAAATTAATCCTTGAAGGACCAAGCACCCCACAGATTAGAGGAACATCCACTTCCCAAAATACAGGTTGTTGAGTTCTAATTTTAGCTTTAACTCTGTGATAGTGTTATTATAGGAATTTACCTTAGAAGTTATACAATAGTAGCAGTAATTAGCTTATCTATTCTGGTTTTATTTCCAATTAAGTTATAATTTATTTTTCTGATCATCATCAAACATGAATAAAAGAGTAGATAATTAGAATAAAGAAGTAATTTATATTTTTCGAGTTCTTAATAATAAAAATTATAATTAATTATATGTGGTGGCAATACCTTTTGTTCTCTGAATGAATGCTTGAACAGTGCATAATTTGTATCTTAAATTTTACGAATGTTGGCTCCTGAAAGAATGAGGAACACGAAAAATATTATTGATGATCTGAAAAATCATGAATTTGATTCTTGAAGCAAGAAAAAGCAGTGAAAAAAAATTTTTTTACAAGGAATCATTAGATCAAGAAAAAAAAAAGCCAATAGCCCTTAAAACCAAAAGGCAAGGGTGAAAAGGATCCAAGGCTTTGAGCATCAGTGGATAGGAGGGCCCAAGGAAGTAATTCCAGGCCTAAGTGGCTAAATCAAGCTGTCCCTAACCATGTGCTTGTGGCATGCAGGTCCAAGTGAAAAGCTTAAGACTGAGTGGTTAAAGTCGTGATCCAAGACAAAAGAGTGTGCTTAAGAGCTCTGGACACCTCCAATTGGGGACTTTAGCAAAGCTAAGTCACAATCTGAATAGGTTCACCCAATTATGTGTCTGTGGCATTTATGTATCAGGTGGTAATACTGGAAAACAAAGTGCTTAGGGCCACGGCCAAGACTCATAAAGTAACTGTGTTCAAGAATCAACATACTACACTAGGAAAATCAATAATACTATCAGAATCTTGAGTTCCTACGGATGCCAATCATTCTGAATTTCAAAGGATAAAGTGACATGCCAAAACTGTTAAGAAACAAAAAGCTACTAGCCCCGCTCATCTAACTTAAACCTGAGCCTCACTTGAAACTCTGAGATATTATTTCTTCTTAACTTCTTTTTATCATATTTTATTCTTCTAGTTGCTTGGGGACAAGCAACAGTTTAAGTTTGGTGTTGTGATGAGCGGATATTTTATACGCTTTTTGGGGGTAATTTCATGTAGATTTTAATATGTTTTAATTAGTTTTTAATAGAATTTTATTAGTTTTTAGGCAAAAATCATATTTCTGGACTTTACTATGAGTTTGTGTATTTTTCTGTGATTTCAGGTATTTTCTGGCTGAAATTGAGGGAGCTGAGCAAAAATCTGAGTTAGGCTGAAAAAGGACTGCTGATGCTGTTGGATCCTAACCTCCCTGCACTTGGAATTGATTTTTTGGAGCTACAAAAGTCCAATTGACGTGATCTCAGTTGGGTTGGAAAGTAGACATCCAGGGCTTTCCAGCAATATATAATAGTCCATGCTTTGCGCAAAGATAGATGACGTAAACTGGCGTTCAACGCCAGTTCCATGTTGCAGTCTGGCATCCAGCGCCAGAAACAGGTTACAAGTTGGAGTTCAACGCCCAAAACACGTTACAACCTGGCGTTCAACTCCAGAAACAGCCCAAGCACGTGAGAGGCTTAAGTCTCAGCCCCAGCACACACCAGTGGGCCCCAGAAGTGGATTTCTGCACCAATTATCTTAGTTTACTCATTTTCTGTAAACCTAGGTTACTAGTTTACTATTTAAACAACTTTTAGAGACTTATTTTGGACCTCTTGACATTTTCAGATCTGAACTACATACTCTTTGCAGTGTCTCGATGAATTAATGCAAGTACTTATATTTTTCCATTCACATATGCGTGTTCCTATTTAAGATGTTCATTCGCGTTTAATTATGGAGAAGGTGATGATCCGTGACACTCATCACCTTCCTCAACCCATGAACGTGTGTCTGACAACCACCTCCGTTCTACATCAGATTGAATGAATATCTCTTAGATTCCTTAATCAGAATCTTCACGGTATAAGCCGGAGTGATGGCGGCATTCATGAGAATCTAGAAAGTCTAACTTTGTCTGTGGTATTCCGAGTAGGATTCTGGGATTGAATGACTGTGACGAGCTTTAAACTCCTGGAGGCTGGTCGTTAGTGACAGACGCAAAAGAATCACTGGATTCTATTCCAACCTGATTGAGAACCGACAGATGATTAGCCGTGCTGTGATAGAGCATCTGGACCATTTTCACTGAGAGGATGGGAAGTAGCCATTGACAACGGTGACACCCTACATAGAGCTTTCCATGGAAGGAACTTTGCAATTATGTTATTGAGTTGAATATTATATTGCAGGGATTCAGAGGACAAAGCATCTTCAAAACCCCAACATATTATCCATTACTGCATTACAAGTAATTAATTCACGCTCTTTTATTTTTCTAATAATTCAACTGATAATTTTGATTGAAATCCTGACTAAGAATAATAAAATAAACATAGCTTGCTTCAAACCAATAATCTCCGTGGGATCGACCCTTACTCACGTAAGGTATTACTTGGACGACCTAGTGCACTTGCTGGTCAGTTGTGCGGATTGCAAAAGTGTGATTGCAATTTTGTGCACCAGCGTGCAGACAACCCATTCCCAGACTCTCTTGACACTTATCCTACACTACCAAAGGCTCCTGAGTACAAGTTTAAGATGCCATATCCTTAGAGACTTCAAAAGGAGACCAAGGACAAGCAGTTCTCCAAGTTCCTGGAAATCTTCAGAAAATTACAAATCAATATTCCTTTTGCTGAGGTGTTGGAGCAAATGCCTATCTATGCTAAATTCATGAAGGAGCTGTTGTCAAAGAAAAAGCGTTTAAAGGGAGATGAGACAGTAGTCCTGACTAAAGAATGTAGTGCTGTAATTCAGAATAACTTGCCAAAGAAGATGCCAGATCCAGGGAGCTTTCAAATTCCATGCACCATTGGGAGCACAACCTTTGAGAAAGCCTTATGTGATCTAGGGGCAAGCATAAATCTAATGCCCTTATCTGTGATGAAAAAGCTGCAAATCCAAGAGGCACAACCCATAAAGATAGCATTGCAGATGGCAGATAAATCTATGAAGCCTGCATACGGATTAGTGGAGAATATCTTGGTCAAAGTGGGTAAGTTCTTCCTCCCAGCAGATTTTGTGATTCTGGACACAGGGGAGGATGAGAATGCCTCTATAATTCTAGGAAGACCATTCCTAGCCACTGGAAGAGCTCTGATTGATATAAAAGTGGGTGAATTAGTGCTTAGAGTGCATAATGAGCAACTAGTCTTTCATGTCTTCAAAGATATACATCCAACAGGTGAAGAAGAGAGGTGCATACAGGCTGAGCTTATTGATCCAAACCTTCAAAAATTGCCTGATGATACACAGCAGAATCTGCAACTCAAACCTCCCTTGGTAACAGTCAATAAAATTCCTCCTTACATCAAACCAAAGTTTGGTGTTGGGAATGCATCATCTACCAAGGAAGAGGTTCCCAAAAAGAAGAAAGTACCCAGAGGATGGAGAAACAAAAAGATCCCCACTGAAGGTTTCTCTCCAGGAATGAAGGTAGTATTAACCAGCAATCTAGCATGGGTTTATACAGTAATCAGAATCCTCTCTCTGGAGCATATTGAGCTACGTTATGGAGAAACAGGAAAAAAGTTCAAAGTAAGGGGTGAAGAGCTGAGCCCCTATGATCCTCCTCCTTAGAGGAGCTGACCGTCAAGCTAGTGACGATAAAGAAGCACTTTTCGGGAGGCAACCCGATAATTTCGTATCCTTAGCTATTTTTATTTTTTGTAGTAGTAGTTTTCTTATTTATTGAGTTCTTACTAATTTTCTGATCATACAGCTATGTTATTTCAGGAACCAGACATAAAAAAAAAAGAGAAGAGCACCCGACGCGCAAGCATCGCTGACGCGGACGCGTCAGATGGGTGTGCGTGAAAAATAAATTTGAACAGAAAGTTGCACGGGAGTGGCGTTGGACTCATGCCTTTCGAACAAAAGATCCCACGCGAACGCGTACCCCACGCGGTCGCGCCGTTTATGATTTTTGCCACTCACGCGGACGCGTCACTGACGCGGACGCGTGACCTGCAAATTCGATGTAAAAGAGTGTTTGGGCAGAGAGTTGTGCTGGCTTGGGGCAGGAAGTGTGCTAAAAGCACAAATTAGATCACGCGGACGCGTGACTGACGCGTTCGCGTCAGTCACACATATGGTCATCCACGCGAGTGCGTGCATGACGCGAACGCGTCGTATGAAAATTTGGCTACCAAGCCATGCGAACAGAAAGTTGCGCGGGCACGCGGCTGGCTTCGCGCGAATCGCACAAAACCCAGGGCACGCAGACACGTGCCTGACGCTAACGCATCATTAAGAACATTTGCGACCCACGCGTACGCGTGCTGCACGCGTTCGCGTCGCTTGTGCCACCCAGTTTTCTTTCTCTCTCTCCCAATCCTAATTCTCTCTTGTTCTTTTATCCTTTTATTTTTCTTTTTCTTTCCTCATAATATTTATCTCTTTCTATTTTCAGTACTTCTTTGTTTGCGGACAAGCAAACCTTTAAGTTTGGTGTTGACGCTTCGCTTAAGGGTTTTTCTATTTATTCCTATGGCACCAAAGAGGGAGGCGAATCATCTTCACTGAGGAGCACAACCTGAAGAATAAAACGACCACTAGGATAACTAAGGTGGTTGAGTTCCTTTCATATTTTTTATTCCTCCCTTCTTTTTCTATGTTATGTTCCGATTTTCTGCTATTTTGTTTTGTTTGTTGCATGATCCTTTATTAGTTAGAATCCTAGGACTAGTTTAGTTTCTTTTTTTTTATGCTAAAAAGATGTTTCATGTACCACTCACTGAACTTGAATCCAAAAAGAAAAGAAAAATAAGTGATGTATTGCATGAGAAATTGAGTTTAATTTTAAGAATAGTCTTATTTACTTAAATATGGTGGTATTTTTTGTGATTTTTGAATGCATGATATGAACAGTGTATATTTGAATTTGAATCAAGGGATGTTGATGTATAAGGAATAGGAATTTAGAGAATTATTATGCCTTCTCTGAAATAAATAAAAATTTAATCTTTGAAGCAAAAGAAACAGCAAAAAAAATAAATAATAATAAAAGTAAGGTCCAAGGCTCTGAGCATCAATGACTAGGGAGGTCGGACATGATTAAAAGCTCAAAAAGTTGTTTCCCTAGTCATATGCTTGTGGTGTGATTGTGTCAAGTAATCCTTGAGACAGAACACTTCGAGTCGAGACCAAGCGCGTTTAACAGAGTATGCCAAAGGCTCTGAGCACCACTATCTGGGAGTAATTGAAAGAAAAATCAGAACTCAAAGAGAGTTCCCCAGTTAAGTGCTTGTGGTATTTCTGTGTCAAGTAAAGCTTGAGACAAAACATTTAAAGTCACGGCTAGGCTCAAGGTGCAAAGCACCAAAGAAAAATAAATTAAAGTAAATTTTGCTGTGTTCAATGATTAAACTGAATTATAAAAGATCAGAGAATTCATAATATTATCCGGATTCTAATTCTAGATGACAATGACATCCTTCTGATTTAAAGGAGAGTGAGATGCCAAACCTATTTCAGGATTACAGTTATAAACCCCACTATAAAAAGAGACATGAGCTTAATCGAACTCTCATTCTCATGCAAATTCACATCATAAACTTATATTAGTTTTGGTTGCTTTAGGACAAGCAACAGTTTAAGTTTGGTGTTGTGATGCGTGAGCATCTTATCTATCTTTTCCTAGTGAATTTGCATCTAAATTGTTGAGTTTAATTTAGAATTAATTATATTTTAGCCACTATGGATGCTATTTTGAGTTTTGTGCAATTTTATTTATTTTAGGTAGCATTCGGAGGGATTTGATGAAGTTTCTGCAGAGAAAAAGAAGAAACCAAAGAGATGACCAGCGAAGACCGACGCAGACGCATGGCTCACGCGACCGCGCGGAATGGAGAAATCGCAATGACGCGATCGCGTGCTTGACGCGAACGCGTGGACTGGAATCTGCACAAATGACACGAACACGTGGATGACGCGGACGTGTCACATGCGCGATCTACAAAAAGACAAATGATGCTAGTTACGAGTTCTGGACTGTTTTTGACCCAATTTCCGGCCCAGAAAATACATATTAGAAGCTGCAGAATGGACAATTCAAGTGGTCCCCACCCATAAACTGAAAATCTGTTAATTCGAATTTAAATTCAAATCTTATCTTTTAGGAAAATATATTAATTTTAATTTGTTATTTTTAAACCTATTAGGATTAGTAATAAATAGAAACTCTATACATTTAGACAGGTATGAGATTGTTACCAGAACCCTTATTTTTCTTCTCTGAACCATGAGCAACTAATCCTTCATTGTTAAGGTTAGGAGCTCTGTCCATTTGTAATGGATTAATTCGTTTGATCTTTCTAATTTGTTCATGTTTTGATCTATATTTCAATAATCATTTTCACTCTTAATTTAATGAATATTGGGTGGAACGGAAGTATGACCCATGTTCTAATTGAGTTCTTGTAAAACTTGGAAAAACTCTTTACTTGAACAATAGTTTGGAAACATATTATCCTAAATTTTAATTATTTGGATTTAATGGGATACGTGACATATAATCCCCTTATTTTTGGGTAATTAGAATTTTTGTGGCATATAAACTGAAAATTGATTTTTACCCTCTAATTGGAAGTAACTGACCAAGGAATTGGCAGTTAATGAATTTTAGAGAAGACTAGGAAGGTCTAAGGAATTAGGGCCTAGTCACATATAGTTTTCCATGAAATTATATCTTCCATGATTAAATTAGTTAGTAATAAAAATTAATCCAGAAAAATAGATAACTCTGAAACCTTAACTAGCTTCTCATTATATTATTCCCAACTTATTTATTTGTCTGTGTCTAATGCTCTTTGAATATCAAAACACTCTTTTCTGCTTGCCTGACTAATCCTATCAAACACTATTGTTGCTTGATCCATCAATCCTCGAGGGATCGACCCTTACTCACGTAAGGTATTACTTGGTATGACCCGGTGCACTTGCCGGTTAGTAAGTGTGGGTTATAAATACCGAACCAGTTATCTCCTCAATTTCTCGTGTTCCTTCCATTTTTTCTAGCTTCCTTTCCAATCTCCAACTCATTCATGCCCTATAAAGCCTGAAACACTTAACACACAGATTACGGCATCGAATGGAATAAAGGAGAATTAAAATGCATAATTAAAATTCTCTAGGAAGCAGTTTTCAATCATGTAATAATTTCAGGAAGGAACTATAAATGCATGCTAAATTAATGAATAAGTGGGTAAGGATCATGATAAAACCACACAATTAAACACAATATAAACCATAAAATAGTGGTTTATCATGCATCCATCATGAAAAATAAAAGCATAACACCATAAGATGAGAAGATATAAAAGCAAGGAAGCATACATTGTTGGAATGAGGTAAATCACTAGAATTGAGTGAGTGAATTAGTGTGACATTAGGAAATATTAGGTATGTGAATTCTAAATTGTGTGGTTTAGAAAACACATTAGCATAAAAGTTATGTAATAAAAGAAGCATGCACATCACTTATCCTAGTGTACTTGAGATGCTTTAAGTGAACTTGTAAGGTGAAACAAGCATTGAAGAAGCATGAAAGCATTCAAGCTATAAGCATATGGATGCATATGATCATGAAATACAATGCATTAAGGTAAATGCACAACATCATCCATCAAGAGGTTGCCTAATCACAGAATAAGGCTCAAATCACATGGTGGCCAAATCATGTAATTCAAGAATAGTTACAAGCTTGAAGGCAATTCTCATCACTTGGCATTCTTAAAAGGTGAGCATGAAAAACTCAAAACCAAGTAGCAAAATATAACTTTAATCATAGAATCCAACAAAGATTATCTAAAAATATTCATGCTAAAATAGCATTTAGGCAATAAAGGGGCAGCAATGCATAGTAAACAAAGCCAATAATCTAACACTTATAATGAAAAGAGAGAAAATAAAATGAAAACTAAACTAAAACTAACTAATTAACTAACCAAATAAGTAATTAACTAACTAAAATAAATGGTTATCAATGGTGTTTGGAAGTGTTGGATGAGGGGTAGAAGAAGGGAAGAAGAAAGGAGAGGGAAAGAAATGGAAAGAGGAGAAGAAAAGAAGTGGATTGAAGGAGGGGCATCCACGTGTACGCACACATGGCGCGCGCGTGGATGGTGGTGTACTGGATACGACGCGGACGCGTACAGGGTGCGTCCGCATCGATGGATTATTTCGAGAGTGGCGTGCACGCGTCATGTGCGCATACGTGCGAGTGGGTTTTGTGCCAAAGGCACAACGTTGGCGTAGCGCGGGCATAACTCTCTGGAAAATGTACCAGGAGGGCAGGTAGCACTATCGGTGTGCGCACGCACAGTGCGCTTGTGCGTCAATCCGCAGGTTGGAAAAAGGCGCCTACACGCCAGGTGTGCATTCGCACTAATTGGTTTGTGCCATAGGCCCAATTTTCGCACAGTGTAGGCCTAACTCTCGGTTTTTTTTTTTTTGAATAGGGTGGAACTTCTGCATCCACACGTGCGCGCCATGTACGCATGCACGTGGATGGTCAAAAATGCTGGAGGTGCGCGTACGTGCCATGTATGCGTACACGTGGATGTTGCTCTGTTTTTCAGAATTTTTCTATGTTTTTGCACCAATCCAAGCATTCCAAACCTCTAAACAGCTACCCAAAACACCATAAAACCTTATTTAACGTACTAAACTACCAAATATACTCAACAAATCAACCAAAACATGAAATTAAACTAATTCTACCAATATTTATAAAAGAGAAAAATGAAAAGATTTTACCATGGTGGGGTGTCTCCCACCTAGCACTTTTATTTATTGTCCTTAAGTTGGACTTATGGGGAGCTCCTCTCAAGGTGGCTTGTGCTTGAAGCTATCCTTGAACATCCACCAATGCTTAAATCTCCAATAAGCTCCATTTTTCAAAATTAATGGCTCCAAGTTTTGATGGAGTTCTTCACAAACTATGGGCTCCCAAAAGTGGTCCTCATCTTGTAATTCGGGATCCCATACTTTATTTTTACACCCGTCTTGAGGTTGATCATCATTGATCCATCCGGGTGGTAAGCAAAAGGAATTCTCAGGGTGATACCAAACTCTCCTTTTAGACCCATTCAATTGAGCACTAGCCCAACCCTTGCATCTAAGCCTTAAAGTATCAACGAAAATGAGCCTTGATTTACAACGCCATCCACTAAACATTCTTCTCTTATGCTTTATCCCACAAATCATCCTAAGTTGACCATCCGTTTCAAGCAAACCATACTCAAGTGGGACAATAAAGTTAATAGAAATGAGTTTTACCCACTCAAGTGAAGGAATATATGACAACCTAGGCGAAGAAGCTTCCAAAGATCTTGACAAAGCGTACTCAACTCCCGTCCTTCTTTTTCTAAGGACTTCCACCTCTTCATAAGATTTTTCAAATTTAATCCTTTGTTCGTCAATTTCATCTAACTCTTCTCCATCAATCAAATCATAAATGGGAGGACGAGAGAAATCTACCTCCACATCACTTTCTATCTCATCAAGAGAAGGTTCTTCAAGTTCAAAGGATTCACCACCACTAAGATTTGATGCTTGATCTTCATCACCAAGGGAACTCAATTCTTGCTCCATTCCTTCCAAGTCTTCATATGGAATATGCCTTGGAGGTTGTGCACATCCCTCCTCAACATCAACTTCAATCTTCTTGGAGGGGTTTTCTATAACTCTAGGTTCCCATGGAGGTTCCACATCTCCTAAGTCTTCAACCACTTCTTTCTCTTGTTCAATAGTCGTAGGTTCCTCCAATTGTTCTAACACAAAGTGGCATTCCTCCTTTTCCACCGAAGTTTCCAATTTCTCCTTCATGCTATGCTTTTCTTTTGATTCTCCACATGTAGCCATGGGAGTTCCTTGAGTGTCCAAAAGTTGGGATGCTAGCCGGTTTACCACCTCGTCCAAGGCGGTCATGAATTGTTGCATATCCCTTGTCATCTCCTCTTGTCCTTGCACAAGAACATCAAGGATGTCATCCATTAGAGGTTGGGTGGATGGGAGGGTTCATCATGTTGGGGGAAGGGTTGATAATTAGGGTGTGGTTCATCATAATTAAGGTGTGGTGTTTCAACATTTTCCACTTTTTCAACTTGTTGCACAACATGCTCCATGGTTGCTTGAAATTGATCCAAGGCTTCCTTGAGACGATCCCTTGACTTTTGTTCTGCTCGGATATCATGATTAGGATCATATGGCTCATGGATCGGTGGACATGGATATTCTTCCATGTGAGGTTATGGTGGAAGGTAGAATTCATCTTGTGGTTGAAAATTTGTGTGCATTTGAGGTGGTTCATCTTGGTCATGGTATGGAGTTTGCCCTTGAAAGTGGTGATATTGGGATGGTTCTATGTATGGTTCATATGGCTCAAAAGGTGGTTGGTATGAAGGATATGGATTAGGGTCATATGGAGGTGGTTGGTAAGAAGGGGCTTGTGAGTATGGTTGAGGGTTATGTTAAGGATATGGCTTATAGGCATATGGTGGTGGTTCTTGAAAAACACAAGGAAATTCACCATAGCCATTTGATTGGTATGCATCATAGAATGGCTCTTCTTCATAGTACATTGGTGGAGGTTGTTGCCAAGAAGATTGATCATTTGCATATGGCTCCTCCCACCTTTAATTATCCCATTCTTGATACACATCTTCATTATAGTTCTCATTGCCTACAACATAATTGTAATCACACTTATAGCCAAAATGAGAATTCATGAAAACAAAAGAAAATGAGAACAAAAATCAAATGAGAAGCAAGAAAAATAAATCCTAAAACTAGCAAGTACTAACAAAAGCAAACATATTTACAATATTCACATATATACAATAACCAATAACATAACACCATTGCAAATCCCCGGCAACGGCGCCATTTTGATGATTGGATTTTTGACGGTTTAGAATTTCACTAATGAAATCTTGTTGTAAAGTATAGTTTCTAAACCAACAATAATCCTTTCATACAAAAGATTGTTTGTCACTAAAACAAACCCCTAAATTTATAAACCGAAGTATTCAAACCTCGGGTTGTTCTCCCTAGGAATTGCAATAAAGTGTCTTGTTATTGGTTATGAGTTATTTTGGGGGGTTTTGAGATTTTAGACAAGAAATATAAATGGCAAAGAAAATTAACTAACAACTAACAAAGCTCTTGGCAAGATATGAGAACTAGAAGTCCTATCCTAGTTATCCTCCTCAATTGTGACCACAAATTGTTCGTTGCTCCCACTTAGTTAACCTCTAACCATGGAGGAAAGTCAAATGGATGAATCAATTTGATTCCTCAAGTCCTAATCAACTCCTAAAGGAAAGACTAGCTTTAGAGGCATTCAATTAGCAACTTCTAATTATCAATCAACAAAGGAATTAGATAACTCAAGAGTCACTAATTACTCAACCAAAGCCAAGAGGAACAAAACCTACACTAAAACCCAACCAATCATTTTATCAAACACTTGGAAGGTACAAAAGAAAAGCAAAGCAAATTGACAACAAGAATAGAATCTAACAACAATTATTGAAAGGAATTAACAACAACAATCAAAAGAAATACAATTATTATGAATTACCTTGAATTGAATGGAAAGAAAATGGAAGGAACAAAAGTAGATCTACAACAAAATACAAAAACAACATAAAAGAGATTACAACAAAAGAATGGAAGAAGAATGAATGTAATAACAAGGAATTAAGAGGATAGAAATAGAAGAAGATGAATTAAAATCTAGATCTAAGAACTAAACCTAACCCTAATCCTAATCCTAGAGAGAAGTTAGAGCTTCCCTCTCTAAAATTAACTCTAAACTAATCCTAATGTGTATGAATGATGGAATCCCCCTTTGCTCTTCAATCCTTGGCTTTAAATAGCATTTTTTGCGCCAAAGTTGGTTGGGATTGGGCCCCACAGCTCATGAGAATTTGCTGGGCATGAATTCACTTAAAAATCAAGTATTAGCATCGACGTGTACGCGCAGAGCATGCGTACATGTCCATGGGCCATTTCGTAAGGTGCGCGCGCGCGTCCATGGGCGAATTCAATTCTTTGGCTTTTCATGATCTTCTCCACTTTGTATGCTTTCCTCTCACTCTTTTGATCCTTCCCTAGCCCTTTTCAACCTGAAATCACTTACAAACACATCAAGGCATCTAATAGAATCAAAGGGAGAATAAAATTATCAAGTTAAAGGGCTAAAAAGCATGTTTTCACATCTAAGCACAAATAAGTAGACAATCACAAAATCATGCTAATTCATTGAATAAATGTGGGTAAAAGGTATTAGAATCTCCTAAAATCAATACAAGATAAACCCTAAAAATGGGGTTTATCAACCATAGAGGTTCTTTTGGATGCACTCTTACAGTGCACGAGTTCTGATGAATACTCACCCTCGGATGAGGATGAGGACACTAGGGAAGAGCAGTTTGCTCGGTACCTAGGAGCTCTCATAAAGCTGAATACCAAGTTATTTGGTACAAAACCATTGGAGGAAAAACCTCCACTACTTACCAAAGAGCTAAATGCTTTGGTTCAGCAGAAGCTACCTGATGAGCGGATAATTTATACGCTTGTTGGCATTGTTTCTAGGTAGTTTTTAGTAGGATCTAGCTACTTTTAGGGATGTTTTTATTAGTTTTTATGCAAAATTCACATTTCTGGACTTTACAATGAGTTTGTGTGTTTTCTGTGATTTCAGGTATTTTCTGGCTGAAATTGAGGAACCTGAGCAAAATTCCTTTTCAGGCTGAAAAAGGACTGCGGATGTTGTTGAATTCTGACCTCCCTGCACTCGAAATGGATTTTCTGGAGCTACAAAACTCCAAATGACGCGCTCTCAACTGCGTTGGAAAGTAGACATCCAGGGATTTTCAGAAATATATAATAGTCCATACTTTATTCAAGTTTAGACGACGCAAACTGGCGTTCAACACCAGTTCCATGCTGCATTCTAGAGTAAAACGCTAGAAACACGTCACAAACCAAAGTTAAATGCCAAACAGACGTTACAACTTGGTGTTTAACCCCAAGAGAAGCCTCTGGACGTGTAAAGCTCAAGCTCAGCCCAAGCACACACCAAAGTGGGCCCCGGAAGTGGATTTCTGCACTTAGACTTATTTCTGTAAACCCTAGTAGTTAGTCTAGTATAAATAGAACTTTTTACTATTGAATTAGACATCTTTAGCTTTCCTTAGATCATTTTAGGAGACTATTGATCATGTTTGGGGGCTGGCCATTCAGCCATGCCTGGACCATCACTTATGTATTTTCAACAGTGGAGTTTCTACACACCATAGATTAAGGTGTGGAGCTCTGTTGTACGTCGAGTATTAATACAATTGCTACTATTTTCTATTCAATTCAGCTTATTCTTATTCTAAGATATTCGTTGCACTTAAACATGATGAATGTGATGATCCGTGACACTCATCATCATTCTCACCTATGAACGCGTGCCTGACAACCACTTCCATTCTACCTTAGATCGAGCGTGTATCTCTTGGATTCCTTAATCAGAGTCTTCGTGGTATAAGCTAGAATCCATTGGCAGCATTCTTGAGAATCCAGAAAGTCTAAACCTTGTCTGTGGTATTCCGAGTAGGATTCAGGGATTGAATGACTGTGACAAGCTTCAAACTCGCGAGTGTTGGGTGTAGTGACAGACGTAAAAGGATCAATGGATCCTATTCTGACATGATCGAGAACCAACAGATGATTAGCCGTGCTGTGACAGAGCATTTGGACCATTTTCACTGAGAGGATGGAAAGTAGCCATTGACAAAGGTGACACCCTACAAACAGCTTGCCATGGAAAGGAGTAAGAATGATTAGATGAAAGCAGTAGGAAAGCAGAGATTCAGAAGGAACACAGTATCTTCATGCGCTTATCTGAAATTCCCACCAATGAATTACATAAGTATCTCTACCTTTATTTTATGCTTTATTTCTCTTAATTTTCAAAAACCATTATAACCATTAGAATCCGGCTGACTGAGATTTATAAGATGACCATAGCTTGCTTCATACCAACAATCTCCGTGGGATCGACCCTTACTCACGTAAGGTATTACTTGGGCGACCCAGTGCACTTGCTGGTTAGTTGTGCAAAGTTGTGACAAAGTGTGATTCACGTTTGAGAGCTCCAAGTTTATTGGCGCCATTGTTGATGATCACAATTTACGTTCACCAAGTATTTGGCTCCGTTGCCGGGGATTGTTCGAGTTTAGAGAACTGACGGTTCATCTTATTGCTCAGAATAGGTAATTTTCTTCTTATTTTCTTTTCAAAAATTTTTCAAAAATCTTTCAAAATTTTTTTATTTATTTTCGTTTTTCGAAAAAGAAATTTTCAAAAAAATTTAATAAAATCATAAAAATAAAAAATATTTTGTGTTTCTTGTTTGAATCTAGTGTCAATTTTTAAGTTTGGTGTCAATTGCATGTTTTTAAAATTTATGCACTTTTTCAAAAAATTCATGCATGGTGTTCTTCATGATCTTCATGTTGTTCTTGGTAAGTCTTCTTGTTTGATCTTCATATTTTCTTGTTTTGTGTCTTTTGTTGTTTTTCATATTTTTGTATTCATAGTGTCTAAGCATGAAAATTTTCTAAGTTTGGTGTCTTGCATGTTTTTCTTTTCTTGAAAATTTTTCAAAAATAAGTCTTGATATTCATCTTGATCTTCAAAGTGTTCTTGGTGTTCATCTTGACATTCAAAGTGTTCTTGCATGCATTATGTGTTTTGATCTTAATTTTTCATGTCGTGTGTCAATCTTGTTGTTTACTGAAAAAAAAAAAGAGAAAAACACAAAAATGATATCTTTTCTTTTTTTCTCTCTCATCATTAAAAATTCAAAAATCAAAAAATTATATTTTCCTTCTTTTACTTAAAAATTCGAAATCTTTGGGTTGACTTAGTCAAAAATTTTTAAAAGAAGTTGTTTCTTGTTAGTCAAGTCAAGATGTCAATTTTAAAAATCTTATCTTTTCAAAATCTTTTTCAAAATCAAATCTTTTCTTTTTCCTTTTGTTATTTTCGAAATTTTTAAATTTGATTTTCAAAATCATTTTCTTATCTTTATTTCAAAATTTCGAAAACTTTGCTAACAATTAATGTGATTGATTCAAAAATTTGAAGTTTGTTGCTTTCTTGTTAAGAAAGGTTCAATCTTTAAATTCTAGAATCATATCTTTTAGTTTCTTGTTAGTCAAGTAATCAAATTTTAATTTTAAAAATCATATCTTTTTCAAAATATCTTTTTTAAGTCATATTTTTTTCAAAATCAATTTCAAAATCTTTTCTAACTTCTTATCTTTCCAAAATTGATTTTCAAATCTTTTTCAACTAACTAATTGACTTTTTGTCTGTTTCTTATCTTTTTCCAAATCACCTAACTACTTTTCTCTCTCTAATTTTCGAAAATCACCTCCCTCTTTTTCAAAATTCTTTTTAATTAACTAATTGTTTCAAATTTTAATTTTAATTAAATTTCTTCTTCTCTCAATTTTCGAAAATCACTAACTATTTTTCAAAAACAATTTTCGAAATTCTCTCCCTCTCATCTTCTTCTATTTATTTATTCATTTACTAACACTTCTCTTCATCTAAAAATTCGAACCCTCTCTTCTCTTCTGTGTTCAAATTTTTCTCTTCTTCATTCTTATTCTTCTTTTCCTCTACTGTGACATAGAGGATTCCTCTTCTCTCTTTGTTTTCTTCTCTTTCATATGAGCAGGAACAAGGAAAAAGGCATTCTTGTTGAAGCTGACCCTGAACCTGAAAGGACCTTGAAGAGGAAGCTAAGAGCAGCTAAAGCACAGTACTTTGAAGAGGACCTAACTGAAATTTCAAACAGGAAAAGGATATGGCAGCCGAACCCAACAACAACAATGCAAGGAAAATGCTTGGTGACTTTACTGCACCAAATTCCAACTTACATGGAAGAAGCATCTTAATCCCTGCCATTGGAGCAAACAACTTTGAGCTAAAGCCTCAATTAGTTTCTCTGATGCAACAGAACTGCAAGTTTCATGGACTTCCATCAGAAGATCCTTTTCAGTTCTTAACTGAATTCTTGCATATCTGTGACACTGTTAAGACCAATGGGGTTGATCCCGAGGTCTACAGGCTTATGCTTTTCCCTTTTGCTGTAAGAGACAGAGCTAGAGTATGGTTGGACTCTCAACCTAAAGATAGCCTGAGCTCTTGGGATAAGCTGGTCACGGCCTTCTTGGCCAAGTTCTTTCCTCCTCAAAAGCTGAGCAAGCTTACAGTGGATGTTCAGACCTTCAAACAAAAAGATGGGGAATCCTTCTATGAAGCTTGGGAAAAAATACAAGCAGTTGCCCAAAAAGTGTCCTTCTGACATGCTTTCAGAGTGGACTATTTTAGATATATTCTATGATGGTCAATCTGAGCTTTCTAAGATGTCACTGGACCATTCTGCAGGTGGATCCATTTACCAAAAGAAAATGCCTGCAAAAGCTCAGGAACTCATTGACATGGTTGCAAATAACCAATTCATGTACACCTCTGAGAGGAATCCTGTAAGTAATGGGATGCCTCAGAAAAGGGGAGTTCTTGAAATTGATACTCTGAATGCCATATTGGCTCAGAACAAAATGTTGACTCAGTAAGTCAACATGATTTCTCAGAGTCTAAATGGATGGCAAAATGCATCCAACAGTACTAAAGAGGCATCTTTTGAAGAAGAAGCTTATGATCCTGAGAACCCTACAATGGCAGAGGTGAATTACATGGGTGAAGCCTATGGAAACACCTATAATTCCTCAGGGAGAAATCATCTAAATTTCTCATGGAAGGATCAACAAAAGCCCCAACAAGGTTTTAATAATGGTGGAAGAAATAGGCTTAGCAATAGCAAGCCTTTTCCATTATCCTCTCAGCAACAGACAGAAAATTCTGAGCAGAGCCCCTCTAGCTTAGCAAACATAGTCTCTGATCTATCTAAGGCCACTTTAAGTTTTATGAGTGAAACAAGGTCCTCCATTAGAAATTTGGAGGCACAAGTGGGCCAGCTGAGTAAGAAAATTATTGAAACTCCTCCTAGTACTCTCCCAAGCAATACAGAAGAGAATCCAAAAAGAGAGTGCAAGGCCATTGACATAATCACAATGGCCGAATCCAAAAAGGAAGAGAAGAGCGTGAATCCCAGTAAGGAAGACCTCCTGGATGTCCTCTGAACAAAAATGAGTTCCAAACTGAGGAACCTAAGGAATCTGAGGCTCACCTAGAGACCATAGAGATTCCAATTAACCTCCTTTTACCATTAATGAGCTCTGAGAACTATTCTTCCTCTAAAGAGGATGAAGATGTAACTGAAGAGCAAGTTGCTCAATATCTAGGAGCCATCATGAAGCTGAATGCCAAGTTGTTTGGTAATGAGACTTGGGAAGGTGAACTTCCCTTGTTCATTAGTGAACTAGATACATGGGTTCAGCAAACTCTAACTCAAAAGAAATAAGATCCTGGTAAATTCTTGATATCCTGTACCATAGGCACCATGACCTTTAAGAAGGCTCTATGTGACCTGGGTCAGGTATAAATCTTATGCCACTCTCTGTAATGGATAAGCTGAGGATCTTTGAGGTACAAGCCGCAAAAATCTCATTAGAGATGGCAGACAAGTCAATAAAACAAGCTTATGGATTGGTAGAGGACGTGTTGGTAAAGGTTAAAGGCCTTTACATCCCTGCTAATTTCATAATCTTAGACATTGGGAAGGATGAGAATGAATCCATCATTCTTGGAAGACCTTTCCTAGCCACAGTAGGAGCTGTGATTGATGTTGACAGAGGAGAGCTAGTCCTTCAATTGAATAGGGACTACCTTGTGTTTAAAGCTCAAGGATCTTCCTCTGCAACCATGGAGAGGAAGCATGAAAAGCTTCTCTCAATACAGAGTCAAGCATAGCCCCCACAATCAAACTCTAATTTTGGTGTTGGGTGGCCACAACCAAACTCTAAGTTTGGTGTTGAACCCCCACATTCAAACTCTAAGTTTGGTGTTGGGAGGTCCCAATAATGCTCTGAACATCTGTGAAGCTCCAAGAGAGCTCGCTGTCAAGCTATTGACATTAAAGAAGTGCTTATTGGGAGGCAACCCAATTTTTATTTATTTAAATTTTCTATTGTTCTTTTATGTTTTATTAGGTTCATGATCATGTGGAGTCACAAAACAATTGCTAAAATTAAAAACAAAATCAAAAACAGCAGAAGAAATAGTACACCCTAGAGGAAGAGCCTACTGGCGTTTAAACGCCAGTAAGGAGCATCTGGCTGGCGTTCAACGCCAGAACAGAGCATGAATCTGGCGTTGAACGCCAGAAACAAGCAGCAGTCTGGCGTTTAAACTCCAAGATTGCACCCTGAGGAAAGCTGGCGTTTAACACTAGAAACAAGCATCAGGCTGGCGTTAAATGCCAGAAACATGCTACATTTGGGTGTTTAACGCCAGAAACAAGCTTCAGTCTGGCGTTAAACGCCAGGATTGCATGCAGAGGGCGTTTTACACGCCTAATTAGTGCAGGCATGGTAAAACCTTGACACTTCAGGATCTGTGGACCCCACAGGATCCCCACCTACCTCAACTCACCTTCTCTCTTCTTCACCCAATCCAATAACACTCTTCCCCATACACCCTTCACCAATCACCTCAATCTCTCTTCCCCATCACCGCTTCACCACTCACATCCATCCACTCTTCCCCATAAACCCCACCTACCTTCAAATTCAAAATCTCTTTCCCACCCAAACCCACCCTAAATGACCGAACCCCATTCCCTCTCCCTCCACTATATAAACCCCTCCATCCTTCTTCATTTTAACACAACACAACCCTCTCTTCTCCCCCTTGGCCGAAACCTACACCACTCACCCTCTCCTCCATCTCTTATTCTTCTTCATCTATTCTTTCTTCTTTTGCTCGAGGACGGGCAACATTCTAAGTTTGGTGTGGTAAAAGCATAGCTTTTTTGTTTTTCCATAACCATTAATGGCACCTAAGGCCGGTGAAACCTCTAGAAAGAGGAAAGGGAAGACAAAAGCTTCCACCTTCGAGTCATGGGAGATGGAGAGATTCATCTCAAGGGTCCATAGCTCAGTAGTAGAGCATTTGACTGGACATCAAAAGAGCCCACTCATGGACCTCAACAAGAGCATGAGGAATTCCCTCATCAAAAAATCCCTGAGATACCTCAGGGGATATATTTTCTCCCACACATTATTGGGAGCAACTAAGGATAGGAGCACCAAATTCACTAGGGATCAAGCAACAAAGGTAAGGAAGAGACATAGAGGAGCTCAAGAACACCATTGGTCCTTCAAGGAGAAGGTGCCACCATCACTAAGGTGGACTCATTCCTTAACTTCCTTATTCTTATCTCTCTATTTTTCGGTTTTTAAGCTTCATGTCTGTCTATGTTTGTGTTTTTATTACATGATCATTAGTGTCTAGTATCTATGTCTTAAGGCTATGAATAATTCCATGAATCCTTCACATTTCTTATATGAAAAATGTTTTTAATAAAAAAGAACAAGAAGTACGTGAATTTTGAATTCATCCTTGAAATTAGTTTAATTATATTGATGTGGTGACAATACTTTTTGATTTCTGAATGAATGCTTGAACAGTGCATATTTTTTATCTTGTTGTTTATGAATGTTAAAATTGTTGGCTCTTGAAAGAATGATGAACAAGAAAAATGTTAATGATGATCTGAAAAATCATAAAATTGATTCTTGAAGCAGGAAAAAGCAACGAAGAACAAAGCTTGCGAAAAAAAAAGTGGTGAAAAAATAAAAGAAAAAGAAAAAGCAAGCAAAAAAAGCCAATAGCCCTTAAAACCAAAATGCAAGGGTAAAAAGGATCCAAGGCTTTGAGCATCAATGGATACGAGGGCCCAAGGAAATAAAATCCAGGCCTAAGCGGCTAAATCAAGCTGTCCCTAACCATGTGCTTGTGGCATGCAGGTCCAAGTGAAAAACTTGAGACTGAGTGGTTAAAGTCATAATCCAAAGCAAAAAGAGTATGCTTAAGAGCTATGGACACCTCTAACTGGGGACTTTAGCAAAGCTGAGTCACAATCTGAGAAGGTTCACCCAGTCATGTGTCTGTGGCATTTATGTATCTGGTGGTAATACTGGAAGACAAAGTCCTTAGGACCACGGCCAAGACTCATAAAAATAGCTGTGTTCAAGAATCAACATACTTAACTAGGAGAATCATTAACACTATCTGAACTCTGAATTCCTAGAGATGCCAATCATTCTAAACTTCAAAGGATAAAGTGAGATGCCAAAACTGTTCAGAAGCAAAAAGCTACAAGTCCCGCTCATCTAATTAGAACTAATATTCATTGATATTTTGAGATTTATAGTATATTCTCTTCTTTTTATCCTATTTGATTTTCAGTTGCTTGGGGACAAGCAACAATTTAAGTTTGTTGTTGTCATGAGCGGATAATTTATACGCTTTTTGGCATTGTTTTTAGGTAGTTTTTAGTAGGATCTAGCTACTTTTAGGGATGTATTTATTAGTTTTTATGCAAAATTCACATTTCTGGACTTTACTATGAGTTTGTGTGTTTTTTTGTGATTTCAGGTATTTTCTGGCTGAAATTGAGGAACCTGAGTAAAAATCTGATTCAGGCTGTAAAAGGACTGCTAATGTTATTGGATTCTGACCTCCCTACACTCGAAATAGATTTTCTGGAGCTATAGAACTCCAAATGGCGCGACCTCAACTGCTTTGGAAAGAAAACATCTAGGGCTTTACAGAAATATATAATAGTCCATACTTTATTCAAGTTTAGACGACGCAAAATGGCGTTCAATGCCAGTTCCATGCTGTATTCTAGAGTAAAACGCCAGAAACACGTCATAAACCACAGTTAAACGCCAAACAGAAGTTACAACTTGGCGTTTAATCCTAGGAAAAGCCTCTACACGTGTAAAGCTCAAGCTCAGCCCAAGCACACACCAAAGTGGGCCCCAGAAGTGGATTTCTGCACTTAGACTTATTTCTATAAACCCTAGTAGCTAGTCTAGTATAAATAGAACTTTTTACTATTGTATTAGACATCTTTAGCTTTCCTTAGATCATTTTAGGAGACTATTGATCACATTTGGGGCTTGCCATTCGGCCAAGCCTGGACCATCACTTAAGTATTTTCAACGGTGGAGTTTCTACACACCATAGATTAAGGTGTGGAGCTCTGCTGTACCTCGAGTATTAATGCAATTACTACTATTTTCTATTCAATTCAGCTTATTCTTATTCTAAGATATTTGTTGCACTTCAACATGATGAATGTGATGATCCGTGATACTCATCATCATTCACACCTATGAACGCGTGCCTGACAACCACTTCCATTCTACCTTAGATCGAGCGTGTATTTCTTGGATTCCTTAATAAGAGTCTTCGTGGTATAAGCTAGAATCCATTGGTAGCATTCTTGAGAATCCGAAAAGTCTAAACCTTGTCTGTGGTATTCCGAGTAGAATTCAGGGATTGAATGACTGTGACGAGCTTTAAACTCGTGAGTGTTGGGCGTAGTGACAGACGCAAAAGGATCAATGGATCCTATTCCGACATGATCAAGAACCGACAGATGATTAGCCGTGCTGTGACAGAGCATTTGGACCATTTTCACTGAGAGGATGGGAAGTAGCCATTGACAACGGTGACACCTTACATACAGCTTGCCATGGAAAGGAGTAATAATGATTAGATGAAAGCAGTAGGAAAGCAGAGATTCAGAAGGAACACAGTATCTTCATGCGCTTATCTGAAATTCCCACCAATGAATTACATAAGTATCTCTACCTTTATTTTATGCTTTATTTCTCTTAATTTTTGAAAACCATTATAACCATTAGAATCCGCCTGATTGAGATTTATAAGATGACCATAGCTTGCTTCATACCAACAATCTCCGTGGGATCGACCCTTACTCATGTAAGGTATTACTTGGATGACCCAGTGCACTTTCTGGTTAGTTGTGCAAAGTTGTGACAAAGTGTGATTCACGTTTGAGAGCTCCAAGTTTATTGGCGCCATTGTTGATAATCATAATTTCGTGCACCATTACCTCAGAAGCTTCCAGATCTCAGACGCTTCCTAATTCCTTGCACCATAGGCACCATGACTTTTGAGAAGGATCTGTGTGACCTAGGGTCAAGTATAAACCTCACGCCACTCTCTATAATGGAGAAGCTGAGAATCTTTGTGGTACAAGCTGCAAACATCTCACTAGAGATGGCAGACATATAAATGAAGAAAGCATATGGCTTAGTAGAGGATGTATTCGTAAAGGTTGAAAACCATTACATCCCTGCAAACTTTATCTTTTTAGACACTGGGGAAGAAGAGGATGACTTTGTCATCCTTTGAAGACCTTTCTTAACCACTGCCAATGCTATCATTGATGTAGCTAAGGGAGAACTGATTCTACAACTAGGGGAGGATCACATCTTGTTCAAGATGCCTCACCCTAACTCTCCCTCTGAGAAAAGAGAGATAAATGTGCAACTCTTAGTGTTCCAACCATCTCTTTCAGTGCAAAGCTTTACTAAGCCCCCAAATATCAATTCTAAGTTTGGTGTTGGGCAGCAATTAACAAGCACTGAGAACAAAGGTACTCGGAAGAAAGTGCCTAAAGGCTGGAGGGACAAGAAGATCCCCACTGAAGGCCTCTCACCTGACATGAGGGTTGTCTTCACCAAGAAACTAGTCATACCACACACAATGAGCCGTGTCTTATCTTTAGAGAATGTAGAGCTTATTCATGGGAAGACAAGTAGAAAGTTCACTGTAAAGGGCGAAATTTTGAGCCCATATCCATCTCTGTGAAGAGCTAACCGTCAAGCTAATAACGTTAGAGAAGCGCTTGTTGGGAAGTAACCCAATCCTAATTAGTTATTTCTATTTCTTTTGATTTGTTTTTCTTAAGTTATTTCTTTAGGTTCATGATCATGTGCAGTAGTCATAATAGAGACAGAAAAGTTCAGCAATGAAAATAGAACACTTTGGATGGAATGTCTTACTGGCGTTAAACACCAACCAGGGAGCACTGGCTGCGCGTTCAGCGCCCCAACTGGCAAACTTACTGTTGTTGAACGCCAGCCAAGGAGCACTGGCTGGGCATCCAATGCCAGCTTTGGGCATATTGTTGGGTGTTCAACTCCCATGAAGAGTGCAGGGATTCTGAATTCCCTAGCCTCTCAGGACCAGTGGGTCCCGCAGCATCTTTACCTACCCCACTTCTTCACTCTTCTTTTTCACACTTCCCCAAACACTCTTCCCTATAAACCCTAGCCTAATCACATCCATATCACTTCCCCAAAACTATCATAAATCCCACCAACCCCCACCACTTCAAAATCAAATTTTTCTCCCATTTAACCCACCCATGACCGAACCCTACCCTAGCACACTCCTATAAATACCCCCTCATTCTAACCCTTCATACACACACTTCATACACTCTTAAGCCCCTTGGCCAAATTGCCTTCTCCCCCTTTCCCCATCTATTTTCTTCTTCTTCTACTCCATTCTTCTCTTCTGTTTATTTTTGCTTGAGGACGAGCATAGATTTTAAGTTTAGTGTGGGAAAAGCGTTGCTTTTAGCTTTCCATTACCACTTATGGCACCCAAGGTCAGAGAATCCTCTAGAGAGAGGAAAGGAAAGGTTATAGCCGCCACCTCCGAATCTTGGAAGATGGAGAGATTCATCACCAAAGCCCACCAAGACCACTTCTATGAAGTAGTAGCAGAGAAGAAGGTGATCTCTGAGGTCCCTTTTAGGCTTAAGAAGAATGAGTATCCGGAAATTCAAGGAGAGATCCGAAGAAGAGGTTGGGAAGTCCTAACCAATCCCATCCAAAAGGTTGGGATCTTAATGGTGCAAGAGTTCTATTCTAATACATGGGTTACTAAAAACCATAACACTACCACATTCCAAGAATTGGATCACCATGGTCCAAGGGAGAATCTAAGATTTTAGCCCAAAAAGTGTGAGGTTGCCATTCAACTTGCCTTTGATGCAAGGAGACCCGCATCCTTACACTAGGAGAGTTAACCATGATCAGAGGCTGGATCAAGTACTCTCAGACAACTGTGTGGAAGGAGCACAATGAAAAAGGGATTCTCAAGGCAAGCCTATCCAACTGAGAAGGCCTGACCTCAAGCCCGTAGCTAGAGGATAGTTGGAGTTTATTCAACACTCTATCATCCCTACTAGTAACCGATCCAAAGTAACCATAGACCGAGCCATCATAATCCATTACATCATGCTCGAAGAGGAGGTAAAAGTACATGAGGTGATACCTCAAGAAGGTGGACAAGCCCTCCACGAAGGCAAGGTTAGCTTTCCCTCATCTTATATGTCACCTATGCAATTCAACTAGAATTGTCATAGAAGGCGGCATTCCTATTGAGGAGGACAAGCCCATCACTAAAAGTAGGATGGAGCATACTAGAGAGCCGGCACATGAACCACAATAAGAGCATGTAGAGCTACCTCAACAGGAGATCCGGAGATGCCTCAAGGGATGTATTTTTCTCCTCAAAGCTATTGGGATCAATGGCATACTTCTCTTGGAGAACTAAGCACTAACATGGAGTAATTGAGGTTGGAGCATCAGGATCATTCCGCCACCCTCCAGGAAATAAGAGAAGATCAAAGAGCCATAAGGGAAGAACAAAGAATTATGACGGAAGAACAACAGAGACAAGGGTGAGACATTGAAGATATCAAGCGCTCCATTGGACCCACTAGAAGGAGTAGTCGCCATCACTAAGGTAGTCCCGTTTCATCACCTTGCTTATTTTAATTTTTCTGTTTTCTATTATGTTTTATTGTCTATTCTCTTGTTCTTATTGCATGATCATTTTTGTCTATGTCTTAAAGTTATAAAATGTTCGATAAATCTCTCACCTTACTTAAAAGAAAATTTTATTTGAAAAGAATTGGAAAATACATGAATTTCAAGTTTTATAATAAGAATAGTCAATTATTTTGATGTGGTGGCATTGCTTTTATTTTTTGAATGTAAGAATGAACAGTGCATATTTGAAATTGGAATTAAGAATGTTGGATCTTGAAAGAATGATGATGAAAGTGAAGTATTATTGGTAATCTGAAAAATCCAAAAAAATTGATTCTTGAAGCAAGAAAAAGCAGCAAAAAGAAAAAGAAAAAGCATGTTGCAATAAAAACAGAAGAAAAAATACATGTGAAAAAAAGCATAAAAAGTCAATAACCCTTTAAACCAAAAGACAAGAAAAAAAAAAGAATCCAAGGCTTTGAGCATCAATGGTTAGGAGGGCCTGAAAAAAACAAAATCTTGGTCTAAGCAGCTCAACCAAGCCGTTCCTAACCATGTGCTTGTGGTGTGAAGGTGTCAAGTAAAAAGCTTGAGACTGAGCAGTTAAAGTCGTTATCCAAAGAAAAAAGAGTGTGCTTAAGAACTCTAGACACCTCTATCTAGGGAATCTAGCAAAGCTGAATCACAATCCGAAAGGATTCACCTAGTTAAGTGTCTGCGGCATTTATGTATCTAGTGGCAATATTGGAAAATAATGTGTTTAGGGCCCCGACCGAGACTCTAAAAAGCTATGTTCAAGAATAAAAAAGAACTAAACTAGGAGAGTCAATAATATCATCTGGATTCTAAGTTTCTAAAGATGCTAACACTTCTAAGTTTCAATGGATAGTGAGATGCCAAAACAATTCAGAAGCAAAAAGCTACTAAGTCCTGCTCATCTAATTAAAACTAAGCTTCATTGGAAACTCTGAGATTTATTGTATCTTACTCTTCTTTTTATCCTACTTTGTTTTTAGTTGCTTGGGGACAAAAAATAGTTTAAGTTTGGTGTTGTGGTGAGCGGATATTTTATATGCTTTTTTGACATCATTTTCATTATAGTTTTTAGTATGTTTTATTTAAGTTTCATTAAGTTTTCATAGGTTTTAGTGCAAAATTTATACTTTTGGATTCTACTTTGAGTTTGTAATTTTTTATGCAACATTAGGTATTTTCTGGCTAAAATTAAGGAGTTGGAGCAAAAGTCTATTTCAGAGGCAGAGAAAGTGCTGCAGATGCTGTCTGGATCTGACCTTCTTGCACTAGAAAGAGCTTTTCTAGAGCTACAGAAATCCAAATGGAGCATTCTTAGCGGCTATGAAAAGCTAACATCCAGGGCTTTCTAGAAATATATAATAGTTTATACTCTGCTTCAGAATAGCAGGCCCAAAACTGGCATTCAATGCCAGTCTTCTACCCCAGTCCAAGTGTCCAGTGCCCACAAGGGGATAGCCAGCATTCAAGTATGTAATCCTTAGTCATTAGTTTAGTATTTAAGGGATATTTTACATGATCTTCACAGATCTTCCACCACTTTACATGTTATCATTCTATTTTCTATCAGTGTGAGTCACTAAACCTCCTAGGTTGTGGCTAGGAGCTCTGCTGAGTTTTATGGATTAATATAAGTATTACTGTTCTATTTTCAATTTGTGTTTGATCCTCTATTCTAAGATGTATCTTTGTTCTTCATCTTAAGACCGCGTGCCTGACAACGACCCGTGTTCTTCTTGGGTTCTTATGACTATGTAACTGGAAAGTATTGAACCACTAACTTGATTATACATCTCTTAGACGGTTAATCCATGACTTTGTTGGAGACTTCTCGAGACACCTGTTCAGCTGAGGTACAGGGAGATTAGAGTCTTTGTGGTAGAGGCTAGAACCAAAGGCGCAACATTCTCTGATCCGCAAGATTCGACCTTGTTTGTGGTGTTTTGAGTAGAATCATTAAGGAGAACGAACTGTAGAAGCTTCACCCTCAATCAGACTGGATCCACACTAACCCTGGGGTTCAGCATTGGAAGAAGATTAGTAATCGTGACCGTACGGTGTTGATCACATATAGCCTGTCATAGAAGAAATCATTCACAGTTAGAGTAGATAGTAAGACCAAATCATTCTAGAGGGACAAAGTATCTATGAGGCCTTAACCATCTTCCTATCATTGCATTCACCATTAATTGAGTAACGTTTTATTTATTTTTTTATGCGAATTAAACAAACAAACAACTCTTCTATCGACCCTAACTCGCTCAGGTATTACTTGGACGACCCAGTGTACTTGCTGGTTCAGTTGTACGAAGTGTGGGAATTCGTGCACCACTGTCATATTTGTATCTTCAGCTTCTTGCTCAAGATCTTCCATGAGATTCCCCTTGGTTTTGCTAGCTTGAGCTTGTTGCAGACGCTTCCTTAAAAATCTCTCAGCTTCGGGATCAGGATCAAGAAGAGTTTATCTATCTCTATTCATGCTCATAAAGAAAAGGAAAGAAACCAAGAAGAGTGAAAGAAGGAAGTCTCTATGTTAGAGTATAGAGATCTCCTTGTTAGAAACTCGAATAAATAAATCAAAGGAGATATAGTAAAGAAATAAAGAATTCAAAAATGAAAGTGTCTTTAATTTAAGAATTTTCGAAAATAAAGAGAGAGAAAGAGGTTAAAAATTCAGAAAAAAAGGAAAGTGAAAGAAGAATTAAAGAAACACCAATCTTTTAAAATAAAACAAACAATGAACTAACAAGCATTAAAAAGATAAAAGATTTGAATTTAAAGAATTTTGAAATTTAAAAAGGAAAAAGTCAAATAAAGATTTTAAAATTAAAAAATTAGAAAAAGTCAAGAGAGAGAGAGAGAAACAAGATAAGACAAGATTTTGAAAATTTTAAAAATTTTTGAAATTAAAATTTGAAAGAAGGAGGAACTTAACAAAATACTAAACTTTTTAAAATTTGAAATTCAAATAAAGATAAAATAACAAAATTTTTGAAAATCAAAGAAAAATATAAGATAAAGAATTAAAGATAAACAAGATAAACAAAAAAATTAAATCAATTAAAAAGATTACTAACGAAACACCAAATTTAAAATTTGAAATTAAATCTAAAAATTTTCAAAAATATGTTTTTTGTGGTATTAAAAAAAGAGAAAACACTAGATGGACACCAAACTTAAATATTTTGAGATCAAATAACACAAATTTCGAAAAAAAATAGAGAGAGAAATGCTAAAAGATACCAAACTTAAAAATTTTGAAATCAAATAAAAAAAATAACACAAAAATTTCAAACAAAAAGGAAAGAAACCAAGAACAATTTTCAAAAACTTCAAGAAAGGAAAAATCACAAAAACCAAAAGAACACCAAACATAAGATTTTACACAATACTCAAACAAAAGAAAAAAAGATGACTAAAGATAAAAATTTTTGAAAAATTTTAAGAAAAGAAACAAAGAAAGTTCACAAATTCAACACGAAAAAGAAATAAAGAAAAACTAATAAAAAGTACCTGACCTAAGCCGCAAGATAATCGGTAGTTTGTCAATCATGAACGATCCCCGGCAACGGTGCCAAAAACTTGGTGCGTGAAAATTGAACTCGCACAAATTCACTGGCAAGTGCACTAGATCGTCCAAGTAATACCTCAGGTGACTGAGGGTCGATCCCACGAAGATTGTTGGATTAAGCAAGAAATAGTTATCTTGCAAAACTTAGTCAGGTGATGAGCGGATAATTTATACGCTTTTTGGCATTGTTTTTAGGTAGTTTTTAGTAAGTTTGAGCTACTTTTAGGGATGTTTTCATTAGTTTTTATGTTAAATTCACATTTCTGGACTTTACTATGAGTTTGTGTGTTTTTGTGATTTCAGGTAAATTCTGGCTGAAATTGAGGGACTTGAGCAAAATTTTGAAAAAGGCTGACAAAAGGACTGCTGATGCTGTTGGAATCTGACCTCCCTGCACTCGAAATGGATTTTCTGGAGCTACAGAACTCCAATTGGCGCGCTCTCAACGGCGTTGGAAAGTAGACATCCAGAGCTTTCCAGCAATATATAATAGTTTATACTTTGTTCGGAAATTGACGACGTAACTTGGCGTTGAACGCCAAGTACATGCTGCTGTCTGGAGTTAAACGCCAGAAAAACGTCATGATCCGGAGTTGAACGCCCAAAACACGTCATAACTTGGAGTTCAACTCCAAGAAAAGCCTCAGCTCGTGGATAGATCAAGCTCAGCCCAAGCATACACTAAGTGGGCCCCGGAAGTGGATTTATGCATCAATTACTTACTCATGTAAACCCTAGTAACTAGTCTAGTATAAATAGGATAAGTTACTATTGTATTAGACATCTTTTGACAGTTTAATCTCTTGACTATTTAGCCTTTGATTATTCGGTCTCTTGATCACTCAAGGGGGCTGGCCATTCGGCCATGCCTGAACCTTTTACTTATGTATTTTCAACAGTGGAGTTTCTGCACACCATAGATTAAGGGTGTGGAGCTCTGCTGTACCTCAAGTTTCAATACAATTACTATTACTTTTCATTCAATTCTCTTTTATTCTTATTCCAAGATATACGTTGCACTTCAACTTGATGAATGTGATGATCCGTGACACTCATCATCATTCTCACCCATGAACGCGCGTGACTGACAACCACTTCCGTTCTATTCTAGGCCGGGCGCATATCTCTTAGATTCCCCAACAGAATCTTCGTGGTATAAGCTAGATAGATGGCGGCATTCATGAGGATCCGGAAAGTCTAACCTTGTCTGTGGTATTCCGAGTAGGATCCTGGGAATCCGGAAAGTCTAACCTTATCTGTGGTATTCCGAGTAGGATTCCGGTATTGAATGACTGTGACGAGCTTCAAACTCCTGAAGGCTGGGCGTTAGTGACAAACGCAAAAGAATCAATGGATTCTATTCCAACCTGATTGAGAACCGACAGATGATTAGCCGTGCTGTGACAGAGCATAGGAATGTTTTCACTGAGAGGACGGGATGTAGCCATCAACCAAGGGTGATGCCTCCAGACGATTAGCCGTGCAGTGACAGCGCATAGGATCACTTTCCCGAGAGGATTGAAAGTAGCCACCGATGATGGTGATGCCCTACATACAGCTTGCCATGGAAAGGAGTAAGAAGGATTGAAGGAAGAGTGAGTAGTGAAGTAGAGTTTCAAGAGGAGCACAGCATCTCCATACACCTATCTGAAATTCTCACTATTGATTTACATAAGTATTTCTATCCCTTTTATTTTCCAATTATTATTAATTTTCGAAAACCCATAAACCAATTTAATCTGCCTAACTGAGATCTACAAGGTGACCATAGCTTGCTTCATACCAACAATCTCTGTGGGATCGACCCTTACTCACGTAAGGTTTATTACTTGGATGACCCAGTACACTTGCTGGTTAGTTGAACGGAGTTGTGAATTCAACTGGTGCCACAATAATGATTTCATACAAGTACAAAAGAATATGGATCACAATTTCGTCCACCATCAGGCAAATCGAAAAGAGAGTTGTTGTTGTTGAATGCGCATAAACAAGGAAATAAAGAAAACAGTAAAGAATGGATGTAGAAATCACGAGAAATTAGTTAAGGTGTCGGAGATGATTTATCTTTCCAGATTAATACTTGGTACACGAAATCGTGAGTTCACACTTTTCTCACAACTCCGCGCAGCTGATCATCAAGTGCACTGGGTCGTCCAAGTAATACCTTACGTGAGTAAGGGTCGATCCCACGGAGATTGTCGGCTTGAAGCAAGCTATGGTCATCTTGTAAATCTCAGTCAGACGGATTCAAATGGTTATGAGGTTTTGATGATTAAAGAAAAGAAATAAAACATAAAATAGGATAGAGATACTTATGCAATTCATTGGTAGGAATTTCAGATAAGCGTGTGGAGATGCTTTGTTCCCTCTGAGCCTCTGCTTTCCTACTGTCCTCATCCAATCTTGCGTACTCCCTTCCATGGCAAGCTGTGTGTTGGTGGATCACTGTTGTCAATGGCTACCATCCGTCCTCTCAGTGAAAACATATCCGCTACGGTTTCCCACATGGCTAATCAGCTGTCGGTTCTCGATCGTTTCGGAATAAGATCCATTGATCCTTTTGCACACTGTCACTGCACCCAACAGTCACGAGTTTGAATCTCGTCACAGTCATCCCATCCCAGATCCTACTTGGAATACCACAGATAAGGTTTAGACTTTCCGGATCTCAAGAATGCTGCCAATTGATTCTAGCTTATACCACGAAGACTTTGATCTCACGGAATGGAAGGCTCTATTGTCAGGAGAGGCAACCATGCATCGTGAACCAGGAGGCCAAGAGATACACACTCAAGCTCTTACAGATAGAATGGAGGTAGTTGTCAGGCACGCGTTCATAAGGTAGGATGATGATAAGTGTCACGGATCATCACATCCATCAGGTTGAATTACGAGTGAATATCTTAGAACAAGAATAAGCATGAATTGAATAAAGAAACAATAGTACTTTGCGTTAGTTCATGAGGAACAGCAGAGCTCCACACCTTAATCTATGAGGTGTAGAAATTCTACCGTTGAAAATACATAAGTGATGAAGGTCCAGGCATGGCCGAATGGCCAGCCCCCAAAACATGATCAAGAGATCAAAAGTGATCCAAATATAGTCTCAAAAATGATATAAAGATCTGAATACAATAGTAAATGGCTATTTATACTAAACTAGTATAGTAGGTTTACAGAAAATGAATAACTAAGTGTAGATAGTGCAGAAATCCACTTCCGGAGTCCACATGGTGTGTGTTTGGGCCGAGCATTAAAGCTTTCACGTGCATAGGCTCTTCTTGAAGTTTAAACGCCAGTTTTGGTGCTAGTTTGGGCGTTTAACTCCAGCTTTGGTGCAAGTTCTGGCGTTTTACGCCAGAAAATGATCTCTGGTGGGCGTTTGGACGCCAGTTTGGGCTATCAAATCTTGGGCAAAGTATGGACTATTATACATTGTTGGAAAAGCCCAAGATGTCTAGTTTCTAACGCAATTAAGAGCGCGCCAATTGGGCTTCTGTAGCTCCAGAAAATTCACTTCGCGTGTAGGGAGGTCTGAATCCAACAGCATCTTCAGTCCTTTCTCAGCCTCTGAATCAGATTTTTGCTCAGGTTCCTCAATTTCAGCCAAAAGATACCTAAAATCACAGAAAAACACACAAACTCATAATAAAGTCCAGAAATGTGATTTTTGCATAAAAACTAATAAAAATATACTAAAAAGTAACTAAAACATATTAAAAACTATGTAAAAACAATGCCAAAAAGCGTATAAATTATCCGCTCATCACAACACCAAACTTAAATTATTGCTTGTCCCCAAGCAACTAAAAACAAAATAAGATAAAAAGAAGAGAATATACAATAAATCCCAAAATATCAGTGAAACTTAGTCCCAATTAGATGAGCGGGGCTAGTAGCTTTTTGCCTCTGAACAGTTTTGGCATCTCACTTTATCCTTTGAAGTTTAGAATGATTGGCATCCATTAAGAACTCAGAATTTATATAGTGTTATTGATTCTCCTAGTTCAATATGTTGATTCTTGAACAAAGCTACTTTATGAGTCTTGGCCATGACCCTAAGTATCTTGTTTTCCAGTATTACCACCAGATACATAAATGCCACAGACACATAACTGGGTGAACCTTTTCAGATTGTGACTCAACTTTGCTAAAGTCCCCAGTTATAGGTGTCCAGAGTTCTTGAGCACACTCTTTTTTCTTTGGATCACAACTTTAACCACTCAGCCTCAAGCTTTTCGCTTGGACCTTCATGCCACAAGCACATGGTTAAGGACAACTTGATTTAGCCACTTAGGCCAGGATTTTATTCCTTTTGGGCCCTCCTATCCACTGATGCTCAAAGCCTTGGATCCTCTTTACCTTTGCCTTTTGGTTTAAAGGGATATTGGCTTTTTCTTTTTCTTTTTTTTCTTTATTTTTCGCCATTTTTTCTCTTTTTTTTTTCTGCAAGCATTGTATTTTTCACTGCTTTTTCTTACTTCAAGAATCAATTTCATGATTTTTCAGATTATCAATAACATTTCTCCTTTTTCATTATTCTTTCAAGAGCCAAAAATTTTAACATTCATAAACTTTATTATCAAAAATATGCACTGTTCAAGCATTCATTCAGAAAACAAAAAATATTGCCACCACGTCAAAATAATTAAACCAATTTCGAGATAGAATTTGAAATTCATGTACTTCTTGTTCTTTTGTAATTAGGAACATTTTTCATTTAAGAAAGGTGAAGGATTTTTGGAATTATTCATAGCTTTAAGACATAGAACTAGACACTAATGATCATGTCATGAAGCTAAAACATAGTCAAATATAAAGCATAAAAATCGAAAAATAGAAAAATAAAAACAAGGAAATTAAAGAACGGGTCCACCTTAGTGATGGCGGCTAGTTCTTCCTCTTGAAGATCTTATGGAGTGCTTAAGCTCCTCAATGTCTCTTCCTTGCCTTTGTTGCTCCTCTCTCATGGATCTTTGGTCCTCTCTAATTTCATGAAGGATAATGGAATGCTCTTGGTGCTCCATCCTTAGTTGCTCCCAATAGTTGTGTGGAGGAAAATACATCCCTTGAGGTCTCTCAGGGATTTCTTGATGAGGAACTTCCTCATGTGCTTGTTGAGGTCCATGAGTGGGCTCTCTTGTTTGCTCCATCCTCTTTTTGGTGATGGGCTTATCCTCTTCAATGAGGGTGTCTTCCTCTATGACAATTCCAGCTAAACTGCATAGGTGACAAATGAGATGAGGAAAGGCTAACCTTGCCAAAGTGGAGGGCTTGTCAGCCACTTTGTACAGTTCTTGAGGTATGATCTCATGAACTTTCACTTCCTCTCCAATCATGATGCTATGGATCATGATAGCCCGATCCACAGTTACTTCGGATCGGTTGCTAGTAGGAATGATAGAGCGTTGGATGAACTCTAACCATCCTCTAGCACAGGCTTAAGGTCAAGCCTTTTTACTTGAACCGGCTTGCCTTTGGAGTCTCTCTTCCATTGGGCTCCTTCCACACAGATGTCCATGAGAACTTGGTCCAACCATTGATCAAAGTTGACCCTTCTTGTGAAAGGATGAAGATCTCCTTGCATCATTGGCATATTGAACGCCAACCTCACATTTTCCAGACTGAAATCTAAGTATTTTCCCCGAACCATTGTGAGCCAATTCTTTGGGTTCGGGTTCATACTTTGATCATGGTTCTTGGTGATCCATGCATTGGCATAGAACTCTTGAACCATTAAGATTCTGACTTGTTGAATGGGATTGGTGAGAGCTTCCCATCCTCTTCTCCTAATCTCATGTCAGATCTCCGGATATTCGCTCCTTTTGAGCTTGAAGGGGACCTCGGGGATCACCTTCTTCTTGGCCACAACTTCATAGAAGTGGTCTTGATGGACCTTTGAGTTGAACTTCTCCATCTTCCATGACTCGGAGGTGGAAGCAATTGTCTTCCCCTTCCTCTTTCTAGAGTTTTCTCCGGCCTTAGGTGCCATTAATGGTTATTGAAAACAAAAAGCAACGCTTTTTCCAACACCAAATATAAAATGGTTGCTCGTCCTCGAGCAAGAGAAGAAAGAAAGGATGAGAAGAAGAAGAAAATTGAGGAGATGGAGAGATGTGAGTGGTTCGGCCAAAGGGGGAAAGAAGTGTGTATGATGTGTGAAAATGAAGGAGGGATAAGGGGTTTATATAGGAGTGGAGATAGGGGTAGGGTTCGTGTATTAGGTGTTGGGTTTGGGAGGGAAAGGATGTGAATTTGAATGTTGAGGTAGGTGGGGTTTTTGGGGAAGAGTGGGTGGATGTGAGTGGTGAAGAGGTGATGGTAAAGAGAGATGGAGGTGATTAGTGAAGGGTATTTGGGGAAGGGTGTTATTGAAATGTGTGAAGAAGAGAGAGAGCGAGTTGAGGTAAGTGGGGATCCTATGGGGTCCACAGATCCTGAGGTGTCAAGGATTTCTCATCCCTGCACCATTGTGGCATGTAAACGCCCTCTGAGTGTTAATCCTAGCATTTAAACGCCAGTCTGCCTACCAGTTCTGGCGTTTAAACGCCCAGAATGGTGCCAGGATGGGCATTTAAACGCCCATTTTTCTACCTTTACTAGCGTTAATGGGCATTTAAACGCCAATTTGCCTGCCAGTTCTGGTGTTTAATGCCCAGAATGGTGCCAGGCTGGGTGTTAAACACCCATTATGGTATCCTTATGATAAACCCCGATTTCGTGGTTTATCTTATGCTTATTTTAGGGGATTTATTCACCTTTTTCCACATTTATTCAATAAAATAGCATGGTTTTGTAATTCTCCCTTGAATTGTGCTTAAGTGTAAAAACATGCTTTTTAGGCCCTTAAATTGGTGATTTTAACTCACTTTAATTCCATTCGATGCCTTGATGTGTTTGTTGAGTGATTTTAGGTTCATAAAGCAAGTATTGGATGGAAGAAAAGAGGAGAAAAGCATGCAAAGTGGAGAATGCATGAGGAAACAAGAATTGGGAATGCATCGATGGGTGCGCACACGTACAAGGCGCGCACGCGCAAAAGTGATTTCGCATAGAGACATGCATGCGTACTTGACGCATACACGCCGATACTCGCACATGACTCACATAAAGGCAAAACGCTGGGGGCAATTTTTGAGCAGCCCAGGCCCAACTCTAACCTGTTTCTGAGTGTATTTCATGCAGAATTGAAGCCCAAGCAAAGACGGGAGCAATTGTTTGTAGTTTTGGCATCATGTAGGTTAGTTTCTAGAGAGAGAAGCTCCCTCTTCTCTCTAAAATTAGGTTAGGATTAGGTTAATTCTTCTTAGATTCATGTTTAATTCCTTGATTTCATCTTGTTTCCTCAACAATTTCTTGGTCTAATACTTCAATTCTTCTTGATTCCCTTGTTAATTTCTCTTTTGAGCATCTTTTTAAGATTGATGAACACTTATTGGATTTGGATTTTTCTTCAATGCGATTGATGTTTGATGTTCTCTTCATTGTTGATTTGAGTTGTTGATCTTATTTCCTTGCAATTGGTAGTTGTTATATTTTACTATTTCTTGTCATTTATTATGCTTTCCTTTTATGCCTACCAAGTGTTTGACAAAATACTTGGTTGGATGTTAGAGTAGATTTTGAACATTCTTGGCTTGGAAAGAGTAATTAGGCAATCTTGAGTCATGGAAACCCAACTTATGTTGGTGATCTAGAGTTGTTAGCTAGTATGATTTCCATTGACTTTAATCTCTTGCTAATTCAATTAGTGGGTGATTAGGACTTTTGGATTGAGATTAGCTAGTCTTAATAGACTTTCTTCGAGTATGAGGATAACATGATACCTTCCTCCATCATCGGAGATGACGTAATAAGATAAATTCTTGTTAATTATTGTTATTAGTGACTATGATGGAAGGCCTATGATCTCAATTCTTGCCATGAATGTCTCTCTTTATTAATTGTTTTTCTTTATTTGCTATCTTTTTATTACTTGCCTTCTTTAGTTACTTGCTTGATTTACTCTTCTTGTCATTTAAATTCTTGTCCATTTACTTCCTTGACCCTTTATCAATCATACCCCCTTTGTTTCTTTATAACCAATAATTCATCACTTCATTGTAATTCCTTGTGAGACGACCCGGAGTCCAAATACTCCGGTTAATTCTTATTTGGGGTTTGTACATGTGACAAAACCATAAATTTAATTTCATGCGAGAGTTGTTTATTGGTTTGGAGCTATGCTTACAACGAAATTCTTCTTTCTATAAGAGAAATTCCTAACCAACACGATTCTCGCCATCAAATTAATGGCGCCGTTGCCGGGGAATTGCAATGGTGCTATGTTATTGGCTATTGTATATATTGTGAATATCTTGATTTTTGGTTTGTTTGTTAGTTTTTGCTAGTTGTAGGATTTTGATCTCTTTGTTTCTTGTTAGCTTTTGTTTTATTTTCTCTTTCACTATGTTTTCTCACGACTTTGGCTATGAGTGTGGTTCTAACTATGTTGTAGGAGACAGAAATTACAATGACAACATGCATCAAGGATTTGGAGATCAAAGGTGGGAGGAGCCCCAAGCTTATGGACAACCTTCTTGGCAACAACCTCCTTCGGCTTCTTATGGGTACAATTCAAATCTTGATGCATACCAATCTAATGTATGTGATGACCCTCATTGTGGTTGTCAACCACAATCATCATATGCATATGAACCCCCTCTTCAATGTAACCCTTCACCATACTCACAAGTCTCATATCACCATTCACCTCCATATGATCCCAACCCATATCCACCATACCAACCACCATATGAACTATACACAGAGCTACCACCATTCCAACACCAATACTCTCATGAACCACAAAATCCATATACACCACCTCAAGAATTTCACCAATATGGACCACCTTCCAACTACAATACCCTTCCCTCAAACAATGAACCCTGTCTTCCACCACCACCTCCCGATGAAGCCCTCATGCTAGAACTAAGAGATATTGAATCTCGTATCTTAAGGCAACAAGATGAAGATGAAAAGAAGTTCAAAGAGATAAGAGCCAATGTTGCTATCATGGTAGAAGTCATTAGCAACATAGTCTCATCCCGCCTAAGCTTGCGCGATCAAGGCACTCCCATTGTTGAATGTGGAGAGGCAAGCAAAGAGCTTAGTGAGGAGTGAACTTGAAGCTCCAAGGTGAAGAAGAGGAGTCAAAGCAAGAAGAGCAATAAGAGGAGAAGGTAGAGATGATTGAACCAAAGGAAGTAGTGGTTGGCACCGTAGGATATGTTGAGTGGTGCATGAAATTCTAATCATCAACAATGGCGCCAAAGACTTGGAGCTCTCAAACATGAATCACACTTTATCACAACTTCACACAACTAACCAGCAAGTGCACTGGGTCGTCCAAGTAATAAACCTTACGTGAGTAAGGGTCGATCCCACGAAGATTGTTGGTATGAAGCAAATTATGGTCATCTTGTAAATCTCAGTCAGGCGGATTCAAATGGTTATAATGGTTTTCAAATAAAAAGATAAATAAAGCATAAAATAGAGATAGAGATACTTATGTAATTCATTGGTGGGAATTTCAGATAAGCGCATGAAGATATTGTGTTCCTTCTGAATCTCTGCTTTCCTACTACTTTCATCCAATCATTCTTACTCCTTTCCATGGCAATCTGTATGTTCGGGTTTCACTCGTTTCAATGGCTACCTCCCGTCCTCTCAGTAAAAATGGTCCAAATGCTCTGTCACAGCACGGCTAATCATCTGTCGGTTCTCGATCATGTCGGAATAGAATCCAGTGATTCTTTTGTGTCTGTCAATACGCCCAACACTCGTGAGTTTGAAGCTCGTCACAGTCATCCCATCTCAGATCCTACTCGAAATACCACAGAAAAGATTTAGAATTTTCGGATCTTAGGAATGGCCACCAATAATTCTAGCTTATACCACGAAGACTCCGATCTTTCGGAATGGAGGCTAAGAGATACGCGCTCGATCTAAGGTAGAACGGAAGTGGTTGTCAGGCACGCGTTCATAGGTGAGAATGATGATGAGTGTCACGGATCATCACATTCATCATGTTGAAGTGCAACGAATATCTTAGAATAAGAATAAGCTGTATTGAATAGAAGAATAATAGTAATTGCATTAATACTTGAGGAATAGTAGAGCTCCACACCTTAATCTATGGTGTGTAGAAACTCCACCGTTGAAAATATATAAGTGAAAATAAGGTAGGCATGGCCGTGAGGCCAGCCCCAAATGTATAAGGACTAACAATAATCAAAGATGTTCCAAAAGCTCGTCCAAAGATGAAAATACAATAGTAAAAAGTCCTATTTATACTAACAAGTTACTAGGGTTCACAGAAATAAGTCTAAGTACAGAAATCCACTTTCGGGGCCCATTTTAGTGTGTGCTTGGGCTGAGCTTGAGCTTTACACGTGCAGAGGCTTCTCTTGGAGTTAAACGCCAAGTTGTAACATGTTTTTGGCGTTTAACTCTGGTTTGTGACTTGTTTCTGGCATTTTACTCTAGAATGCAGCATAGAGCTGGCGTTGAACGCCAGTTTGCATCATCTAAACCCAAATAAAGTATGGACTATTATATATTGCTGGAAAGCCCTGGATGTCTACTTTCTAACGCAGTTGAGATCGCGCCATTTGAAGTTCTGTAGCTCCAGAAAATCCATTTCGAGTACAGGGAGGTAAGAATCCAACAGCATCAGCAGTCCTTTGTCAGCCTCCTATCAGATTTTTGCTCAGATCCCTCAGTTTCAGCCAGAAAATACCTGAAATTACAAAAAACAAAAACACAAAAACTCATAGTAAAGTCCAGAAATGTGAATTTTGCATAAAAACTAATAAAAACATCCCTAAAAGTAGCTAGATTCTACTAAAAACTACCTAAAAACAATGCCAAAAATCGTATAAATTGTCCGCTCATCACAACACCAAACTTAAGTTATTGCTTGTTCCCAAGAAACTGAAAATCAAATAGGATAAAAAGAAGAGAATATACTATAAATCCAAAAATATCAATGAATATTAGTTCTAATTAGATGAGCGGAACTTGTAGCTTTTTGCTTCTGAACAGTTTTGGCATCTCACTTTATCCTTTGAAGTTTAGAATGATTGGCATCCATAGGAACTCAGAGTTCAGATAGTGGTTTTAATTCTCCTAGTTAAGTATGTTGATTCTTGAACACAGCTACTTTTATGAGTCTTGGCCGTGGCCCTAAGCACTTTGTTTTCCAATATTACCATCGGATACATAAATGCCACAGACACATGACTTAGTGAACCATTTCAGATTGTGACTCAGCTTTGCTAAAGTTCCCAGTTAGAGGTGTCCAGAGCTCTTAAGCACACTCTTTTTGCTTTGGATCACAACTTTAACCACTCAGTCTCAAGCTTTTCACTTGGACCTGCATGCCACAAGCACATGGTTAGGGACAGCTTGATTTAGCCGCTTAGGCCTGGATTTTATTTCCTTGGGCCCTCCTATCCATTGATGCTCAAAGCCTTGGATCCTTTTTACCCTTGCCTTTTGGTTTTAAGGGCTATTGGCTTTTTCTGCTTGCTTTTTCTTTTTCTTTCTTTTTTTTTCGTCACTTTTTTTTCGCAAGCTTTGTTCTTCACTGCTTTTTCTTGCTTCAAGAATCAATTTTTTTTTAGATCATCAATAACATTTCTCTTTGTTCATCATTCCTTCAAGAGCTAACAATTTTAACATTCATAAACAACAAGATCAAAAATATGCATTGTTCAAGCATTCATTCAGAAAACAAAAAGTATTGTCACCACATCAATATAATTAAACTAATTTCAAGGATGAATTCGAAACTCATGTACTTCTTGTTCTTTTGTATTAAAAACTTTTTTCATTTAAGGAAGGTGAAGGATTCAAGGAATTATTCATAGCCTTAAGACATAGACACTAGACAGTAATGATCATGTAATAAAGACACAAACATAGACAAACATGAAGCTCAAAAACCGAAAAACAGATAGATAAAAACAAGGAAGTTAAGGAATGAGTCCACCTTAGTGAGGGTGGCACCTTCTTCTTGAAGGACAAATGGTGTCTTTGAGCTCCTCTATGTCTCTTCCTTGCCTTTGTTGCTCCTCCCTCATAGCTCTTTGATCTTCTCTAATCTCATTGAGAATGATGGAGTGCTCTTGGTGTTCCACCCTTAATTGGTTCATGTCATTACTCAATCCTTCTAGAGAAGTGTTGAGTTGTTCCCAATAGTTGTTGGAGGAAAATGCATCCCTTAAGGCATCTCAGGGATCTTTTGATGATGAACTTCCTCATGCGTCTCTTGAGATCCATGAATGGACTCTCTTGTTTGCTCCATCCTCTTCTTAGTGATGGGCTTGTCCTCTTCAATGAGAATGTCTCCTTCTATGACAACTCCAGCTAAGTTGCATAGATGGCAAATGAGATGAGGAAAAGCTAGCCTTGCCAAGGTGGTGGGCTTTTCGGCTACTTTGTAGAGTTCTAGAGGGATGACTTCATGAACTTCTACTTCCTCTCCAATCATGATGCTATGGATCATGATGGCCCAATCCACAGTTACTTCAGATCGGTTGCTAGTCTGGATGATGGAGCGTTGGATGAACTCCAACTATCCTCTAGCCACAGGCTTAAAGTCCAGTCTTCTCAATTGAACCGGCTTGCCTTTTGAGTCTCTTTTCCATTGAGCTCCTTCCACACATATGTCCATGAGGACTTGGTCCAACCTTTGATCAAAGTTGACCCTTCTAGTGTAGGGGCGTGTATCTTCTTGCATCATAGGCAAGTTGAACGCCAACCTTACGTTCTCCGGACTGAAATCTAAGCATTTTCCCTGAACCATTATAAGCCAATTCTTTGGGTTTGGGTTCATGCTTTCATCATGGTTCCTAGTGATCCATGTGTTTGCATAGAACTCTTGAACCATTAAGATTCTGACTTGTTTAATGGGGTTGGTAAGAACTTTCCAACCTCTTCTTTGGATCTCATGTCGGATTTCTGGATACTTATTTTTCTTGAGCATGAAAGGGACCTCAAGGATCACCCTCTTCTTGGCCACAACTTCATAGAAGTGGTCTTGATGGACCTTTGAGATGAATCTCTCCATTTCCCATGACTCGGAGGTGGAAGCTTTTGTCTTCCCTTTTCTCTTTCTAGAGGTTTCTCCGGCATTAGGTGCCATAAATGGTTATGGAAAAACAAAAAAAAACTATGCTTTTACCACACCAAACTTAGAATGTTGCTCGCCCTCGAGCAAAAGAAGAAAGAATAGAAGAAGAAGAAGAAGATATGAAGGAGAGGGAAAGAGGTGTAGGTTTCGGCCAAGGGGGAGAAGAGAGGGTAGTGTTGTGTGAAAATGAAGAAGGATGGAGGGGTTTATATAGTGGAGGGAGAGGGGTTGGATTTTGTCATTTAGGTGGGGTTTGGGTGGAAAAGAAATTTTGAATTTGAAGGTAGGTGGGGTTTATGGGGAAGAATGGATGGATGTGATTGGTGAAGAGGTAATGGGGAAGAGAGATTGAGGTGATTGGTGAAGGGTATAGTGTTATTGGATTGTGTGAAGAAGAGAGAAGTGGGGTAGGTGGGGATCTTGTGGGGTCCACAGATCCTGAGGTGATTCTGTGGGGTCCACAGATCCTGAGGTGTTAAGGATTTCTCATTCCTGCACCTTTTAGGCATGTAAAATGCCCTTGTATGCAATCCTGGCGTTAAACGCCAGACAGATGCTTGTTTCTGGCGTTTAAATGCCAGGCAGCTCTTCCTCCAGGGTGTGCTTTTTCTTCTGCTGTTTTTGATTCTGTTTTTAATTTTTGCAATTGTTTTGTGACTCCACATGATCATAAACCTAATAAAACATAGAAGAACAATAGAAATATAGATAAATAAAAATTGGGTTACTTCCCAATAAGCGCTTCTTTATTGTTAATAGCTTGACAGTGAGCTCTCATGGAGCTTCACAGATGTTCAGAGCATTGTTGGAACCTCCCAACACCAAACTTAGAGTTTGAATGTGGGGGTTCAACACCAAACTTAGAGTTTGGTTGTGGCCTCCCAACACCAAACTTAGAGTTTGATTGTGGGGGCTTTGTTTGACTCTGTATTGAGAGAAGCTTATCGTGCCTCTTTTCCATGTTTACAGAAGGATAACCTTGAGCTTTGAACACAAGGTAATCCCCATTCAATTGAAGGACTAGTTCACCTCTGTCAACATCAATCACAGCTTTTGATGTGGCTAGGAAGGGTCTTCCAAGAATGATGGATTCATTCTCATCCTTCCCAGTGTCTAATATTATAAAATCAGCAAGGATGTAAAGGCCTTTAACCTCTACCAACACGTCCTCTACCAATCCATAAGCTTGTTTTATTGACTTGTCTGCCATCTCTAATGAGATTCTTGCAGCTTGTACCTCAAAAATCCCCAGTTTCTCTATTACAGAGAGTGGCATAAGATTTATAGCTGACCCCAGGTCACACAAAGCCTTCTCAAAGGTCATGGTGCCTATGGTACAGGGTATTAAGAATTTACAAGGATCTTGTTTCTTTTGAGGTAAAGTTTGCTGAACCCATGTATTTAGTTCACTAATGAGCAAGGGAGGTTCCTCTTCCCAAGTCTCATTACCAAACAACTTGGCATTCAACTTCATGATGGCTCCTAGATATTGAGCAACTTATGCTTCAGTTAAATCTTCATCCTCTTCAAAGGAAGAATAGTTCTCAGAGCTCATAAATGGCAGAAGGAAGTTTAATGGAATCTCTATGGTCTCTATATGAGCCTCAGATTCTTTTAGGTCCTCAATAGGTAACTCCTTTCTGTCTGGGGGACGTCCTATGAGGTCTTCCTCATTGGGATTCGCGTCCTCCCTTCCTCTTTGGATTCGGCCATTTTGATTATATCAATGGTCTTGCACTCTCTTTTTGGATTCTCTTCTGTATTGCATGGGAGAATACTAGGAGGAGTTTCAGTGATTTTTCTTACATAACTGACCCACTTGTGCCTCCAAGTTTCTAATGGAGGACCTTGTTTAATTCATGAAACTTAAAGTGGCCTTAGATAGATCAGAGACTATGTTTGCTAAGCTAGAGGGGCTCTGCTCAGAGTTCTCTGTCTGTTGCTGAGAAGATGATGGAAAAGGCTTACTATTGAAAAACCTCTTTCTTCCACCATTATTAAAGCCTTGTTGGGGCTTTTGTTGATCCTTCCATGAGAAATTTGGATGATTTCTCCATGAGGGATTATAGGTGTTTCCATAGGCTTTACCCATGTAATTCACCTCTGCCATTACATGGTTCTCAGGATCATAAGCTTCTTCTTCAGAAGATGCTTCTTTAGTACTGTTGGATGCATTTTGCAATCCATTCAGACTCTGAGAAATCATGTTGACTTGCTGAGTCAACATTTTGTTCTGAGCCAATATGGCATTCAGAGCATCAATTTCAAGAACTCCCTTCTTCTGAGGTGTCCCATTACTCACAGGATTCCTCTCAGATGTGTACATAAATTGGTTATTTGTAACCATGTCAATGAGTTCTTGAGCTTCTGCAGGCGTTTTCTTTAGGTGAATGGATCCACCTGCAGAATGGTCCAGTGACATCTTAGAGAACTCAGATAGACCATCATAGAATATATCCAAATAGTCCACTCTGAAAGCATGTCAAAAGGACACTTTTTGGTCAACTGCTTGTATCTTTCCCAAGCTTCAAAGACGAATTTACCATCTTTTTGCTTGAAGGTCTAAACATCCACTCTAAGCTTGCTCAGCTTTTGAGGAGGAAAGAACTTGGCCAAGAAGGTCATGATCAGCTTATCCCAAGAGTCTAGGCTATCTTTAGGTTGTGAGTCCAACCATGTTCTAGCTCTATCTTTTACAGCAAAAGGGAAAAGCATGAGCCTGTAGACTTTAGGATCTACTCCATTAGTCTTAACAGTATCATAGATCTGCAAGAACTCAGCTAAAAACTGATAGGGATCTTTTGATGAAAGTCCATGAAACTTGCAGTTCTGTTGCATTAGAACAACTAGATGAGGCTTCAGCTTAAAATTGTTTGCTCCAATAGCAGGGATTGTGATGCTTCTTCCATAAAAGTTGGAAGTAGGTGTAGTATAATCACCAAGCATCCTCCTTGCATTATTATTGGGTTCGGCCATGTCTCCTTCTTTTTCAAGATTCTCTCTAAGGTTTTCTCTGAATTGTTATGCTTTAGCTTCTCTTAGCTTCTTCTTTAGAGTCCTTTCAGGTTCAGGATCTGCTTCAACAAGAATGTCCTTGTCCTTGCTCCTGCTCATATGAAAAAGAAGAGAACAGAAAAGGAAGAGGAATCCTCTATGTCACAGTATAAAGATTCCTTTATGTGAGTAGAAGAAGAAAAGAATAAAAGAAAGAGGAGAAAAATTCGAACACAAAGGAGAAGAGAGGGTTTGAATTTTTAGATGAAGAGAAGTGTTAGTAAACAAATAAAATAAATAGAAAGAGATGAGAGGGAGAGAATTTCGAAAATTATTTTTGAAAAAAAAGGTTAGTGATTTTCGAAAATTAAGAGAAGAAATAAAATTAAAATTAAAGTTTGAAACAATTAGTTAATTAAAAGAATTTTGAAAAAGATGGATGGTGATTTTCGAAAATTAGAAAGAGAAAAGTGGTTGGGTGGTTTTGAAAAAGATAAGAAACAAACAAAAAGTCAATTAGTTAGTTGAAAAAGATTTGAAAGTCAATTTTGGAAAGATAAGAAGTTCAAAAAGATTTTGAAATTGATTTTGAAAAAGATATGATTGAAAAGATATGGTTGAAATTTGTTTTGAAAAAGATTTGAAAAGGAAATTAAAAAGATTTGATTTTTAAAATTAAAATTGATTACTTGACTAACAAGAAACTAAAAGATATGATTCTAGAATTTAAAGATTGAACATTTCTTAACAAGAAAGTAACAAACTTCAAATTTTTTAATCAATCACATTAATTGTTAGTAAATTTTTCAAAATTTTGAAATAAAATTAAGAAAAAGATTTTGAAAATAAATTTTTTTAAAAATTTTTAAAATTAATAAGAAAAATGAAAAAGATTTTATTTTTGAAAAAGATTTTGAAAAGATAGGATTTTTAAAATTGAAATCTTGACTTGACTAACAAGAAACAACTAATTTTAAAAATTTTTGACTAAGTCAACCCAATAATTTCAAAATTTATGAGAGAAATAAGGAAAAGATATTTTTTATTTTTTTGAATTTTTAATGATGAGAGAGAAAAACACAAATATGACTCAAAACATCAAAATTTTAGATCAAAACCAATGATGCATGCAAAAACACTATGAATGTCAAGATGAACACCAAGAACACTTTTAAGATCAAGATGAACATCAAGACTTATTTTTGAAAAGTTTTCAAGAAAAGAAAAACATGCAAGACACCAAACTTAGAAATTTTCAATGCTTAGACACTATGAATGCAAAAATGCATATGAAAAACAACAAAAGACACAAAACAAGAAAATATGAAGATCAAACAAGAAGACTTATCAAGAACAACTTGAAGATCATGAAGAACACATTGATAAACCCCATTTGTAGGGTTTATCTTGTATTGATTTTAGGGGATTTTATAACCTTTTACCCACATTTATCCATTGAAATAGCATGGTTTTATAACTTCTCCTTTAATTGTGCTTAAGAGTGAAAACATGCTTTTTAGGTCTTAAAATAACTAAATCTAATTCTCCTTGATTCCGTTAGATGCCTTGATATGTTTGTTAAGTGGTTTAAGGTTTAGGAGGCAAAGATCGGATCAAGGGAATGAAGAAAGAAGCATGAAAAGTTGGAGAACTCATGAAGAAATGAAAGAACCGAAAAGCTGTCAAGCCGACCTCTTCGCACTTAAATGACCATAACTTGAGCTACAGAGGTCCAAATGATGCAGTTCCAGTTGGGTTAGAAAGCTAACATCCGGGGCTTCGAAACGATATAAGGTTTGCCATAGTTGCTACACCTATGGTGGTGCGCACGCGCATAGTACGCGCACGCGCCGTTGCTGCCACCTGGTTCACTTAAAGCAAAACGTGGCCAGCGAATTCTAAAGCCTTGTGGGCCCAATTCAACTCATTTCTGATGCTATTTAACCCAAGGAATGAAGAAGAAAACATATATGTTAGTTACTATTAGTCATAGTTTAGTTTTAGAAGTAGTTTCTAGAGAGAGAAGCTCTCACTTCTCTCTAGGATTAGGATTAGGATTAGGTTTAGTTCTTAGATCTAGATTTTAATTCATCTTCTTCTACTTCTATCTTCTCAATTCCTTGTTGTTACATTCATTCTTCTTCCATTCTTTTATTGTAATTTCCTTTATGTTGTTCTTACACTTTGTTGTAGATCTAGTATTGTTCCTTCTACATTCTTCCAATTCAATAAGAGGTAATTCATACTAAATGTGTCTTCTTTGCTTTTCTATTGTTGATCTCTTGTTTTTGTAGTTGTAGATTCCTTTAATTCTTGCATTTAATAATGATTACTTCTATTGCACTTTATGTGTTTGTTGAAATGTCTCTTATAGATATAGTATAGATTTTGTTCCTCTTGGCCTAGGTAGAGTAATTAGTGACACTTGAGTAATTAGTAATTAGTGACACTTGGAGAGATTGCCAATTGGTTTGGAGTGCACTAAAGCTAGTCTTTCCTTGGGAGTTGGCTAGGACTTGTGGCTCAAGTCAATTCATCCACTTAACTTTCCTTTATTTAGTAAGGGTTAACTAAGTGGTAGCAATGAAGAATTCTCATCACAATTGAGAAGGATAACTAGGATAGGACTTCTAATTTTCATACCTTGCCAAGAGCCTTTTATAGTTGTTAGTTTATTTTCATTGCCATTTACTTTTCATGCTTCTTATCCAAAACCCCAAAACACATTTCTAACCAATAACAAGGCACTTTATTGTAATTCCTAGGGAGAACGAGCCGAGGTTTAAATACTTTGGTTTATAGATTTTAGGGGTTTGTTACTTGTGACAAACAATCTTTTGTATGAAAGGATTATTGCTTGGTTTAGAGACTATACTTTACAACGAGATTTCATTAGTGAAATTCTAAACCGTCAAAAATCCATTCATCAAAAATGGCGCCGTTGCCGGGGAATTGCAATGGTGTTATGTTATTGGTTATTGTATATATGTGAATATTGTGAATAGCTTGATTGTTTTTGGATTGCTTGCTAGTTAGGACTTTGTTTCATTATTTCTTCGTAGTTTTTGTTTTTATTTTCTCTTTTCACTATGAATTCTCATTTTGGCTATGAGTGTGATTACAACTATGTTGTAGGAAGTGGAGATTACAATGAAGATGTGTATCAAGGATGGAACAACCAAAGGTGGGAGGAGCCATATGCATATGATCAATCCTCATGGCAACAACCTCCACCAATGCACTATGAAGAAGAGCCATTCTATGATGCATACCAATCAAATGGCTATGGTGAATCTCCTTGTGACTTTCAAGAACCACCACCATATGCCTATGATCCATACCCTCAACATAACTCTCAACCATACTCACAAGCCCCTTCTTACCAACCACCTTCATATAACCCTAATCCATATCCATCACACCAACCAACTTTTGAGCCATATGAGCCATATATGGAACCACCACAATATCAACCCTTTCAAGAGCCACCCCCTTCATACTATTACCGAGATGAACCACCTCCAATATATGAAAATTTTCAACCACAAGATGAATACTACTTTCCACCACAACCTCCTATTGAAGAATACTCATATCCATTGATCCAAGAGCCATATGATCCTAATCATATAATCCAAGAGGAAGAAGAGTCAAGGGATCGTCTCAAGGAAGCATTGGATCAATTTCAAGCAACCATGGAGTGTGTTGTGCAACAAGTGGAAAGAGTGGAAAACATAGAACCACCACAATTCTACCAAGAAGAATCACCTTCCTACTATGAACCTTCCCCCAAATTTGATGAACCCTTCCACCCACCCCAATCTCTAATGGATGAAACCCTTGGTGTTCTTGTTCAAGGGCAAGAAGAGATGAAAAGGGATGTGCAAAATTTCATGGCCACCTTGGATGCGGTAACAAATCAATTAGCCTCCCAAAGCTTGAACACTCAAGGAACTCCCATGGCTACATGTGGAGAATTAAATGAAGAACATATCATGAAGGAGAGATTAGAAACTCCAGTGGGAAATGAAGGAAGTTGCTTTGTATTGGAACAATTGGAGGAAGCCTTAATTGTTGAAGACAAGGAAGAAGTGGTAGAAGACTTAGGAGATGCGGAGCCTCCATGGGAACATAGAGTTGAAGAAAACCCCTCCAAGATGATTGAAATTGATGCTAGGGAGGAAAGTGCACACCTTCCAAGGCATATTTCATATGAAGACTTGGATGGGATAGAGAAAGAATTGAGTTCCCTGGGTGATAAAGATCAAGCATCAAGTCTTAATGGTAAAGAATCCTTTGAGCATGAAAAACCTTCTCCAGTTGGATTTGAAAGCGTTGAGGAGGTAAATTTTTCTCACCCTCCCTATTATGATTTGAGTAAAGGAAAAGGTTTAGATAAAATTGTTGAACAAAGGTTGAGATCAAGAGATCTTGTGAAGAGGTGGAAGTCCCTAGAAATAGAAGAACGAGGGTTGGTTATGCTTTGTCAAGATCGTTGGAAGCATCTTTGCCTAGGTTGTCATCTACTCCTTCACTTGAGTGGGTAAAATTCATTTCTATTAGCTTTATTGTCCCACTTGAGTATGGCTTGCTTGAAACGGATGGTTAACTTAGGATGCTTTGTGGGATGAAGCGTAAGCGAAAGATGTTTCGTGGTTGGCGTTGCAAATCAAGGCTCATTTTGGTTGATACTTCAAGAGTTGAATACAAAGGTAGGAATAGTGCTCAAATGGATAGGTCTAGGAGGTTTGTTGGGCACTTCATAGAGAATTCATCTTGTTCACCACCCGGATGGACCAATAATGATGATCAACTTCAAGACGGGTGTGAAGATAAAGTGTGGGATCCCGGATTAGAAAAAGAGGACCAACTTTGGGAGCCCCAAGCTTGTGAAGAACTTCATCAACACTTGGCTCAATCCATGAAGAATCTTGGGGCACAATGGAGAACCAAGCATTGGTGGGAATTCTAAGATGAGTACAAGCACAAGCCACCTTGATGAGGAGCTCCCCATAAGTCCAACTTAAGGACAATAAACAAAAGTGCTAGGTGGGAGACACCCCACCATGGTAAAATCCTTTCATTTTCTCTTTTGTACATATTGGTAGAACTAGTTTAATTTCATGTTTAGATTAGTTGGTTGAGTTTAATTAGTATTTTATCATGTTAAATAAGGTTTTAGGGTGTTCTGGTAGTTGCTTGGAGGTTTGGAATGCTTGGATTGGTGCAAAAACATAGAGAAAAATTTTGAAAAAAAAAAACAGAGCACCATCCATGCGTACGCACACTGTATGCGTACGCGTGCATCAAGCATTTTCGACCATCCACGCGTGCGCGCCATGAGTGCGTACACGTGGATTGAGAAGTTCCACATTCCATACATTTTCCAGAGAGTTATGCTTACGCCGCACCAACGTTGTCCCTCTGGCACAAACACCACTTGCACGCACGCACCCATGACGCGTACGCGCCACTCTCGAAATAAGCCATCGACGCGCGCGCGCCATGCGTGCGTACGCGTGGATGTCCTTTCTTCCATCCATTTCTCTTCTTCTCCTCTTTCCATTTCTTTCCTTCTCCTTTCTTCTTCCCTTCTTCTACCCCTCATCTAACACTTCCAAACACCATGGATAACCATTTATTTTAGTTAGTTAATTAGTTAGGAAGTTAGTTGATTAGTTAGTCTTAGTTTTGTTTTCATTTTATTTTCTCTCTTTTCATCATAAGTGTTGGATTATTGACTTTGTTTACTATACATTGCTGCCCCTTATTGCCTAAATGCTATTTTAGCATGAATGTTTTTAGATAATCTTTGTTGGATTCTATTATTGAGGTTATATTTTGCTACTTGGTTTTGAGTTTTTCATGCTTACCTTTTAAGAATACCAAGTGATGAGAATTGCCTTCGAGCTTGTAACTCTTTTTGAATTGCATGATTTGGCCACCATGTGATTTGAGCCTTATTTTGTGATTAGGCAACCTCTTGATAGATGATGTTGTGCATTTACCTTAATGCATTGTGTTTCATGATCATATGCATCCGTAGGCTTTAACTTGAATGCTTTCAAGCTTCTTTAATGCTTGTTTTACCTTACAAGTTTACTTAAAGCATCTCAAGCATACTAGAATGAGTAAAGTGAATGCTTCTTTGGTGACATAGCTTTTTATGCTAATGTGTGTTCTAAACCGCGCAATTTAGAATTCACACACCTAATATTTCTTAATGTCACACTAATTCACTCACTCAATTCTAGTGATTTACCTCATTCCAACAATTATGCTTCCTTGCTTTTGTATTACCCTACCTTATGGTGTAATATTTTTGTTTTTCATGATGAATGCACCACGAGCAATAACGGAAGCAAGACTAAGAACACGTAGCAATCCGGAGAGTCACCGTACCCCCTTACTCATCTTTGAGTGCACTGAGGACGGTGCAAACTTTTAAGTGTGGGGAGGTCGTCCGACCGTTCGGTGATTTTGGGTGACAAATTTTTAATCCCAACACTTTTGCATTTCATTTTAGGTTTTTAGGATTTTTACTTGCATTCTCTTAATTTTTGCATATGTATACACAATAAGCTTAGTCAAAATAATGAAAATTTTCTAGATTTCTATCTATAGGGCACCAATTGATTTGAGTAAAAACCTTTCATAAAACTTGCTTGAAATATATATTGTGGATCATGTTTTGAGCTAAGAACACAAGCAAATGAGATTTGAGCCTAATGGTGTGGTTACATCCTATAACCACTTATTTTCCTTCTTGTGTGCATTATTCTCTTTCTATGGGATCCCGGCTTACAAGAGAAGGATCCAAATTGGGAGCCCATGGCTTGTGAGGAACTCCATCAAAGCTTGGAGTTATTAACTTTAAATGATGAACCACAATGGAAATCCAAGCATTGGTGGATTTTCAAGGATGGATTCAAGTACAAGCCACCTTGATGGATAGCTCCCCATAAGTCCAACTTAAGGACAATAAACAAAAGTGTTAGGTGGGAGACACCCCACCATGGTAACATCTTTCTTTTTTCCTTTTTGTAAATATTGCTAATAATTAGTTTAATTTTATGTTTTGTTTGGTTAGATATGTTTATTTGGGAGTTTAGTATGTTAAATAAGGTTTTATGATGTTTTGGTAGTTGTTTGGAGCTTTGGAATGCTTGGTTTGGTGCAAAAACATAGAAAAATTTTGCAAAACAGAGCACCAACCCACGCGTACGCGTCACCCACGCGAATGCGTGCCCCAAGCATTTTCGACCATCCACGCGAACGCGTACGTGACGTGTACGCGTGGATCCAGAAGTGCCACCCCTCCATACATTCACCCAAGAGTTGTGCCTGAAGTGTGCCAACTTTGTGCCCAAGGCACGTGCACGTATACCTCACGCGTACGCGTTGCCGCTCCAAATAACCCATCAAGTGCACGCGTGCATAACGCGTACGCGTCGCTACCATTTTATCAATCCACGCTTACGCGTACATGACGTGCACGCGTGGGTTGCCCTGTTTTACCCACCTTCTTTTCTTCTCCTCTTTCCATTTCTTTCCTTCTTCTCTTCTCTTTCCACCCTTTAATCATCATCCAACACTACCAAACATCATTCATAACCATTTCTTTTAGTTAGTTAGTTATTTGTTTTTTTAGTTTAATTTTTCATTTCATTTTTTAATTTTCAATATAAGTGTTGGATTATTAATTTTGTTTGCTGTTTATTGCTGCTAAGTATTAACTGATGCTATTTTAGCATAACTCTCTTTGCTTTTTATTGTTGGATTCAATTGTTGAGGTTATATTTTGTCACTTGGTTTTGGGTTCTTAATGCTTAATGTTTGTGAACACCAAGTGAATGTTACATTGCCTTTAAGCTTCTTAACTCTTTTGAATTGCATGTTTTGGCCACCATGCATTCATTATCCATTGCTAGGCAATTGTATATTATCATTGCATTTTTTTAGGTGATGCTTGTTTGTGGTTTACCTTTATGCACATCACTTATTTCATGCATTGAGATTATAGAATTGAGAAATTGGATCGAAAGCTTACCTAGTGACATATTTTTTAGCTTTGTAAAGCTTTGTGGACCATGCTTGCTATGTGATTGATTTCCACTTCTATCTTCCTTTTCCTAGGTTCCATAGCATCCATGTGTCTCACCTCTATGTCACTTAGGTGTTGCAACAACTTTAATATGTGTCATTGATTGTTATGTAAGTTTCATATACCATTTTGTTCACTAAGTCTACTTACACATCAATCAATGTCCATGCATTATCTAATTTCACAATTGCTTGATTAATTGCTTGAATGCTTTCATGCCTCTTCACTACTTGTTTGGTTGACTTAACCTACAAGTCTTTTAAAGTATTTCAAGCACACTAGAATGAGTGAAATATGTGTTTTTTTTTTGTATAATTGTGACATGGTTTCTAAATACTAGGGTGTGAGTTCTAAACCGCATGCAAGTTAGGACCCACAACCCTATTTTTCATCAATGTCACGTTAACCCACTCACTCAATTCTAGTGATCCACCTCATTCCAACAATTTATGCTTCCTTGCTTTTATGTTTTCTCTTCTCACGGTGTTATTTTCTATTTTTCATAAATGATGCACCATAAGCAAAACGGAAGCGGAAGAAGAACACGCAGCATCGGTTGACCTACCAGCTGAAGGTAGCGACAAGGAAAGTCGCCGTATCCCCTTGCTCATCTTTGAGTGCACTGAGGACGGTGCAAACTTTTAAGTGTGGGGAGGTCATCCGGCCACTCGGCGTTTTTGGGTAACAAGTTTCTAATCCCTACACTTTTGCATTTTATTTTAGGATTTTTAGTTGCATTTTCTTGCATTGCATATGTATATATATATATTAAGCTTAGTCAAAATAATGAAATTTTTTAAGGATTTTACCTATAGGGCACCCTGATTGATTGAAAAAAAATTTAGAACTTGCTTGAATTATACAGTTGTGGATCATGTTTTTGAGCTAAGAACACAAGCATGTAAGATTTGAGCCTAATTGTGTGGTTACATCATATAACCACTTATTTTCATTTTTGTGTGCATTATTCTCTTTCTATGATTGTAATCTTTGATTTGTTTGATTCTTTATGTCCATTATTTTGTGTATATATGCATTTATATGATTGCGGCATTTGTTCAAATAGCTCACTTACCCAAATAGCCTAACTTTTATCTTCCATTGTTAACCAATTTTGAGCCTATGCTTAACCCACTTATTCTTAATTGAAGCACATTACAAACCTAAGTGAAAAATAATAAATGTCCTTAATTTAGATCTTTGATTAGTTTAGGCTAGTGAGAGTGTTCATTATTTGATTTTGGGAGAGTTGGGAACATTGGGTAAAGATAAAAGTGTGTTTCTGTATTTGTGTTGAGAATATTGGGAATTTGGTACATACTCATGTATTAATCATTTGTAAACCATATGCATTGATGTTCTTGTATATATTTTAGTTTGAAAAAAAAAAGCAATAAAAAGGGGACAAATGCCCCAAAGTGAAGTTCAATAATAATCAATGCATATGTGTGGTAATCTAAAGAAAATGCATGAGTGTGTGAAAAAGTGAAGAATGGATAGCTAGGTTTGTTTAGAATTGTATAGGTTGTCATGGGTTAGATGGGAAGTTTGAGTTAATCAAGGATACAAATTTTAAGTTCACTTGACCATATGCATTTTACCTTGACCCTAGCCCCATTACAACCTATGGGAAAGCCCTCATGATATTTGTATGAATGCATAAAGTAATTGTTTATTGTTAGATGAAAAACAAATCTTGGAAAGCATGATTAGGGGGAGTTGAGTAAATCAACCCCACACACTTGAGTGCCTAGAGCGGATACACATCCGGTGAAGGTTCGATCGCTCAATTACATGTCTCCACCCATGATCATCTCTTCTTGAAAGTTTGTAAAATCTTTCAATGATTCAATTCAATTGTGGGTTGATTTGATTGTTATTGCCTTAGCCCTTGTGCATGTATATGTATTCTTGGAAATTGACTTGTTTTGACCAAGTGGATGCATTCATATAGATAGATTGCATATAGATAGGTTGCATTTAGTTAGATTGTATTGAATAAATGTTGATACCATTTTGCTTCTTTCTTGATTTTAGCATGAGGACATGCTTAGTTTAAGTGTGGGGAGATTTGATAAACCCCGATTTCGTGGTTTATCTTATGCTTATTTTAGGGGATTTATTCACCTTTTCCTACATTTAATCAATAAAATAGCATGGTTTTCCAACAATTAGGAGAAAAGCATACAAAGTGGAGAATACATGAGGAAACAATAATTGGGAATGCATCGATGGGCATGCACGCGTACAAGGCGCACACGCGCAAAAGTGATTTCGCATAGAGACGCGCACGCGTACTTGACGCGTCCGTGCGGATGAAGAAATAGCCAATCGACACGCACGTGCACATGGCGCGTACACGCCGATACTCGCACGTGACTCACATAAAGGCAAACCGCTGGGGGCAATTTCTGAGCAGCCCAAGCCCAATTCCAACCCGTTTCTAAGTGTATTTCATGCAGAATTGAAGCCCAAGCAAAGGGGGAGCAATTGTTTATAGTTTTGACATCATGTAGGTTAGTTTCTAGAGAGAGAAGCTCCCTCTTCTCTCAAGAATTAGGTTAGGATTAGGTTAATTTCTCTTAGATTCATGTTTAATTCCTTGATTTCATCTTGTTTCCTCAACAATTTCTTGATCTAATACTTCAATTCTTCTTGATTCCCTTGTTAATTTCTCTTTTGAGCATCTTTTTAAGATTGATGAACACTTATTGGATTTGGATTTTTCTTCAATGCGATTATGTTTGATGTTCTCTTCATTGTTGATTTGAGTTGTTGATCTTGTTTCCTTGCAATTGGTAGTTGTTAGATTTTACTATTTCTTGTCATTTATTATGCTTTCCTTTTATGTCTTCCAAGTGTTTGACAAAATGCTTGGTTCGATGTTAGAGTAGATTTTGAGCATTCTTGGCTTGGAAAGAGTAATTAGGCAATCTTGAGTCATGAAAACCCAACTTATGTTGGTAATCTAGAGTTGTTAGCTAGTATGATTTCTATTGACTTTAATCTCTTGCTAATTCTATTAGTGGGTGATTAGGACTTTTGGATTTAGATTAGCTAGTCTTATTAGACTTTCTTCAAGTACGAGAGTTGTTTGTTGGTTTGGAGCTATGCTTACAACGAAATTCTTCTTTCTATAAGAGAAATTCCTAATCAACACAATTCTCACCATCACCTTGCTGGCGTTTAAACGCCAGTAAGCTCTTCCTCCAGGGTGTGCTATTTTTGATGCTGTTTTTGATTTTGCTTTAATTTTTGCAGTTCTTTTTGTGACTCCACATGATCATCATCCTAAATAAAACATAAAATAACAATGGAAAATAAAATGAAAGAGTAAATAATATAGATAAATAAAATTGGGTTGCCTCCCAATAAGCGCTTCTTTAATGTCAATAGCTTGATAGGAAGCTCTTATAGAGCTTCACAGGTGCTCAGAGCATGATTGTTGCCTCCTAACACCAAACTTAGAGTTTGAATGTGGGGGCTTTGCTTGACTCTGCATGGAGAGAATTGAATGAATCTTTTCATGCTTCTTCCCCATGTATACAGAAGAAGATCCTTGTGCCTTAAACACAAGGTAGTCCTCATTCACCTGAAGGACTAGCTCTCCTCTGTCTACATCCACAGCCTTTGCTGTGGCTAGGAAGGGTCTTCCAAGGATAATAGATTCATCCTCATCCTTCCCAGTGTCTAGGATTATAAAATCAGCAGGGATGTAAAGGTCTTCAACCTTTACGAAGACATCCTCTACAAGTCCATAAGCCTGTTTCTTTGATTTGTCTGCCATCTCTAGTGAGATTCTTGCATCTTGTACCTCAAAGATCCCTAGTTTCTCCATTACAGAGAGTGGCGTGAGGTTGATACTTGATCCTAGGTCACACAGAGCCTTTTCAAAGGTCATGGTGCCTATGGTGCAAGGTATCAAGAACCTTCCGGGATCCTCTTTCTTTTGAGGTAACTTCAACTGAACCAATGCACTTAGTTCATTGATGAGCAATGGAAGTTCATCCTCCCTAGTCTCATTACCAAATAATTTGGCATCCAGCTTCATGATTGCTCCTAGATATTGAGCAACTTGCTCTTCAGTAACATTTTTATCCTCTTCAGAGGAAGAATATTCGTCAGAGCTCATGAATGGTAATAGTAGGTTCAGTGGAATCTCTATGGTCTCTAGATGAGCCTCAAATTCCTGTGGTTCCTCAATAGGGGATTCCTTGTAGTCCAGAGGACATCCCATGAGGTCTTCCTTACCGTGAATCACGTCCTCCTCCTCTTCTATAGGTTCGGTCATTTTCGTTGTATTAATGGCCTTGCACTCTCTTTTTGGATTCTCTTCTGTATTGCTTAGGAGAGTACTAGGAGGAGTTTCAGTAATTCTTTTACTCAGCTAACCCACTTGTGCCTCTAAATTTCTTATGGAGGATCGTGCTTCAGTCATGAAACTGAGGGTGGTCTTAGATAGATCAGAGACTATGTTTGCTAAGCTAGAGAGGCACTGCTCAGAATTCTCTGTCTATTGCTAAGAAGATGATGGGAAAGGCTTGCTATTGCCAAACTGTTTATCCCACCATTATTGATATTGAAGCCTTGTTGAGGCTTCTATTGATCTTTCAATGAGAAATTTGGATAATTCCTCCATGAAGGATTATAGGTGTTTCCATAGGGTTCTCCCATGTAATTCACCTCTTCCATTGCAAGATTCTCAGGTTCATAAGCTTCTCCATCAGAGGAGGCTTCTTTAACACTGTCGGATGCAGCTTGCAATCCAGTTAGATTCTGAGAAATCATATTTACTTGCTGAGTCAATATTTTGTTCTAAGCCAATATGGCATTCAGAGTATCAATCTCAAAAACTTCTTTCTTCTGAGTCACCCCATTATTCACAGGATTTCTTTCAGAAGTGTACAGGAATTGGTTATTTGCAACCATCTCAATGAATTCTTGGGCTTCTGCAGGTATTTTCAGATGAAGGGATCCATCAGCAGAATGATCCAATGACATCTTTGACAATTCAGACAGACCATCATAGAATATACATATGATGCTCCATTCTGGAAACATGTCAGAAGGACACCTTTTGGTTAATTATTTGTATCTTTCCCAAGCTTCATAGAGGGATTTACCTTCCTTCTGTCTGAAGGTTTGGACGTCCACTCTGATCTTACTCATCTTTTGAGGTGGAAAGAATTTGGTCAAGAAAGCATTGACCAACTTGTCCCAAGAGTTTAGGCTTTCTCTAGGTTGTGAGTCCAACCATGTCCTAGCTCTGTCTCTTACAGCAAAAGGGAAAAGCATAAGTCTGTTGATCTTGGGATCAACCCCATTGGTCTTAACAGTATCACAGATCTGCAAAAATTCAGATAAGAACTGATGAGGATCTTCTGATGGATGTCCATGAAACTTGCAGTTCTGCTGTATTAGAGAAACTACTTGAGGCTTAAACTCAAAATTGTTTGCTCCAATGGCAGGAATTGAGATGCTTCTTCCATAGAAGTTGGAAGTTGGTGCAACATAGTCACCAAGCATCCTCCTTGCATCTCTGGCATTGTTGTTATTTTCGGCTGTCATGTCTTCCTCTTTTTTGAAAATTTCTGTCAGGTCCTCTCCAGAGAGTTGTGCTTTGGCTTCTCTTAGCTTCCTCTTCAGAGTCCTTTCAGGTTCAGGATCGCCTTCAACAAGAATATCCTTGTCCTTGTTCCTGCTCATGTGAAAAAGAAGAGAACAGAAAAGAAGAGGAATCCTCTATGTCAGAGTATAGAGATTCCTTTGTGTGAGTAGAAGAAGAGAAGAAGAGAAGAATGTGCTAAAGAGAAAATAAAGAGAATTCGAACACAGAGAGGGAGAGAGGGTTCGAATTTTTAAGAAGGAGAGAAGTGTTAGTAAATAAATAAATAAATAGAAAGATATGGGAGTGAGGGAATTCGAATATTAATTAAAAGGAAAATATTTTTGTTTTTATTTTAAATATTAGTTAGTATTCAAAAATTAAGAAAGGAATAAAATAAAATTAGAGTTTAAAATAATTAGTTAATTAAAAAGATTTTTGAAAAAGTTGTTAGTGGTTTTCGAAAATTGGAGAGAGAAAAGTAGTTAGGTGGTTCTGAAAAAGATAAAAATTAGTAAACTTTTTAAAATCAAACAAAAAGTCAAGTAGTTAATTAAAAAAGATTTAAAAATAAATTTTGAAAAGCTAAGAGGTTAGAAAATATTTTGAAATTAAGTTTTGAAAAAGATATGATTGAAATCTATTTTGAAAAAGATTTGAAAAAGAAATTTAAAAAGATTTGATTTTGAAAATTGAAGTTGATGACTTGACTAACAAGAAACTAAAAGATATGATTCTAGAATTTAAAGATTGAACCTTTCTTAATAAGAAAGTAACAAACTTGAAATTTTTTGAATCAAATCCTTAATTGTCAGCAAGGTTTTCGAAAATATGAAATAAAAATAAGAAAAAGATTTTGAAAATCAATTTTTAAAACTTTTTCGAAAATATTAAGAAGAGAAATGAAAAAGATTTTTTTTTTGAAAAAGATTTGAAAAGATACAACTTTTAAATTGAAATTTTGACTTGACTAACAAGAAACCACTAAATTTTAAAAATCTTTGACTAAGTCAACCCAAAATTTCGAATTTTATGAGTGAAATAAGGAAAAGATATTTTTTATTTTTGAATTTTAATGAGGAAAGAGAAAAACAAAAAAATTGACTCAAAACATAAAAATTTTAGATCAAAACCAATGATGCATGCAAGAACACTTTGAATGTCAAGATGAACACCGAGAACACTTTAAAGATCATGATGAATATCAAGAACATATTTTTGAAAAAATTTTAAGAAAAGAAACACATGCAAGACACCAAACTTAGAAATTTTTAATGCTTAGAGACTAACAAATTAAAAATGCATATGAAAAACAAGAAAATACTCAAAACATGAAAATCACAAGATCAAACGAAGACAATCATCAAGAACAACTTGAAGATCAAGAATAACATATGCATGAGTTTTCGAAAAATGCTAGAAGAATAAAAACATGCAATTGACACCAAACTTAAAATTTGACTCTAGACTCAAACAAGAAACACAAAAAAAATTTATTTTATGATTTTATTAAATATATATATATATTTTTAAAGATTTTTGACAAATTTTTGAAAATAAAACAAGAAGAAAATTACCTAATCTAAGCAACAAGACGAACCGTCAGTTGTCCAAAAACTTGGTACACGAAATCTTGAGTTCACACTTTTCTCTCAACTCCGCGCAGCTGACCAGCAAGTGCACTGGGTCGTCCAAGTAATACCTTACGTGAGTAAGGGTCGATCCCATAGAGATTGTCAGCTTGAAGCAAGCTATGGTCATCTTGTAAATCTCAGTCAGGGGGATTCAAATAGTTATGAGGTTTTGATGATTAAAGAAAAGAAATAAAACATAAAATAGGATAGAGATACTTATGCAATTCATTGGTGGGAATTTCAGATAAGCGTATGGAGATGCTTTGTTCCCTCTGAGCCTCTGCTTTCCTACTGTCCTCATCCAATCTTGCGTACTCCCTTCCATGGCAAGCTGTATATTGGTGGATCACCGTTGTCAATGGCTACTATCTATCCTCTCAGTGAAAACATATCCGCTACGGTTTCCCGTATGGCTAATCAGCTGTCGGTTCTCGATCGTGTCTGAATAAGATCCATTGATCCTTTTGCACACTGTCACTGCACCCAACAGTCACGAGTTTGAAGCTCGTCACAGTCATCCCATCCCAGATCCTACTCGGAATACCACTGGTGGACGAAATTGTGATCATCAACAATGGCTCCAAAGGCTTGGTGCTCTCAAACGTGAATCACACTTTGTCACAACTCCGCACAACTAACCAGCAAGTGTAATGGGTTGTCCAAGTAATACCTTACGTGAGTAAGAGTCGATCCCACAGAGATTGTTGGTATGAAGCAAGCTATGGTCATCTTGTAAATCCCAGTCAGGCGGATTTAACTGGATTAAGAGATTATTGGTTTAAATAAAGATAATAAAATAAACAGAAAATAAAGATAAAGTTACTCATGTAATTCAATGGTGGAAATTTCAGATAGGTGTATGGAGGTGCTGTGTTCCTTCTAAATCTCTGCTTTTCTACTTCTTCCTTCTAGTTTTTCATCACTCCTTTCTATCGCAAGCTGTATGTAGGGCATCACCGTTGTCAATGGCTACATCCCATCCTCTCAGTGAAAAGGGTCCAAATGCTTTGTCACAGCACCGCTAATCATCTGTCGGTTCTCAATCAGGTTGGAATAGAATCCAGTGATTCTTTTGCGTCTGTCACTAACGCCCAGCCTTCAGGAGTTTGAAGCTCGTCACAGTCATTCAATCCCGGAATCCTACTCAGAATACCACAGACAAGGTTAGACTTTCCGGATTCCCATGAATGCCGCCATCAATTCTAGCTTATACCACGAAGATTCTGATCAAGGAATCCAAGAGATATGCGTCCAGTCTAAGGTAGAACGGAAGTGGTTGTCAGTCACGCGCGTTCATAGGTGAGAATGATGATGAGTGTCACAGATCATCACATTCATCAAGTTGAAGTGCAACGAATATCTTAGAACAGGAATAAATCGAATTGGATAGAAAATAGTAGTAATTGCATTAAAACTTGAGGTACAGCAGAGCTCCACACCCTTAATCTATGGTGTGTAGAAACTCCACCATTGAAAATACATAAATGAAAGGCCCAGGAATGGCCGAATGGTCAGCCCCCAGATCTAAGAACAAAACGTCCAAAGATTCGAATAATACAATCCCCGATGAAAATACAATAGTAAAATATACTATTTATAATAAACTAGCTACTTAGGGTTTACAGAAGTAAGTAATTGATGCAGAAATCCACTTCTGGGGCCCACTTGATGTGTGCTTGGGCTGAGCTTGAATGTTACACGTGCAGAGGCTTTTATTGGAGTTGAACGCCAAGTTGTAACGTGATTCTGGCGTTGAACTCTTGTTCGTGACGTGTTTTTGGCGTTTGACTCCAGGGTGCAGCATGGAACTGGCGTTGAGCACCAGTTTATGTCATCTAATTATGAATAAAGTATGGACAATTATATATTGCTGGAAAGCTCTAGATATCTACTTTCCAATGCCGTTGAGAGTGCGCCATTTGGAGTTCTGTAGCTCTAGAAAATCTATTTTGAGTCAAGGAAGGTCAGATTCCAACAGTATCAGCAGTCCTTTGTCAGCCTCCTATCAGAGTTTTGCTCAGGTCCCTCAATTTCAGCCAGAAAATACCTGAAATCATAGAAAAACACACAAACTCATAGTGAAGTCCAGAAATGTCAATTTAGCATAAAAACTAATGAAAACATCCCTAAAAGTAACTAGATCATACTAAAAACTTCCTAAAAACAATGCCAAAAAGCGTATAAATTATCCGCTTATCACAACACTAAACTTAAATTGTTGCTTGTCGCCAAGCAACTGAAAATCAATTAGGATAAAAAAGAAGAGAATATACTATAAATTCCAAAATATCAATGAATATTAATTCTAATTAGATGAGCAGGACTTGTAATTTTTTGCTTCTGAACAGTTTTGGCATCTCACTTCATCCTTTGAAGTTTAGAATGATTGGCTTCTTTTGGAACTCAAAGTTCAGATAGTGTTAATTGATTCTCCTAGTTAAGTATGTTGAGTCTTGAACACAGCTACTTATGAGTCTTGGCTGTGGCCCTAAGCACTTTGTTTTCCAGTATTACCACTGGATACATAAATGCCACAGACACATAACTGGGTGAACCTTTTCAGATTGTGACTCAGCTTTGCTAGAGTCCCCAGTTAGAGGTATCCAGAGCTCTTAAGCACACTCTTTTCGCTTTGGATCATGACTTTAACCACTCAATCTCAAGCTTTTCACTTGGACCTTCATGACACAAGCACATGGTTAGGGACAGCTTGATTTAGCCGCTTAGGCCTGGATTTATTTCTTTGGGCCCTCCTATCCATTGATGCTCAAAGTCTTGGATCCTTTTTACCCTTGCCTTTTGGTTTTAAGGGCTATTGGCTTTTTTTGCTTGCTTTTTCTTTTTCTTTCTATTTTTTTTTGCCACCCTTTTTTTCGCAAGCCTTTTGTTTTTCACTGTTTTTTCTTGCTTCAAGAATCAATTTTATGATTTTTCAGATCATCAATAACATTTTTCTTTGTTCATCATTCTTTCAAGAGCCAACAATTCTAACATTCATAAACAACAAGATCAAAAATATGCAATGTTCAAGCATTCATTCAGAAAGCAAAAAGTATTGTCACAACATTAATATAATTAAACTAAATTCAAGGATAAATTCGAAACTCATGTACTTCTTGTTCTTTTGAATTAAAAACATTTTTAATTTAAGGGGGTGAAGGATTAATGGAATTATTCATAGCTTTAAGACATAGTTACTAAATACTAATGATCATGAAGTAGAGAAACAGAACATAAACAAACATAAAGCATAAAAACAAAAAAACAGAAAAAAATTAAGAACAAGGAATGAGTCCACCTTAGTGATGGTGGCACTTTCTTCTTGAAGGACCAATGGTGCTCTTTGAGCTCCTGTATGTTTCTTCCTTGCTTCTGTTGCATGATCCCTAGTGATTTTGGTGCTCTTATCCTTAGTCGCTCCCAATAATTGTGTGCAGGAAAATTTATCCCCTGAGGTATCTTAGGGATCTCTTGATTTACAGTCAAATGTTCTACCACTGAGATATAGACCCTCTAGATGAATCTCTCCATCTCCTATGACTCGGAGGTGGAAGCTTTTGTCTTCCCTTTCCTCTTTCTAGAGGTTTCTCTGGCCTTAGGTGCCATCAATGGTTATGGAAAAACAAAAAGCTATGCTTTTACGACACCAAACTTAAAATGTTGCTCACCCTCGAGCAAAAGAAGAAAGAATAGAAGAAGAAGAAGAAGAAGATATGGAGGAGAGGGAGAGAGATGTGTATTCGGCTATGTAGGGTGGGTTTATGTGGGGAAGAGATGGATGGATGTGAATGGTGAAAAACAGAAGGGATGACCATGAATGGAGAGAAAAAAGGTGAGGTAGGTGGGGATCCTATGAGGTCCACAGATCTTGAGATGATCCTGTGGGGTCCACAGATCCTGAGGTGTCAAGGATTTACATCCCTACACCAATTAGGAATGTACAATGCCTTTGCATGCAATTATGGCGTTTAAACGCTGAGGTGATGCATGTTTTGGGCGTTCAACGCCCATCTGCAGCATGTTTCTGGCGTTGAATGCCAGTTCCATGCTTGTTTCTGGTGTTCAGCGCCAGCTCCATGCTCTGTTCTGGCGTTGAACGCCAGCCAGATGCTCCTTACTGGCATTTAAACACCAGTAGGTCCTTCCTCCAGGGTGTGATTTTTCTTCTGCTGTTTTTGATTCTGTTTTTAATTTTAATATTTTTTTCGTGACTCCACATGATCATGAACCTACTAAAACACAAAATAACAATTAAATAAAAATAAAATTAGATAAATAAAAATTGGGTTGCCTCCCAACAAGCGCTTCTTTAATGTCAATAGCTTGACAGTGGGCTCTTATGGAGCCACACAGGTGATCAGGTCAATGTTGTATAGTCCCAACACCAAACTTTGAGTTTGGTTGTGGGGATTCAACACCAACTTTAGAGTTTGGTTGTGGCCTCCCAATACCAAACTTAGAGTTTGACTGTGGGGGCTCTGTTTGACTCTGTACTAAGAGAAGCTCTGCATGCTTACTCTCCCTGGTTATAGAAGGATAGCCGTGTGCCTTAAACACAAGGTAGTCCCCATTCAATTGAAAGACTAATTCTCCTCTGTTAACATCTATCACAGCTTCTGCTGTGGCTAGAAAAGGTCTTCCAAGGATGATGCATTCATCCTCTTCCTTCCTAGTGTCTAAGATTATGAAATCAGCAAGAATCTAAAGGCCTTTAACCTTTACCAACACGTCCTCTACTAATCCATAAGCTTGTCTTACTGACTTGTTTGCCAATTGTAACGAGAATAAGGCAGGTTGTACCTCAATGATCCCCAGTTTCTCCATTACAGAGAGTGGCATAAGATTTATGCCTGACCCCAGGTCACACAGAGCCTTGTTAAAGGTCATGGTGCCTATGGTACAGGGTATTAAGAATTTACCAGGATCTTGTCTCTTTTGAGGTAAAGTTTTCTGAACCCATGTATCTAGTTCACTAATGAGCAAGGGAGGTTCACCTTCCCAAGTCTCATTACCAAACAACTTGAAATTCAGCTTCATGATGGCTCCTAGATATTAAGCAACTTGCTCTCTAGTCACATCTTCATCCTCTTCTGAGGAATAATAGTCTTCAGAGCTCATGAATGGCAGAAGGAGATTTAGTGGAATCTCTATGGTCTCTATGTGAGCCTCAGATTCCTTTAGGTCCTCAATAGGGAACCCCTTCTTGTTTGAGAGACGTCCCAGGAGGTCTTCCTCACTAGGATTTTCATCCTTCTCCTCCCTTGTGCATTCGGCCATATTGATTACATCAATGGCCTTGCACTCTCCTTTTGGATTTTCTTCTGTATTGCTTGGGAGAATACTGGGAGGAGTTTCAGTGACTTTCTTACTCAGCTGGCCCACTTATGCCTCCAAATTTCTGATGGAGGACCTTATTTCACTCATGAAACTTGAAGTGGCTTTAGACAGATCAGAGACTAAATTTGCTAAATTAGAGGGGCTCTGCTCAGAATTCTCTGTCTATTGCTGAGAAGATGATGGAAAAGGCTTGTTATTGCTTAGCCTGTTTCTTCCACCATTATTAAAGCCTTGTTGAGGCTTTTGTTGATCCTTCCATGAGAAATTTGGATGATTTTTCCATGATGAATTATAGGTGTTTCCATAAGGTTCACCCATGTTATTTACCTCTGCTATTGCAGGGTTCTCAGGATCATAAGCTTCTTCAGAAGCTGCCTCTTTAGTACTGTTGGATGCATTTTGCCACCCATTCAGACTTTGAGAAATCATGCTAACTTGCTGAGTCAACACTTTTTTCTAAGCCAATATGGCATTCAGAGCATCAATTTCAAGAACTCCCTTCCTCTGAGGCGTCCTATTATTCACGGAATTCCTCTTAGAAGTGTACATGAATTGGTTATTTGCAACCATGTCAATAAGTTCTTGAGCTTCTGCAGGCATTTTCTTTAATTGAATGGATCCACCTGCAGAATGGTCCAATGACATTTTGGAAAACTCAGATAGACCATAATAGAATATATCTAATATGGTCCATTCTAAAAATATGTCAGAAGGACACTTTTTGGTCATCTGCTTGTATCTTTCCCAAGCTTCATGAGGGATTCACCATCTTTTTGTACAATTTCAGTTATTTTCTGGCTGAAATTGAAGAGCTGGAGCAGAAGTCTAATTCAGAGACAGAGAAAGCACTGCAGATGCTATCCGGATCTGACCTCCTTGCATTCGGAAGGGCTTTTCTGGAGCTGCATAAGTTCAAATAGAGCGACCTCAATGGCTATGGAAATCTGACTTCTAGAGCTTTCCAGCAATATATAATAGTTTATACTTTTCTTCGGATTAGAAGGCCCAAAACTGGCATCCAACGCCAGCTTCCTACCCCCCTTCTAGGTGTCCAGTGCCCAAAAGCAGAGACCAACGTCCAAACACCCAATGAAGACCCCCTAGCTGCCGTTCCACGCTTAAGAGACCCCATAGCACGTGGATCGCATCAAAGCTCAGCCCAAACACTCGCCAAGTGGGCCCCAAAAGTGGATTTTAGCACTAAATAGACTATTTTACCCTTACTAGTCATCTGTTTGGTATTTAAGGGATTAAATTTATGTTATTCAGACCTTTAATCATCATATTCGCACATCATACATGTTTTTCACTTTGTATTTTATTTCAATATGAGTTTCTAAACCTCCTTGGTTAAGGGGAGGAGCCCTGCCGAGTCCTATGAATTAATAAAAGTACTACTATTTTTCTTCGATCCGTGTTTGATTAATTCTAAGATGTATATTCATACTTCATCATGGTGAGTAGGATGACCAGTGACAATCAGCTCTGTTCATCACATTAAGACGAATGTGCCTGACAAACACCCACGTCTACATGGGTACAACTACGTCTTTCATCGGACAATGATGAACCAACAGCTTGAAAATACATCTCTCAAACAGTTAATCCACGACTTTGTTGTGGACTTCTCAAGACATCAGTTCAGCCGATTTTCGGGGAGATTAGGGTCTCTATAGTAGAGGCTAGAACCCAAGGTGCAGCATTCTCTGATCCAGAAGATTCGACCTTGTCTATGGTACTTTGAGTAGGATCATTAAGGAGAATGGAGTGTACGAGCTTCACCCTCAATCAAAATGGATCTGCACTAAACTTGGGGTTCAGATCTAGAGGAGTATTGGCAGCTGCTCAAACCAGTGTCAATCACATACAACCTGCCATTGAAGAAATCACTCACAAGCAAAGAGAGAAGTAATACAAGAGTTAATTCAGAAAGACAAAGCAACTCCAATCCTCAACTCTATTCCTATCATAGATTCCAATTCAGTATTCTTAACATACATTACTCTTACAACTTCAAACAAATGACCTTTTGATCTGCCTGACTAAGACCTGCAAGATAACCATAGCTTGCTTTAAACCATAATCCTCGTGGGATCTACCCTGACTTGCTCAGGTATTACTTGGACAATCCAGTGCACTTGTTGGTACTGCTGTATGAAGGTGTGGGGATTCGTGTGCACCAGGGGTCATACTCTCGTTCCACCCCAGATTCATTGGAATAAGAACGATAATACATCATAGAATAGATTCAAACATATATTAAAATAGAGAAGTAATCATATTTATCCATAGGAATAAGAGAGATCCTAACGTTTAGTTACTCATAATTTACAAAGAAAATAAAGAAGATCTGTCTAGTGTTTCGTAAAATTCATGCTTAATCCTAAGTGATCTCCCTTTTAAATAGTAAATACTAACCCTAAGAAACGTTAAATTTAAATTAAAAGGTACAACGATAAGACTGTATAAGCTAAGGAGTGCTAAAATCTACTTTGGGCCCACTTTGGTTGAGTGCTTTGTCCAAGCCTGACGTTAAACTTGGAGAATGGGTGTTGAACGCTAGGTAGGGGGTGAATGCATTGCTTCCTTGTTCCCTTGGTGGCGTTGAACGTCAACTTTGGGTGTTCAACGTCGAGCTTAGTCCTTCTTGAGCGTTGAACTCTAGATGTGAACGTTCAATGCCAGTTATGGTCAGTGATCTGGAGAAGAAGTAGAAATTATTGTATATGGATGGAAATTTCTGAAAGTTAGCTTTCCAACGCCATTGAGAACGCGTTAATTAGACCTCTATAGCTCAAGATATGCTCGTTGGAATGCACGGAGGTCAGGATTTGACAGCATGTGCTATCCTTTCTTCATCTCTGTATAAGACTTTGCCAACTTCAACCAAAAATGCCCAAAAATCACCTAAAATCATAGAAAAAACACAAAAACTCAAAGTAGCATCTAAAAGGTGAATTTTGCACTAAAACACACTAAAACATAATAAGAATTAATAAAATCTAACTAAAAACAACATGAAAATGCTATGAAAAAACGTATAAGATATCCACTTATCAACGACACCGATTGGTAACTTCTCATTTGGCTCTTATTAAGTGTCATTGATGCAACATACTTGCAACTGTAGATATTTTTAGGCTTTTCACTATCCATGTCGTCGTGCCATGGCTTAATGTGCATACTCTCATTTGAAGTATGCGACTTATGTCCATGAGGTGTATAGCCTTAGCATCATGCTCAACACTACAAAATCGGAATCAATCCTCTGATCCCAAAAGGTTTTTGGGCTTATATGATAATCCCAAGTCATCTGTGATACCAGTAAGAGACATGCATCTAAAGTACATCCGAGGACTACTAGAATTTGCACTACATAGACGAGGTGGATCCTATTAGACCAAAGTGATGTGGACTCTCCAAGAAGGCTAGACTTGGAGTAGTTACACACAAGGGGAGTTACCATAGGTTCTACATTTGGGAGCAATGGATAGTTATGGTTGGTACTCATTGTTGTAAGACTTAATATATATATATATATATATATATATATATATATATATATATATATATATATATGTTTTTAACTTTCATTTCGATCTTGGATATCCTTCTATGCTTATCTTTCATGAGTGATGCAATTTTTGTTTTGATTTTGATTAACTTCTCTTTCAAGGCTCCTAGTTATAATTTTCTTCAATTATATTATATACGTGTTTTAGTTTTAGAGGTCGTAGCGCCTGACCACCTCTGATTTACGTCCTAGGCATAAAGCTCTGTGTGGTAGGGTGTATATATATATTATCCTGTTTGTGTATGTATCTGTTTATCTTTTTAGTTTGCGTAATCTCGTGTCTCTTCTTATTTGCAAATTATCTTTAAGGAATTTTTTGTTTATAAAAAATGAATTTTGTTAACCCGCCACAAACTTGATATTATCAATAATAGTGTCAGTGTAGTTTTAAGTTGGTAACACTCGATGTTTCAGTATGAGCATGTCATGCTGAATTTTAGGTCATTGCATTTTCTCTCTAATTTAGAGGCTGTTGTACCATTAGGTTTGTGTGTGGTGTAAAGAAAATAAAGGAAGATTATGAAATTGTATGGCAAGCATACAAAATAATATGATGAACCCACTAGAATCAATCCAATTTGGATTGGACTGGATTGGATTGATTCGAATTTAAAGGGGGAAGATTCATGAATTCGAACCAATTAAATTTGAACACCTCGAATTTAATTTCTGTTAGATAATTAAACCAATAACATTTGAAAATAGTATAAATACAACATGCTAAAATATTAAAGAAATTCGAAATCAAATTGAATTAAAATTAGAAACCAAGTTGCACCCTAAGTTAGAAGGTGGTAGAAATTACAAAAATAAAAAATTTTTTTCTAGTGCAAAACAACACAATATTCATAAGGAATAAAGATTCATGAATCGGAAGCTTCAAGTTGATGACTAAGCTTGAAGAATTTTAAGCAAATTTGAAAAAGGAAGTTGATTAGTCAAAGTTTCTACTAATTTTATGAAATATTACAACTAATACTTGGTTGTTATAAGAATTATAATTTTAGAGAAAAGGACAAATAGGTCCCTGACATTTTTTTCCGCAGACATTTTAGTCCCCAAGTATTGGAAAATACATTCATGTCCCTGACCCCTCCAAGATGCGGACAAATTTACCCCTCTGTTGAAGTGACTCCATTGGACCCAACGAAAAAGTATGACGTGGCTCCCGTGGCGCTAATCTGGTCGTTACGGGAGCACATGTGGCATGTAACTTTTCAAAACAGGACATATTAGTCCTCTCATACCAAAACGTGTAACTTTTCAAAATAGGACATGTTAGTCCTCCCACATCAAAACGACGTTGTTTCACCCAAACCCCCAATCTTTCAAATTCATGAGCCGTAATCCTTTGAATACACAGAAACGGTGAAATGGGTGAAGTGGGTCACTGTCCTCAGTCACCTCCAACTCCTTCCTCAGTCTCTAACCATTTCCCCGCCACCTTTACATCCCTTAACAACCTCTTCTCCCTCTCTAACACTGCTCTCCAAGTTACTCCTCCCACTCCCAACCTCATCACATGCCCGTTTAACCCCAACCACCTCCTGCCCCCTAGTGAGAAGAAGTATTATTGCAATTAGGGCTTCTTTTTGATGGTTTTTGTCATTGAGAGCATGAAATCCAATGCTGTGCCGCAAACAATGGCTTTCAATTGCATGCAGCAGCCAGTGCCAGTTGTAGTGGCGCCTGCGGCGGTTGATGTTTTGGGTAGTGTGGGTTTGTGGAAGCGAGCTAGGCCCCGAGGGTGGTTTGAGATGGTTAAAATGCTATGGTTTTAAGTTGCGGTTAGTTTCAGAAAACATATTCTGTGTTTCTTTTTCTTTTTCTGGATGAAAACCAATATGATTTTGTTCTATTCATGGAACAAGGAAATCTAAATGCAATGTGGAACATTTTATTTTTTTGTTTTGTAGTAATTGTTCTTTCATTGGTTGATAAATTAAAATGTAGCACTATTCTCTTCAAATTTGCTCCTACATAAGCTGTTTAAACGTGGGTGTTTAGTGTTTACCATTTAGGAGTTTGTCATCCAGAATGAGTTTGGAAAGGGCCATTCAAAATTTCTCTGCTTAAGTGGGTTTGGAAGCATTCTTAATACTTGCATTTATATAACTTTTGACTTATTAATGTCAGTGTCTAATTGAATAAGACAACACTATTTGTAGTAACTACCAAAAGAATTCCCTTATAAGATATACATTCAACAAACCATAGACAATGGCTGCGCTTAAATCCCCAGAAAGCTAAGAAAGCTTCTCAAGTTGCTACAGTTATTGAAGTAATGAATCACAAATCTTCAACTCTATTACCTTATGAAACCAAAGATCAAAACTTCAGGTGATAAGATATTCAATATGGCTATCTAACTTTCTGGTTTAAACATTTTCAACTAGAAAACAATTTTGTTGATTAACCATAAATTTTAATGGTTGAATAAAGCAAAGTACAAACTAAAAGTCTTGTTGGTTTGATATCGCATTTGATCTTATGAAAACACAACTTTATGCTTCTATGAAGAGTATTTTATAGCACATGGTAAGATCTGAGAGTATTTCATAAGCAAAAATGCATTCTTTGCTTTGATGATATACAGAAGGTTCTAATTAGGGATGCAAATCCAGTAGTTATTTACATAAAAGGAATCAGGTACAAAGAATATAATGCACAATGCCAGCATAAAAATAATGGTGTCGTTTTGGTGTGGTAGGACTAATATGTCCTGTTTTGAAAAGCTACACGTTTTGGTGTGAGAGGACTAATATGTCCTATTTTGAAAAGTTACATGCCACGTGTGCTCCTGTAATGGCTAGGTCAGTGCCACAGAAGCCACGTCAGACTTTTCTGTCGGGTCCAACGAAGTCACTTCAACGGAGCGGTAAATTTGTCCGCGTTTTGTAGGGGTCAGGACATGAATATATTTTCTAATCCTTGGGGATTAAAATGTCTGTGGAAAAAAAGGTCAGGGACCAATTTGTCCTTTTTTCATTATTTTATTATGAAAGTTTGTCTATATAAAGACTTCATATGTATGTTATTAATAATCTATCTATATGAATAAAAATGTATTGAGTTATTAAAAATTCTCTTCTACTTTGTGAGCATGTTGTTGGGGACTTTGAGAGCCAAGAAGATGATAATGTCATTTATGAGTGAGTGCTTCTAGGACTAACAAATTGTAGGTATTTTACTTACATTTGGTATTAGAGCTGGTTAATCCAGCACCTGGTGTTTGAGAGGTTGTGAGATGTGAGAGAGCTCTCACATTGTTGTTTGTTCATAGAGTCAGTATGGCAAACACTTCCAATGTTGTGTGGTCTGGTCCCAAATTAGATGAAAAACTCGATTCTAATTATTAGTAGACTTTGATGTCCACCCATTTAAAGGCTTAAAACCCGTGAAATTTTATTGAACCAGCTTACAAGAAGAAGAAGATGTTGTCCAATAGATGAGAGATTAATTGGCGCTATTTCAAATTCATCAAATAGTAGATTATATGGTGTTTGGCAAGATAACAAATGCCAAAAGTGCAAAAGAAGCATGGAACACTTTGAAGCTGTCGTACAAAGGAGTAGATAAAGCGCAGAAAGCAAAGCTATTGTCTTTGCAAAGAGAATTTGAAAGGTACGAGATGTCTAGCTAAAAAACTGTTGAACAATATTTTACCCGTGTTACAGATCTTGTCAATAAGATGAGAGTCTATAGAGAAGATATGACCGACAGCAAAGTGGTGGAAAAAAATTTTCACACCATGCCGATGAAGTATGATCATGTGTGACTATAATAGGAGGTTTATAGATAAAACAAAGATGACTTCAAACAAAATGTTTCCATTGAAAATTTAACATGTTAATCCCTCTTGTGGTAGGGTATTACAATTGTCATTGCATCGAGTCCCAAGATAGTTCTTCACTTCCAAGAGTCTCCAGAATGCTCAGTGCGATGCCTCGCATCCTGCATATGAAAACAACAATATATGTATAGAATAAGACCCGGAGGTTTTCAGTATAGTAAAGGTGCCCGTATAGTTAATATAAAAGGTCTCGAAAAAGCCAGAGGCATTCCTAGAACTCCAACACTCAGATTTAAAGTTAAAAGAATAACTAAACCTGAAATTTGGTAACTGTTGAAGGTTCTCAAGTTCTGAATCTAATCCTAACTCAACACTTCATTTTTTCTTCCTCCAACCTTTCGAAACACCAGTGGAACTACCCTCGTCACACCTCTGCCAAATAAGGGATATCTTAGTTGCAAGGACAAACAAAAAAAAACAAGGAAAGAACAGATATAGATAGCAGTTACAGCAAGTAGAACAAGTAGCAGATAAGGAAAGATAAAGCAGTTAAGCAAACTAGAACAATACACACTCAAGCAAAACATACAGATGCACATGATGTATGCCTGTCCTATTGGCTGTGAGCTGACATGTCGGCTACTTTGCCAGAAACCCACACACCCAGTAGCTAACCCGAATATTATATCTTTGACATGCTTCCAAACACTTAGGATATAGTGCTCATCACACTCTCGGAATATAGTGCCCACTACACTCAGGGAATATAGTGCCCGTCGCATTTTCCAGGATAAAGTGTTTCCACACTCTTGGGATATAGCGCCTGCCACGCTCTTGGGATATAGTGTTCGCCACGCTCTTGGGATATAGTGTCCGCCACAATTTCCAAAGTAAAGTGCTCCCACAATCTTGGGATATATCACCCATCACGATCTTGGGATATAGTGTCTACCACATTCCTGAGATATAGTACCCAACACGCTTTACAAACAAAGAGAAAGTGATGCAACACAACAAAACAGAAAATACATTCACACTTCACATTCATAATCATTGTCTTTATAATCACTTTCAATCATTCTTCTTCCTCATTTTTTACTTGGAGCAAGTAGACAACGCCACTGCATATTACCCTGTCTCATATATCTCAATCAATCTCATCATATCTCATTCAAAGTTCATAATTAACTAAGTTCTTCTTATTCTTCTTTCTCATAGCCAACCTCATCATCAAACACCTCTCAACTCAGCCACATTTTATTACTATTATCATGATCTTTATTATTTACTTCTTATTCAACATCACCAATACCTCATTAATTCAGATAACACTTCGCAAAACCCTCCCAAGTATCTCCTCGACTTATTTAACAGACTCATTCCCGTTCTAAAGTTTAAAGACTCACTAACGAACCTTAAACAAGTGCAAAAGAGGTCTAGTTAAACATTCAAAAATATCAAATTTGGCCAAAACAGGGGTTCCGCGTATGCAATATTATGTCTGCGTACGGGATATTTCAAAATAGGGCGGAGTGCTCGCGCCGCGTGTGTACTCTCAGGTACGCGAGCTTAGTGAATTGGGTTTCGCATATGCGGGACTTGCCCCGCGTATGCGAGATTATAAAATAGTGAGCATAGCTCGCATCGCACGTGCAAGTCGCGTACGCGATACTCCCTTTTCTGCAAAATTTGTTAAGACATTAAAAATTAGTTTTATACGCCTAACGTCCGACGTTCATAACTTCCTCTACCAAACTCTGATTTCCACAAATTTTAAACCATTTTAAAGATCTTGAAATGACCTTTAATTTGAAAGAAATTTCATTCAAATCTAAAATCCGAGGCTCATGTTATGATTGACCGAAATTGGTTAAAATTTACTATTTTACCAAAAATACCAAATTCCATATGCTTTCCAAATTTTCAATTCTATAGCATAATTTTATAATCAAAACGACCCCGAAATCATATCTACCTGTTTCCAACCACTTCTCATCTTTAATACATAAAAATATCATCAACACACTCAAACTCTTCATTCTAATTACAATCATTATTCATCAATTTCATCATCTCACTACAAAAAAATATGATTAAAATGGCACTAATGTTAAGGAGGTTTAACGTAATCGTCGTATTATTCCGTCATTTCAACATTTTTCTCTTATGTCATAATGTCTATAGTAAAAGTAGTACATTTTGGCATTTGCTATACTCGTCACTCTCTCAATTTATTTTATTATCTTTTTTAATAAAACTGAAAGAGCATATGAGAGGAAAGTGGATCCTCTCTAGTGGAAAAAAATTGGATGGTGTCAATTGTTTAATCTCACTATTCATTGCTTTCTCTCTCTTATATTTATTTTTGGTACCATTTATATAATTAATGGTGAAAAATCACACTTTATTCTCTCAAGTGTTAAAAAAAAAATTGAGAGGATGCATTTCCATATGAGAGTGAGAGAAAGTGATATTTTTAAACATATGAGAGTGAGAGTATACGAAACCCTAACAATTGCACCACCGTTCATCTCCACATCAAAGCCATTGTTGCCTCCGATTGAGCTTCTACTTAACAGCAAATCTTGCTTGAAATCTAATTTCAATTAGAAAATAATCTAAATAACAGATTTTTTATTATATATTATTTTGGTGATAAGAATTTTGTAATTATTTAATTCGAGATGTCTACTATTATAGATATCTAGATCTATATTTTAGGGGATCATGTAACCTCATACTAAGTGCTGAGTGCTTATAATGTTAACCTAGTGATTCATGATGAAAATTTTATGTGATAAATATATCTGTATCTTATTTCCAAAAACATCAATATTGCAAGTAAATGATAGGTATTTGGCATTCAAAGTTCAAATTTAGTATAAATAGAAAATGATAAATCCTTATGTTAAACAGGTCAAAATCTAAATCATAACGAATTCATTCCAATTGAGCAATGCAATTGAAAAAAAAAGAGCTTAAAATATATCTTCCATATTTTATTCAGATCTACTACTTCAATCAGCACATGTTTTTATTATCCGATCAGAAGACAAAATATTGGGTCAACATTTTGAATGCACTAACTAGTCCATGGATTCCCTTTCTGTAAATAAAATCTGAAGAGACTAAAATGATTGTCAATCCTTGATGCACATGTTAATTTAAGCTATCTCTCCAATACCTGATCAATCTAAGGTTTCTTTCATATTGCAAATTGCTTGTTACTTGTTGTTTTCATTGCTGATTATTAATACTGAGCATGATGAGGAAAAGTAGCTTTCATGCATTGACTTAAATGTGCTTACAACTTAGCTTCTATGCAAGTCTTGATTTTCTATTTTATGTTACTTTTTTTTACTCTAAAATGATGGTTTATCACGGGGACTCTCTTGTCGACTGTGGTTGAATTCAATTTGTTGGACATACTATTCTTTGATATACTAACTTTGTGGGGTGTTTTTCACCTAAATAAATTAAATTAAAATGATAAATACTAAATTGTCCTAATCTAATTTTAGTTACAATGTTACAGTTTAGTCTTTTTATTGAATTGTCATTACTAATTTTTTGTTGTATTTTCCTTTGGCAGATTACTTATAACTTAGAATAAAGATTTTACAAGGATTTACGTAATAAAAACTTGGTTTTAGTGAGCGTTGTCTTATGTATATATAAAAAATTGTTATCGTTGTATATTTATAGTTAAAAATTATGTTATGTTCGATACTTTGTATACGAGTTATTATTTTTTATTTTTAATACTAAAAATTTATATATTATGTTTAATATTTTGTTTACGAGTTATATAATATTTTGTTTATGAATTATGACTTTTGTTATTGTTAAATTTTAATAAAAAATTATTTATTTAACGTGATAAAAACGATTTTTTTAAACGATAAAAATTATCACTTTTATTCGGTAAAAATGGCAGTTTGTAACTGCCATTTTAAAAAGCATGAAACGCCCTTTTAACTAATAAAAATGTCTCGCCAAGGTAAAAAAGGCGGTTCAAAACCACCATTTTAACCAACCAAAACGCCACTCTGTCAGGTAATAATGCCGGTTCATAAACGCCATTTTAACCAACAAAAAAATGCCGTTTTAACTCAGGAAATTGTGGCAGTTTTTAGAAAACCGCCATAATAACCAGAATGGCGCCGAGAATTATGTTGCTTTCTGAAACTGCCGTTTTTACCATATTTTTTTGTAGTGTCTCATCATTCTGTCATCATCAATCATCAACAGTTGGCAATAATCAACACATAATTATCACAAACTCAACACCATGTTCACCACACTCATACATATACATAATAATTTCATCAATCCAACTACACCACATCAATTCAACACATATAGCATCAACTAAATTCGCTAAATACGCACCAAAACTCAAAATTCGTCTTATCCTAGATTGTTTAGCCTAAGTTTTCACGCAACATTATATATTATCTACGAGAAATCAAAATCATACCTTGGCTGATTCCTCCCTTAGCTTAGAACACCATAAATACACCGTTTTACAAATGCCAGAAAATCCAAATGTACACCAAATAGAAAATTCAGCCACAAAGAATCAAACTCAAGCTTCCAATGTTCACTCCTAAGCCTCCAATTCTATTAATTTGTCTCCACAACACATAATTTAATCTAATACCATACAAATATTACTAAATCAACATAGGGTTTGTTATACCAATAATTTTATAAGGGTTAGAGAATCCTCACCTTACCAACGGATATTTGGGACAATACCCAGTAAGTTTACAAAGCTAATTTGATCCTAAACACTAAAATTTAACAAAATCTCAACACATTTACTCAAAGTTTTCAAAATTGACAAAGGAAAAATTGGGTCTGAAATTGAGATTTTTTTAACAAATTGTTTAGTGAGTTTTGTAGAAAATTCTGGGATGAACGCGTGGCCATCGACGGCTCATCAATCGAAACTCCAAATTGAAAGTTACATGAGATTGAATTTTAGGTAAGGGTTTCAATGTTCCTCCCCTTTCTCTCCTTAGTGCCCAGCGTGTTTCCCTCTTTGTGTGGAGAAGAAGAGCTGTGCTCTTCGTTAAAGTGTTGTTAGGTTGGGCCTTTTGCCCGATATGAGTCTTGTTTAATCAGTTCGGTCCGTTTAGCTTAATTTTGGGCCAAAACTTTTGAAATTAGTGTCAAAATTCATATTTTAATAATTTCTACTCTATTAAACTATTGAATTTAATTTTATAATTTTTTTAAATAATAATTATTTTATTAGTTAACTATTTATTAATTACTCGAGGTTTATAACAACGATCTATCTGATGAAGAAACCATAAATTTTGTTCTATTTTTATATTGTGAGCCATTGAACTTTGAAGAATTTTTTAGAGACAACAATTAAAGAAAATCAATGTATGAGGAGATTCATGCCATTGAAAAGAATGACACATGGGACCTAACATATTTACCAACAAATAAGAAGCAGATTAGAGTAAAGTGGGTTTACAAAAATAAGTACAAATCCAATGGTGAAGTTGAGCATTTCAAGGCAAGATTAGCTGCTAAGAGATACAAAAAAAGCCATGTATCATTTATTTTGAGGTATTTGCCCCTGTTGCTAGATTAGACACTATTCGTATGGTTATTTTATTCTCGGCTCAAAATAAATGGAAGATACATCAAATAGATGTTAAGTCAGTATTTCTAAATGGTATTTTAGAGAAAGAAGTCTATGTTGAGCAACCTGTAGTATATGAAATTTCTAGAGGAGAAGATAAAGTTTACAGGTTGAAGAACGTTTTGTTGGTTGCAACAAGCACCAAGAGCGTGGTACAAGAAGATTAATTCTTATTTCATTGAGAATGGTTTTAGAAGATGTCCATTTGAGCATATCCCTTATATCAAGTTCGTTGAGTCTGGAGAAATCTTGATCGTACTTTTTTATGTTGATGATTTATTTTTACCAACAACAATTTGAAGATAATTGCAAAATTCAAAGAGGCTATGAAAAAGCACTTTGAAATGACGGATATGGGGTTGATGCCTTACTTTCTTGGCATTGAAGTCGTTCAAAAAGATGATGGAATCTTCATTTTAGAGAAGAAATATGTAAATGACATTTTGAAGAAATTTCAAATGGAGCACTCAAAACTAGTTCCTACTCTGGTTGAAGAAAAGTTCAAATTACTGAGAGAAGATAAAGGAATATCAATAAATCCCACATATTACAAAAACTTGATTGGAAGTCTGAGTGATTGGGCCGGAGATATAGAAACAAAAAAAGTACTTCGGAATTTGTATTTCATCTTGGTTTTGGTGCAATTTCATGGTCTTCAAAGAAACAACTAGTAGTAGCATTCTCTACAGCAGCATGATGCGGTTTTTTTACAACCCACACTTACTAACCGGCAAGTTCACCGGGTCGTACCAAGTAATACCTTACGTGAATAAAGGTCGATCCCACGAGGATTGATGGATCAAGCAATAATAGTGTTTGATAGAATTAGTCAGACAAGAAGAAAAGAGTGTTTTGGTATTCAAAGAGCATTAGACACAGACAAATAAATAAGTTGGGAATAATATAATGAGAAGATAGTTAAGGTTTCAGAGTTATCTATTTTTCCGGATTTATTTTTATTACTAACTAATTTAATCATGCAAGATATAATTTCATGGCAAACTATATGTGACTAGGCCCTAATTCCTTAGACCTTCCTAGTCTCCTCTAAAATTCATTAACTGCCAATTCCTTGGTCAGTTACTTCTAATTAGAGGGTAAAAATCAATTTTCAATTTATATGCCACAAAAATTCTAATTACCCAAAAATAAGGGGATTATATGTCACGTATCCCATTAAATCCAAATAATTAAAATTTAGGATAATATGTTTCCAAGCTGTTGTTCAAGTAAATAGATTTTTTAAGTTTTACAAGAACTCAATTAGAACATGGGTCATACTTCTGTTCCACCCAATATTCATTAAATTAAGAGCGAAAACAATTATTGAAATATAGATCAAAACATGAACAAATTAGAAAGATCAAACGAATTAATATATTACAAATAGATAGAGCTCCTAACTTTAACAAAGAAGGATTAGTTGCTCATGATTCAGAGAAGAAAAATAAGGGTTCTGGTAACAACCTGATACTTGTCTAAATGTACAGAGTTTCTATTTATTACTAATCCTAATAGGTATAAAAATCAAAAATTAAAATTAATATCTTTTCCTAAAAGATAAGATTTGAATTTAAATTCGTTAATTAACATATTTTCAGTTTATGGGTGGAGACCACTTGAATTGTCCATTCTGCAGCTTCTAATATGCATTTTTTGGGCCGAAAATTGGGTCAAAAACAGTCCAGAAATCATAACTAGCGTCATTTGTATTTTTGCAGATCGCGCATGTGACGCGTTCGCGTCATCCACGTGTTCGCGTCATTTGTGCAGATTCCAGTCCACGCGTTCGCGTCATTGCAATTTCTCCATTCCGCGCGGTCGCGTGAGCCATGCGTCCGCGTCGGTCTTCGCAGGTCATCTCTTTGGTTTCTTCTTTTTCTCTGCAGAAACTTCATCAAATCCCTCCGAATGCTACCTAAAATAAATAAAATTGCACAAAACTCAAAATAGCATCCATAGTGGCTAAAATATAATTAATTCTAAATTAAACTCAATAATTTAAATGCAAATTCACTAGGAAAAGATAGATAAGATGCTCACGCATCACAACACCAAACTTAAACTGTTGCTTGTCCTCAAGCAACCAAAACTAATATAGGCTTAGGATGTGAATTTGCATGAGAATGAGAGTTCGATTAAACTCGTGTCTCTTCTTATACTGGGGTTTACAACTGCAATCCTGAATAGGTTTGGCATCTCACTTTTCTTTGAATCAGAAGAATGTTAATGTCATTCGGAATTAGAATCCGGATAATATTATGAATTCTCTGATCTTTATATTTCAGTTTAATCCTTGAACACAGCAAAATTTTCTTTACTTTATTTTTCTTTTGGTGCTTTGCACCTTGAGCCTAGCCGTGACTTTAAATGTTTTGTCTCAAGAGTTACTTGACACAGAAACACCACAAGCACTTAACTGGGGAACTCTCTTTGAGTTTTGATTTTTCTTTTAATTACTCCCGGACAGTGGTGCTCAAAGCCTTTGGCATACTCTGTTAAATGCAATTGATCTCGACTCTAAGTGTTCTGTCTCAAGGATTACTTGACACAATCATACCACAAGCATGTGACTAGGACCTTGCTTTTATTATTATTTATTTATTTATATAATGATTTTTTTTTTTGCTATTTCTTTTGCTTCAAGGATTAAATTTTTGTTTATTTCAGAGAAGTCATAATAATTCTCTAAATTCCTATTCCTTATACATCAACATCTCTTGATTCAAATTCAAATATGCACTGTTCATATCATGCATTCAAAAATCACAGAAATACCACCACATTTAAGTAAATAAGACTATTCTTAGAATTAAACTCAATTTCTCATGCAATACATCACTTCTTTTTCTTTTCTTTTTAGATTCAAGTTCAGTGAGTGGTACATGAAACATCTTTTCAGCATTAAAGCAATTAAAAGAAAACTAATCCTATGATTCTAACTAATAAAAGATCATGCAACAAACAAAGCAAAATAGCAGAAAACTGGAACATAATGTAGAAGAAGAGGGGGAGGAATAAAAATGAAAGGAACTCAACCACCTTAGTTATCATATCGGTCGCTTTATTCTTCATGTTGTGCTCCTCAATTAAGATGATTCGCCTCCCTTTTGTGCCAGAAAACCAATAAGCGCAGCGTCCAACAACACCAAACTTAAAGGTCTGCTTGTCCTCAAGCAAATAAGAACTGAAAATAGAAGAGACAAATATTAGGACGAGAGAAAAATAAAAGGATAAAAGAATAAGAGAGAATTAAGATTGGGAGAGAGAGGAAGAAAACAGGGCGGCGCAAGCGACGCGTACGCGTGCAGCACGCGTACGCGTGGGTCGCGAATTCTTCATAATGACGTGTTAGCGTCAGGCACGCATCCGCGTGCCCTGGAGTTTGTGCGATTTGCGCGAAGCCAGCCACGCGCCCGCGCGACTTTCTGTTCGCATGGCTTGGGAACCAAAATTTCGTACGATGCGTTCGCATCATGCATGCGAATGCATGGATGGCCATGTGTGCAATTGACGCGGCCGCGTCAGGGAGCATCTGCGTGACCAAATTTGTGCTTCTAGCACACTTTCTACCCCATGCCAGCACAACTCTCTGCCCAAACACTCTTTTACGTCGAATTTGCAGGTCACACGTTCGCGTCAGTAACGCGTCCGCGTGAATGGCGAAAATCACAAACGACGCGAACACGTGGGCTACGCGACTACGTGGGATCGCTTGTGTGAAATGCTCCATTCCTGCGCCACTCCCGCGCAACTCTCTGTCAAATAACATTTTTTACGCACACATAAGTGACGTGTCCGCGTCAGTGACGCTATCGCGTCGTGTGCCCTTTTTTTTGAAATATATATAGAGCTTGAAGTGTTCGGTTCCTGTGATAAAATAGCAGCATGATCAGAAAATTAGTAAGAACTCAATAAAAATCAAATAAGAAAATTTCTACTACGAAAAATAAAAATAGCTAAGGATACGAAATTATCGGGTTGCCTCCCAACAAGCGCTTCTTTATCGTCACTAGCTTGACGGTCAGCTCCTCTAAGGAGGAGAATCATAGGGGCTCAACTCTTCACCCCTTACTTTGAACTTCTTTCCTGTATCTCCATAACGTAGCTCAATATGCTCCAGAGAGAGGATTCTGATTACTGTATAAACCCATGCTGGATTGCTGGTCAACACTACCTTCATTCCTGGGGAGAAACCTTCAGTGGGGATCTTTTTGTTTCTCCATCCTCTGGGTACTTTCTTTTTTTGGGAACCTCTTCCTTTGTAGATGATGCATTTCCAACACCAAACTTAGGTTTGATGTCAGGAGAAATTTTATTGACTGTTACCAAGGGAGGTTTGAGTTGCAGATTCTGCTGTGTATCATCAGGCGGTTTTTGAAGGTTTGGATCAATAAGCTCAGCCTGCATGCACCTTTCTTCTTCACCTGTTGGATGTATATCTTTGAAGACATGAAAGGCTAGTTGCTCATTATGCACTCTAAGCACTAATTCACCCACTTCTACATCAATCAGAGCTCTTCTAGTGGCTAGGAATGGTCTTCCTAGAATTATAGAGGCATTCTCATCCTCCCCTGTGTCCAGAATCACAAAGTCTGCTGGGAGGAAGAACTTACCCACTTTAACCAAGATATTCTCCACTAATCCGTATGCAGGCTTCATAGATTTATCTGCCATCTGCAATGCTATCTTTGTGGGTTGTGCCTCTTGGATTTGCAGCTTCTTCATCACAGATAAGGGCATTAGATTTATGCTTGCCCCCAGATCACATAGGGCTTTCTCAAAGGTTGTGCTCCCAATGGTGCATGGAATTTGAAAGCTCCCTGGATCTGGCATTTTCTTTGGCAAGTTATTCTGAATTACAGAACTACATTCCTTAGTCAGGACTACTGTCTCATCTCCCTTTAAACGCTTTTTCTTTGACAACAGCTCCTTCATGAATTTGGCATAGATAGGCATTTGCTCCAAAACCTCAGCAAAAGGAATATTGATTTGTAACTTTCTGAAGATTTCCAAGAACTTTGAGAACTGCTTGTCCTTGGTCTCCTTTTGAAGTCTCTGAGGATATGGCATCTTAGGCTTGTACTCAGGAGCCTTTGGCAGTGTAGGATAAGTGTCAAGAGAGTCTGGGAATGGATTGTCCGCACGCTTTGGAGGGGCGTGCTCCAACTCTCCCCTCTTTTTCTCTGGAGCTTCCTTTTCAACTAGCTCTTCATTGACCTTGGTCTCAGAACCAGCTACTTTACCACTTCTTAATTGAATAGCCTTGCAATCTTCTCCTGGGTTCACCATTGTATCACCTTGAAATGTACTTGCAGACCTCTCAAGTATTTGCTTGCTCAGTTGACCCACTAGTACTTCTAAATTTTTAATGGAGGCTCTGGTTTCCTGCATAACTTGTGCTTCTTCACTTGCCACTTGTCCACTTATCACAGTGATAGCCTTACATTCTTCTCTTGGATTTGGAATTGTGTTACTAGGAAGGCTATTAGTGGTCCTCTGATCAATTTCATTAACTCTGGTGGCTATTTGACCCATTTGAATCTCCAGGTTCTTGATGGATGCACTGGTTTCCTGTCTAAAACCTGTCAATATTGCTTCCAAATCATTGTTCTGTTGGAAACCACCCTGAGAATTATTGTTGAAGTTCTGAGGTCTTTGAGGTTGATCTCTCCATCCAAAAAGTTGGGTGATTCCTCCATCCCTGGTTGTATGTCTTAGAATATGGGTCATTGTTGGGATTTCTAGGACCACTCCCCATGTAATTCACCTGTTCAAAAGAAGGTTGAGCATAATCATAATTATCATTTCGCACAAAATTACATGCCATGTCATAGGAGACTTCCTATGGGGGATTTTGGGTGTTGATAGCTGAGACTTGCATGCCACCCATCTGTTGAGTTAGTAGATTTATTTGCTGAGACATCAGCTTGTTCTGAGCAAGAAGAGCATTAATAGCATCAATAACATCTACTTCCAACATGCCTCTCTTCTGAGGGGTTTCAGAGTTCACAGGATTCCTGTTAGAAGAGTATAAATATTGGTTGCTTGCAACCAATTCAATCAGCTCAATAGTCTCCTCCGGTGTCTTCTTCTTGTGCAATGAACATCCTGCAGAATTGTCTAAGCACATTTTGGACATTTCACCCAAGCCTTCATAAAATATGTCTATTTGTGTCTATTTGGAGAACATGTCTAGAGGGCATTGCCTAGTCAGTAACTTGTATCTCTCCCAAGCTTCATACAGAGTCTCACAATCCTTTTGTCTGAAGGTCTGAACCTCCATCCTAAGCTTATTCAACTTCTTTGGTGGGAAAAATTTTATGAAAAACTTAGTAACCACATTGTTCCAAGTATCCAAACTGTCCTTGGGTTGAGAATCTAGCCATAGTTTTGCTCCATCCCTCAGAGCAAATGGGAAGACCATGAGTTTGTACACCTCTGGGTTTATCTATTTGTTTTCACAATGTCACAAATTTGCAGAAAACTAGAAATAAATTGATTTGGGTTTTCGTGGGGAAGACCATGATACTGACAGTTTTGTTGCACCAGGGTGACCAGTTGAGGCTTCAACTCAAAGTTATTCGCAGCAATAGGGGGCACCACAATGCTTTTTCCATAAAGATCCGCAGTAGGGGTAGAATAAGAGCCAAGCACTCTCCTTTGTTGATCATCCCCATTCGGATTTGTCATATTGACATTAGCATTATTATTGGGATCCATAGTGGATTCTGTAGCCTTGTAAAGTCTTGCTTGTTGTAAACGCCGCCTGAAAGTCCTTTCAGGTTCAGGATCAAAGTCTAAGAGATGTTCTTTGTCTCTGTTCCTGCGCATAAACAACCAGAAAACAAGAAAGAATGGGAATTTCTACGTTAGAGTGCAGAGAATTCCCAATGAGGTAACCTATGTAAAGAGATAAAAGTATTGAATAAAATAAATAGAAGGAAAATAATAAATAGGTAACACCAAACTTAATTTCAGAAATTAAGAAAAAATATTGGTGCTATTTATTAAAAAAAATTTTGAAAATATTTTAAATATATATATATATATATTTAAATAAAAGAAAAAAAAGAAAACGAAAAAAGGGGGCAAGGGGTACTGAACGGAAAAGAAGAAAAAAAATTGGTTAACAACGTAAAGAAAAATTTTACAATAATAAAACAATATTTAAATAAAAATTAAAACTAAAACGCCTAATCTAAGCGATCAAACAACTAGTAGTTGTTAATCACAGTCAATCCCTGACAACGGCGCCAAAAACTTGATGCGGTTTTTTTACAACCCACACTTACTAACCGGCAAGTTCACCAGGTCGTACCAAGTAATACCTTACGTGAGTAAGGGTCGATCCCATGAGGATTGATGGATCAAGCAACAATAGTGTTTGATAGAATTAGTCAGGCAAGCAGAAAATAGTGTTTTGGTATTCAAAGAGCATTAGACACAGACAAATAAATAAGTTAGGAATAATATAATGAGAAGATAGTTAAGGTTTCAGAGTTATCTATTTTTCCAGATTTATTTTTATTACTAACTAATTTAATCATGCAAGATATAATTTCATGGCAAACTATATGTGACTAGGCCCTAATTCTTTAGACCTTCCTAGTCTCCTCTAAAATTCATTAACTGCCAATTTCTTGGTCAATTACTTCCAATTAGAGGGTAAAAATCAATTTTCAGTTTATATGCCACAAAAATTCTAATTACCCAAAAATAAAGAGATTATATGTCACGTATCCCATTAAATCCAAATAATTAAAATTTAGGATAATATGTTTCCAAGCTGTTGTTCAAGTAAAGAGCTTTTCTAAATTTTACAAGAACTCAATTAGAACATGGGTCATACTTCCGTTCCACCCAATATTCATTAAATTAAGAGCGAAAACAATTATTGAAATATAGATCAAAACATGAACAAATTAGAAAGATCAAACGAATTAATCCATTAGAAATAGACAGAGCTCCTAACCTTAACAATGAAGGATTAGTTGCTCATGGTTCAGAGAAGAAAAATAAGGGTTCTTGTAACAACCTGATACCTGTCTAAATGTACAGAGTTTTTATTTATTACTAATCCTAATAGGTTTAAAAATCAAAAACTAAAATTAATATCTTTTCCTAAAAGATAAGATTTGAATTTAAATTCGAATTAATTAATAGATTTTCAGTTTATGGGTGGGGACCACTTGAATTGTCCATTCTGCAGCTTCTAATATGTATTTTTTAGGCCGAAAATTGGGTCAAAAACAGTCCAGAAATCGTAACTAGCGTCATTTGTATTTTTGCAGATCGCGCATGTGACGCATCCGCGTCATCCACGCATTCGCGTCATTTGTGCAGATTCCAGTCCACGCGTTCGCGTCAGGCACGCGATCGCGTCATTGCAATTTCTCCATTCCGCGCGGTCGCGTGAGCCATGCGTCCGCGTCGGTCTTCGCTGGTCATCTCTTTGGTTTCTTCTTTTTCTCTACAAAAACTTCATCAAATCCCTCCGAATGCTACCTAAAATAAATAAAATTGCACAAAACTCAAAATAGCATCCATAGTGGATAAAATATAATTAATTCTAAATTAAACTCAACAATTTAGATGCAAATTCACTAGGAAAAGATAGATAAGATGCTCACGCATCACAGCAAGTTATGCAACAAAAGCAGTTTGGCTAAGAAGAATTCCTGAGGAATTAAACAAGAAAAAAAGTACTCCAGTAACAATATTTTGTGATAACAAGTCAGCTATTACACTTTGTAAAAAATCCAGTATTCCATGAGAAATCAAAGTATATTGATATTCAATTTCATAAAATCAGACTTGGTGAATGAAAAAGAAGTTGTAATTGAGTATTGTCTTACTAAAGAACAAGTTGCAGATATATTTACAAAGCTATTGAGGACTTAGTTATGTTACAAGTTGAAAAAGATGTTTGAAATATTTAATTCTGCAAGTTTGATTTAAGGAAGGCAATGTTAGATAATTAAATCAAGAACATTCAAGGATAGTACAAATACAATATGCTAAAACATTAAAGAAATTCGAAATTAAATTGAATTGGAAACCATGTTGCACCCTCAATTAAGTGGTAGAAACTACAAGAATGCACGTTGTTTTTCCTAGTGCAAGACAACACAACATTCATGAAAAATAAAGAATTATGAATTGAAAGTTTCAAGTTGATGACTAAACTTAAAAATTTTGAAGCAAATTTGAATAAGAAAGTTAACTAGTCAAAGTTTTTGCTAGTTTCATGAAATATTACAATTAGTACTTAGTTCTTATAAGAATTATTATTTTATTATGAAAATTTGCCTATATAAAAATTTTATAGGTATGTTGTTAATCATCTCTCCATATGAATGAAAATATATTGGATTATTAGAAATTTTCTTCTAATTTATGAGTGTGTTGTTGGTGACTTTGAAAGCCAAAAAGATGATAGTATCGTTTATGAGTGAGTGATTCTGAGACCAATAAATTGTGAGTATTTTACTTGTAATTTTGCTTCCAAATCCAATCTGAACCACCCAATTACATCCTTTGTTTACTAGACCTGCCAAGAGGGGTGTTTATCCTTACAAGTGATAAAGCTGACACAAAACGTTCTCATAATTAACAAAAACATAAAAGGAATGGTCATTCAATTGTTCGAATTAACTATTTCTACTATCTGCTTGATAGTTGTTGAAGTTAGATCGGGTTGGCTAATTAACAAAGAACTCATCAATAGAAGTTCAAGAATATAAAATGCTATAACTGAACTATTCCTCAAATTTGAGGATATGAATGCAAAACTCAGCAACTAGACAAGTTCTCAATGTGTTGTTTAGCTGTGGCTGTGACAAATTTACAAGAGACAATGTATCTTTGACCTCCTCATGACCTGACAATATTTTCTTAGCTAGGATCATTAACATACCTATAAGCCCCAGTTTGATCTACTAAGCAACTTAAAATGTACAACTAAAAAATGAAACAATATCTGATACCTCCAGTTTGTTCTGCCGTATAGAAGGTACTTGTCTGTCACATTCATAATCAACAAGTGATCATGAATGAACAACATATCTGCATTTCCCATTTACGCTCTGGTTCTCATGGTCCTCGCATCTTCTCAACAATGTGCCTGCTTTTCTCTTCAAGATGACGCCTTTTCTCTTCGAACTTCTCACCCATCTTCTTCCGCAAATCAAACATCCTTTCCCTTCTCCCCATTTTCCTTGGCGTTCCCTCATCTTGCTCAATAGAATGATTGCGTTTCTCAGCTACCAAACTTCTATCCACTGATATGATCTGAGAGTTATCCTCCATCCTATGTTCACTAGTTTCGTCTTCGTCATTTTGTGAAGGTGTTCCAAATGGCTCCGAGTCTCTAGTTTCTTGTGGTTTGTCATTCTCTAATAAAGGCGTTGTCAATTCTTCCAACTTTCTGCTGCTTTCCAGGGATGGTTGGCTTGATGAACTTTGTGGAAGAGCAGAGTATGATGATTTGCTGGTCGGCTCTTTACTAGGTTTAGGAATTTTAGGCCTTTGTTGTTTGTGGTCCGAACCAGTACTCGAAGTACATGCATTAGCTTTCACTCCACCAGAAGGTTGATTATTGCTATCATTTGAACTGTCAACCGCAAATTCTTGGTTAATCCATATGAATGGAGCAACAGTGCGAGGAACCCAATCATTCTTTTCTGCTAACATCCATGGGATACAAATGGATTCACAATTGGGGAGTACTAAAGTTTCCCAAATTCCTGCCTGCAGGAGGAAAAGAAATAGTGAAATTTTATAGATTCCCTTTTGGCGGGGAAAAGAAAAATACCAGCTCAATCTCTTGTCCCGAAAATCCAAATTCCAATTTGTGTATAACTGACCATATTTGAGACAAGCTCAACCAGAAAGTAATAAAATGAGAGAAACTTAGGCACTTAAAAGGGGGTCCATATAAACAGATAGACGGAGACAAAAAAAAATTGCTTATAGAAGATTTATCCTCATTTAATACAATTACTGACACCTGCGATATATGTAAACTCGGTCTAAGTTTAAATAGCCTATGGTCGAGTTACGCTTATGACAACCAACATAAAATTTGTCTATGCATGGCCATGACGCAATGACGTCTTTGGATCCATGTAGGGTTGTGTTAGGTTTGCAACAACCAACGTAAAACTGTCGCATCCCAATGAATGGACATGACGCAATGACGTCTTGGATCCATGTAACCGACTCCACCTAGTAGGAAAAGGCTTTCTTAAAGAGTTAAGAGAGTTACACACTGAATAAAAACTGTAGGAAAAGAATGATCTTTGGCTTGAATTCTTTAATGAAATTACATACCTTTATTCTATTGATGAGGTACGAAGCAATGTGCCCACTAGCTATCTTACGTTCTCCAACAGATGACTCCAAGCTAAAATCAATATCTGGCATTGATGTGAAACCGTACCAGAGTTGATCAGACGGAGGTGGCTTTACATGCAAACGCAATGTCCCTCTGAGGGATTCTACCTTTATTGCCAAAGAGAGCGGAACCTTTTGATAAGAAATAATCAGTTACTCTGAGAATAAACACCTTTAGCTGTTTCATAATAATAATAATAATAAACGCACATATCATCAAATATAAATGTCTCTAGGTGCATGCATCAAAATGGTCTAGAATTGCAATATTATGCACCTTGTCAATGATGTTGTATATTATCAAAAACCTACAAAGTGGTTATGCGTGTAGTGACAAGAAAAATGAAGATAATATTAAGAATCATAACCAAAAAAGATTCAACTCACGCACTTCAGTTAATTTAGTTATTAAAAGATTCAGATAAATATATTAACCAACACTTATTGAAAGCAGAAGTCAGTGTTACTCGGACCAATATATTTGTATATAGGAGAAGATGCCAGCTTGCTGCTGAATCTTTCTAAGTAAGAACAGTTTGAGGATTTTCAAATTCAATGCTCTGGTACAAAGAAAAGAGAAGTTTAGCACAAATATGCAATTTTAACAAAAGCCTGTGACTCTCAAGAACCTTCTTGAGATAATCTTGAATTGCATGCTACTTCTGTATAGATTATTCATTTAAATTAACTCATTGTCTTCCAATTGGGAACACTCATGCCCATGGTCATAAACTTGCTGGAAAACAAATGACAATCAGCCACCAGAAAATTACACGATATGATAAACTTTCTATGCATGTGAAAAAGAAAAAAAAAACTTTATGATGTCATGAAAACCTATTTGGTTAGAATTCATTTAATGTAACTTTCAAGTAGTATGTTGTAGTACATACACCATTTCAAAATACCGGTCATATATATTGAAATCAAAAGAAAACTAAGTAATAATGGTCTCATTGGAGGCTTCCTGTTTGGCATGTTTGATATGGATTTGTGCAAGTTTGCTAGTCAGTGTCTACCCATTCAGTTTCAAGGATTCAGAAGAAGAAAGAAAGCAATTTTGTGACATTGCAGTTTATGGGTAATGTGAGTGGTATGGCAATGGTTGGAAAGAAACACACGTATGCTCAATGATATTTCATTACCTCTTAAATTTGTTATGCATCACATAATTTTGAAGAACCTATCTTTTCAGACATGAAAAGGGATTGACTCTAATACAGTTACTAATTTCGTACGAGTTCTTTCATTATGGTTTCTTTTACTGATTTTATTTGTTGGGGATTTCTTATCCTACAATCTTGATTGTTTCTTTATCCAGCTTTACCTTATAAAGTTCTTCTATCAATACACACACAAAGACCTCCCTTGTGGTTAATTTTCATTGGTCTTTTTCTATATTTTCCAACAAATGGACAGTCTCTTCACTGGTTTGGTAAATCTTACGGAGAAGTTAATTCAAGTTACTCAAACAAGAAGTTATTTTTCAAAAAATTTAGGGTGAAATAACAAGCTCGTGTGCCAAAATATAGGAGGATCTGTGCAACACACACACTATTTAACTGAGAAAAAAGGAATAAAGGAGAGAAGATGCCAATTTATTATGACCACACCACATTAGTGAAATAGCAGAAATTCAATAACAGTGAAAGGGACTGGTAAAGTGTAAATGAAAGAAGAAACCATGGAATAAAGGAGGAAAATATAAGAAAATGGTACCTGTGAAACCTGTTTGGCAAGAGACTTTAATATAGATTTCCATCTTGAACCAGTTGAGGAAGACAAAATCTTCTTAAAGCTCTTAGACACATCTGCTAAGAGAAAGCAAGAAATGATGGAAGTAAATTGAAGTTTGAAAAATAACAAAAAAGTATTGGATGTTCAAACAATAATGAAAGTGGAGACCTCATGTCCTGTTTTTATTTCCATTTTTCATTTACTTTTTTGTTTTTGTTTTAAAATTGTGTGAGGGAGATAGTTAAAATAGGAAATATAAATTGTTTTAACTATTGTCACCTTGACAGAATCCTTAAAATGGGAAACACAAAAAATGGGATAAAAAAAGAAGCCAAACAGGCCCATAATTGTGAAACAGATTGAACAACCTCCGAGACAACCAAGTTCAAGTAGATTTCCCGGAAGAAAGACAAACAACATAAATAATTGTGTTTGACACAACTCAAGAGGAAAGTTCATTATAGGATGCACGTAGAAAATGCATAAATAACTGGACTTGATAGGACTCATCACTAACCAGTGTTCCAATCATCATCGTCTTCTTTTTCCTCTTGTAAATCATTCTTTCTTTCCTCAAGATTCAATTGTTTTCCTAAATCTTCAAAACCTTCAAGAAGATCTGATGGGACAGCTCCTCCATCACTTACCTCTGGATTTGAGTCCTCTGTTTCAAGTTCGCCAACTTCAAGCCTTGTTTCGATCTCTACCACCACACCTCCAGAATATTCAATGTCAACTTCAAAGGCCCATACCTCACTCAGTTCCATAGGAAGAACCCTCATTCTAGCTATACAAGGTGGAACATTCCCAGTATTGATGTCAGTACAGATGACTTCACCAATATAGCTGGGAGTCCTCATATTGGACAATGATCTCTGTTAGATTTTAATAAAAAAATAATAAGAATAAGAAATTAAAGAAGGAAACTTAACAAACAACAACCACCTCTCTAGCAGCAACCATAATGAAATTAACAAGTAGTGCACTATGACCACAAGTCCATGACGGAATTGCTGCATAAACATTGGTGGGGAAAACAAAATGCATGATTACATTCTCTCCAATTCTATTCAAAAAAAATTTTAAATCAATTAATTACATTTTCCATTCACCAGATTGAAAAACTCTGAAACGGAAGAGATGCCTTTTGATTAGTTAAACTAACAAATTTTCTCTACAAAAGAACACATTTGGAAAGAACAGTGGCTGTATTCTTAATGTTTTATATTTAGCACAATTTAAATTCTATGAGTATAACCTTGAGCTTTATCGAAGAACTAGGAATGAAAAGGTTACTCAATACTCAAAAGATAGAATATCTGTTATCATGTTTCCAGCAACAATAAGCAAATATTCTCAATTTGAATAACAAGTACAGATAAATGCAAGAAATTCATAATTAAGCACAATGATCTCCACTTATACATTGATGCAAAAGAAAGATAACTAAACAAACTCACACGAATCCAATGGGACAAGTACAAACCTGAATCCGTGATTGAATCGATTTCTTCAACTCTGTGTTTCCTTTGACATCAAAAAATAGTCGAGAAATCAACAGATTCCAACATAATGTTCCCTCATCAATGCCAAACTTCTCCTCAGCATCAGCATCATCTACTACCAAGGAACTCTTATGCTTTCCTGTTGGAGCATTTTTCATCAATCCAGTGGCCAAAACTGCATCTTGACCAGCACGAAGCTTCTCACTGTACTTTTTTTCGTCATGGCCTAACAATAAAGCTGAACTTGATTTATGTTCCAAACCAACCCGGGAAGTTCTTTTCGAAAACTTCTTCAAAAGTTGACGAACCTTTGAGGAAGCACTATCAGGCTTACTAGATCTTTCTACCGTATCAACACTTATTCCTGCTGATGGTTTCATAAAAGAATGAAATACAGAATTTAAGGATGTTAAATAATTATGAAATTCTTCATGCAACTGGGAGAACCATTTGATTTTATCCTTTTGATCACATGAAACCAGATGGAGAGCTTTACACCAGGCTTCTTTCTCCCATGAAGTTTCGAGATATATGTAGAGGGTTTTGCTTCCATCATATATTGCAGAGCCCTTACTTTCTAATTTGATGGGGAACCTTTTTGCCCTATTAAGTAAACCATTAATCAAATAAGAACTTGAAACATTTAATTTCTTGAATGAATGATCAATAAATAAAATAAAATTCATCTCTGCAATATTATGAAACGAATACCCCCAAAATCCATGCTATCACATGACACCCATTTTTAAGAAGCAGAAAAAGACAAAGAATTGACATTCTCTATATGAATACACATATGAGGAGAATTCAGAAAAAGAAGTCCATACAGCTTTGAAGTTTTGAATCAAACGTTGAAATAAAAAATCATGCACAATGCACTTGAAAATGTTTGCCTTTGAAAGGAATAAAATAAGTTACAGAAGACGACTGCAACTCTAGCATAACCAATTTAGTCAAGAATATAATACTCACTATGGTAATTCATTATAACCTATTCATTTCTTTTCTTTACACTGATACTAAATAGTTAAACCCATGTATGCGTGTGCAGTTAAGAGAAAACCAGCAATGATAGGAATCACAAACAAAAGAGAGGCAGCATGAGATAAAATTGGAAAAAAGGATATGCATGAATATCACCAAATAAACATCGACACTCTTCCTATTTACTGTGAGAAATTAGATACCACCAAATGAAAGTGACTACAAAATCACATTACCATTTTCTTGAAGAAAAGCTTGAAGCTGACACAGCCTGAACTGTGCAGCCCTTGAGTTCAATTGTTCTCTGCAAACCATCAGACTCTTTTAGAAGAAGCGATTGACCCTTGATCTGCCCATACATTTTGATAGGGGAAACCTCTAAGAGCTCCCTTTTTCTTTTTTGTTCTTTTGATGGTTTATCCAGCCATGATCTCCAAACTTCTTCTGACTCTAGAACCCATAGAACACCCTGCAAGAAGAAGCTAATTAGAATTAGATGAGGAGTAATAAGATGGATTAAAAATTGTGGAAATTAATGATTCCCAAATGAAGGTTTCAAATCCGTAATTTAGTATTGCATAATCAAAACCTAAAACCTAACAGAGTACCGTGCGGAGTTCCTTACTGGGTTTTCCCCACCCTATGTACAAGACTTTCCTTTTTCCAAATTCTTTAAACATCAATATTTTCTTTGAAATCATTGTGATTAGTGGCACAAGGCTTGGTTAACATTAAAATAACTATTTTCCATAAATCAGAAGCTCTACTTTCCTTCTTTCTTTCTATTTCCATTTCCCAATTCCAACCACTAAGAGCCAAAAATGCGAAGGACTAACTAATTGCTTCCTATGAAACTCAGTTTTATATCTGCAGATAAATCGCAGTCTTCAATTTACACGAAGCATACACCAAATCAAAAATGAAGCTCACGTCAACAGAAAAAAAAGCAAAAGAAACTGAAGAACATACAATGAATTTTACTCGAAAGCATAAAAAATCAGCTCAAATTATTATTATTGTACCAGCATTATTATTAACGAATTAATTTAATTAATTGATTAATATCATTCAGTTTGCTAAAGCGCGTAACGTAGTAATATAATTAAAAATACGATTAATTTAAATTTAAATTTTGAAAGAAAAAAAAAAAAGAGGGAGAAAAAGAAGGATTTGAGTTGAGTTGAGTTGAGTTGAAGAATCGAAGAACCTGCTTCTTGGAGACGAAATCGAGAGACTGGAGAGGATCGAGCTCAGCGGGTGGTGGTTGGGAAGCAGCGATTCGGGATTGGTCTCTATCGGCCTTAAAACGCAGTCGTTTGAGGATGAAGAAGAGTGCGAGAGCTTGGGCCGCAAGAACCGCCGCAACCCCAAGAATGAAGCCAACAAAAATCAGTGCAGATACCCACACCATTCTCGATTCTGACTGACGCTGACACCAGAGCTTGGATTGAATAAGAGACTCTGAGAAGTTAAATTCAAGTGAGAGAGAGAGAGGAAGTTGGAAGATGGAAAATGGAATGAAGAAGAAGAGTTGCTTTGTTTCGTTGTTGTGGGTAACAGAACACAAAGGAAGGAAGGAAGGAAGGAAGGAAGGAAGCGCGTTGTGGGAAGAAAGAAACACGTAACAGTAACAATAACAGTAACAGTAACAGTAACGGCCAGAGACACAGTCGCACCGAGTCATTTCCAATAATCTATTTTTAAATAACTAGTAAATTGTCTATTTGACCCCTGAATATCAAAACACTTATTAAATTTATTTATTAATAAATAATATTAATTTTATATTTAGGAAAAATAATTTTTATAAGACAAAAATATTTAAAATATTAATTTTGTTTACGAAAAAAGTTTTTATTAATATTCTAGATAAAAATAATAATTTATTTTCTATATAAAACTATTTTTTTGTTCACAAATAAATTTGTTTATAACTTTAAATTTCAAATATAAAAATTATAATATTTTATAAAATATATTTGTAAAAAAATTATAAACAAAAATACCTCCAACACGATCATTTTTTTCTCAAAAAATAGATGCTTTTGAATTGGTTTAGTTTTTGTTTGATTAATGTTTATTTTTTCTAAAAAACAGATCATATGCCAGTGCTATTTATTTACCCAAACAGAAAAAATTAATTTGACTGCAATTTCAAGAAAAATAGAGACGAATGTTATTATTTTGGACAGACAAATAATTGAACTTCTTTTCTTTTTTTAAATATTATTTATATATTAAAATTAATTATTAATATATTTATATTTTTAGTGACTGATTTTAATATACAGGTTACCTAATTTTTTTTCTTAGTAAAATAGCCCTCCACATTGAATTCGGGTAAAGTACCGATGAGGTTAACTCACAGGTCACGACTAAATGCTTAAATACTCAAATAACACCAACGTATCAACGAAGATACCTCTTCAAAAATCACAAGCATCAAATTCTATCAAAAAGGTTGTACAAAAGAATAATATAATATTTGGTGTAATTCAGAATATAAAGCTTTGAAATAATAAAATAAGTGGCCTGGAGTCATAAGAATTCAGAATCACAAGAAAAGAAAGGTATACCTTCAAAAATATCTGTAAGAGAAACTTGAACCATGCACCGGGCTACCGACCCTTCAAGTTCATGATCATTCGATAAGATAAAAATTTTAAAAGTATTCTTAAATTTTATTTTATTTTAATTTTGTTACATAATTTTTTAATTTATATTAAATATATTTTTGATAGTTAATTTTTAAAAAAATTTAAAATTAATTCAACAACAATTTTATAAAAACAATTCTTAACTCAAGCAAATCAAATATAATTTTATATATTATTATTAGATTAGTTTTAAATTTTTTAAAAATTTAGCCATAAAAAATATATACAAATCGAAAATTTTTTGGACAAAATTGAAACAAAATAAACTTAGAGATATTTTTAAAATTTTTGTCAAATTTCAAAAGCAAAAAATATAATTTATCCTAATAAAAAACATCGAATTTTACTTATAGTTTATTAAAAGAAAAATATAAAAAATTATCTTTTAGTTAGTTAACATGAGTTTTTCTTTTAATTTTAAAAAACAAAAAATCTTTTTTTTTAATTTAAAATTTAAAATTTATTATTAAAGATTTATGATTTAAAATTTAAAATTTAAGATAAATAAAATAATTTTAAAAAGGTCGACTGATATTTGTCAAAAAATATTCTCATTAACGTTACCTTTTTAATCCACATGCCTTGAATTATATGCAATTTATATAACAATAACAATAGCAACCACAAATAAACTATTATTTTTATTCACGATATTTAAGATACTGATAATTTATTAAAAAATAATAAATAAAATTGATATTGTACTCAAAACAATAAAATTTAAAAGACAATACTATTCAGCTACAAAAAAAAAAAAGAAAAAAAAACTAGCCATGTTTTTAAAATATTCCTTCTAACTTAATATAACCCAAAATATCTAACAAAATTCTTATTTATTTCACCATAAATTTCTAATTTTTCACTACCACCCCATCTACTTACAAGTTGCAACCACTACAACTCTAGTGATGCAAAGTTGTATAAAGAAATAGAAATTTAGATAGAAATTTAAAAAAAATAGAATAAAAATTTTTAAAATTAAGGTCAAAAGAGAGAAAATAGAATTTTCAATTACATTATACATATTTACATTAATATATTTTATTTATATTTATAGTATAATTTTTTAATTAGACTAGACCTAATACTAATTTTAACATTATTTTCTCCTTCAAAACAACTTTGTCTTCAAAAGTTGTAAGAAAAAATTATAAATCATTATTAAATTTGTAAAAGTAAATTACAAAAAATTAATTCTAAAACAATATTTTTTATACTACTGTTTAAAATAAAAATTAACCACCAGACAACCAGAATCTTATTGTTTAAAACAAAATTAGATTTTTTTTAGTATACTTTGGAACCAGAGTCTTAAGAAAACAAAAGAAAAATTACAGATCTACTATTCTCCGAGGTAAAGAGACCCCTTTACAGTAATCATCAAGTAATAATATAAGGCAATGAGGTGGTTGATCAAGAAAATAGTATTCCTATTATATTTTCAAGGCTTCCTTTGTGAGCTAATCTGCACTCCTGTTACTCTCTCTGTAGACATGTCTTATGACTCTTATCTGTATTTTCCAGCTTTGCTTCAAGTAGGGGTGTTCATAAAAAAACCAAAATGTGGTTAACCGGTTAAAAAACCATAACCACATTGTGGTTAACCAGCTTAATAAAACAATTTTAAAAACCATATCCATATTTTTTAGAATTGGTTAACCAAAACCAAATTTAAAAAAACCGGTTTTTAACCGGTTAACCAAAACCAAAACCAAATTAAAATCAAAACCTAATTTCAAAACCAAATTACATACTCTTTCTCTCTCTCTCCTCTCTCTCTCTCTCTCTCTTTCTCTCTCTCTCCCTTCCTCTTTCTTTCTCTCTCCCTCCCTTCTTTATCATCTCTCTCTCTCTTTCTCTCTCTCCTCTCTCTCTCCTTTTCTCTCTCTCCTCCTATCTCTCTTTTTCCCTTCTCTCCCTCTCTCTCTCTTTCTCTCTCTCTCCTCCTCTCCTTTTCTCTCTCCCCCTCCTCTCTCTCTCTCCTCTCTCTATTCTCTCTCCCCTTCTCTCTTCTTTTCCCCCTCTTTCTCTCCCATCTCCCTCTCTCTCCCCCTTCCTTCCCCCCTCTCTCCCACTCATTTTTCTCTTTATCTCCTCTCCCCTTCACTCTCTCCTTTCCCTCTCTCTCCGCTTCTCTCTCTCTCCGCTTCTCTCTCTCCCTCTTCCTCATCCCTCTCTCTCTCTCTCTCCCCCCTTCCATCATCTCTTCCTCATCCCTCTCTCTCTTCTTTTTCCCTCTTTCTCTCCTCCTCTCTCTCCCCTATCTCTCTCTTTCCCTTTCTTCCTCTCTTTCTCTCTCTCTCTCCCCTCCCTCCTTCTCTCTCTCTCTCTCTCTCTCTCTCTCTCTCTCTCCTCTTCCCCTCTTTCTTCACCTCATCTTTCTTTCTCTCTCCCTTGTCTCTCTATCCTTCTCTCCCTCTCTCGCTTTCCCTCTTTCTCTCTCTCCTTCTCCCCCCTCTCTCTTTCTCTCTCTGTCTCTCTCTCCTTCTCTTCGCTCTCTCACTTTCTCCCCTCTCTCTCTCTCTCTCTCTCTCCCTTCTCTCTCTTCCTCTCTCTCCTCCTATTTCTCTCTCTAATCATCTCTCCCCTTTTTTCTATCTCTCCTCCTCCTCCTCTCTCCTCTCATATCCTTTTCTCTCTCTCTCTCCCATATCTCTCTCCTTTCTCCTCTCTTTTTCCTTCTCTCTCTCTCTCTCTCTCTCTCCTTTTCCTCCTATCTCTTTCTCTATCTCTTTTTCTCTTTTCTCTCTCTCTCACTCCTCTCTCTTTCCTTTTCTTCTTTTCTCTCTCTCCTCTTTCTTTTCTTACTCTCTCTTTTCTCTTTCTCTCTCAACCTTCTCTCAATCTCTATCTCTCTTCTATCTCTTTTCTCCTATTCTCTCTAAAGTGAGAGAGAAGAAAGAGAGAAGGAGAAGACAGAGGAAGAGAAAGAAAAAAAAAGGAGAGAGATAAAAAGAGGACAAAGAGGGAGAAAGAGAGAGGGAAGAGAGAGAGAGAAGGAGAGAGACAAAAAAAGAGAGGAGGGGAGAGAGAAGGAGAGAGGGAGAGGAGGGGAGAGAGAAAGAGGGAAGGGGAGAGAGAGGGAGAGAAGGATAGAGAGAAAGAAAGGGGAGGGGAGAAAGAGGATAAATGGGGAGAGAGAGATAGATAGAGAGGAGGGGGAGAGAGAGAAAAAAAGAGAGGAGGAGAGAGAAAAGGAAGAGAAGAGGAGAGAGAGGGGAGGGGGGAGAGAGAGAGGAAGAGAAAGAGAGGGAAGGGGAGAGAGAGAGAGAAAGAGAGAGAGAGAGAAGGAAGAGAGAAGAAGAGGGGGAGAAAAAACGAGAGAGATGGGAAGCAGGAGATAAGAAAAAGTTACTCGTATCATTTAGAAAGAAAATTATTTATATTAGAAAAAATTATTTATAGAAAATGCTGAAAAGAGATTACAAAGAAAAAGGAACAAAAGCAATGGAAGGGATTTCATTAGTTACAAATGTTACTCGTATTATTTAGAAAGAAAAAAATTATATTAAAAAATTTAATTTAAAAAAGGTTTAAAAATTTGGGTTTTTCTACGTAAAAATATTAATTTTTGTGTAAAAATCTATTTTTACATGTAAAAACCAATTTTTGTATAAAAACCAATTTTTTAGTATAAAAACTGGTATTTTTTATGTAAAAACCGGTTTTTAGTGTAAAACCGGTTTTTTAATGTAAAAACCGATTTTTCTATATAAAAACCGGTTATTTTTTAAAAACCGGTTTTTAATTTAATAACCGGTTAAAAACCGATTTTGAATTTTACTAACCGGTTAATAACCGATTTCAACATGTAAAACCAATTTGGTTAATTAACCAATACTATATTTTTGGTTAACCAAAAAACTGGTTTGGTTTTTAGATTAACCAAACCATGAACACCCCTAGCTTCAAGATGGAATCTATCTTTCTAACTAGACTTTTCGGGTGTTTGTGCATGTGTTCCAATTTCGTGAGAGCTATTACTACTGCTTGTGAATCTGATTCCACCATTACCTTCCTAAATCCTAGCTCCCAGGCCATTTGTATACTGTGGAGAATGCGCCAAATCTCTGCTTGAAAAGTCACACAGCTTCCAATGTTAATCATAAAGCTACCAATCCAATGCCCTTGTTCATCCGAATGAGCCCTCTACAATCCGCTGCCTGCCATGCCATTAACAGCTCCATCCATAGTCAACTTAGTCCATCCTTCATTTGGAGGTTACTTTTTAGAAGTTGACCCAATATTTGGTCCATTCTACAAGATCTGAATTTGGGCTGAGCCAACATATTGGAAGCCTAACCGGGAGGATCCCTTCCCTTCCCTTCTTTCATTCCTAGAGATGGAGAAGAGGAGTAAGGAACTCGCTACTGCAACCGATCCAGATACCGCCGGTAGTCGCTGGCTTGCATTGAGGAACCGCTATCCAGCTCTTGTCTTGCAAAGTATATTTTATTTTTGAATTACTGGACTCAATTGGAAAAAAAAAATATATGGCTGTTGCTGATTTGCTTAATTTCTATTTTTTTCACTACTGTATATTTCTCAATTTGGAGTAGTTAAACTAGGATTCCGATAATATGCACGGCTGCAAAGTTAATTTACTTGCTGGAAATAAGACAGATGTTTAATTTACTATGTATAAGGATGGTTGGTTTCCTTCAATAAATGGATGTTAGTTTCAATAAGACGGATGTTTAATTTACTATGTATAAAGATAGTTGGTTTCCTTCAATAAAAGGATGTTTGTATTTGGATGGTTGGTTTCCTTCATATAGAAATCGCCATCGAAGTGATTGATGTTGTGAAACCGAGGCATGTTATGGTGGTCCTAAATGAAGGGATGCAAATTTCTAAAGAACCAGGGAAACAAAGATTCTTGAGAATCAAGTTTGATGTTATGTTCCCTTCAAGGCTTTCCACATATCAAAAGCATGAGCTTAAGAAGATTATGAGAAAGGGTTATAAACTGTCATAATGAACGTGATATATATAAATAAACTAATTCTTTCAATCTTTTATCACTTACACTGATATATGTATGTAGTGTAATTTTCAGCTCTAGTCTTAAAGAAATTGTGCATAATACTAATAAACAAGGCATGGTTGGTTACTGCTACACAGGTTTTGAAATTGATAGCAAAAAATTGTTACTATGTGAAAATTGAAAAATGAAAACTTTTTGTGTTTGTAACTTGAGAATTGTCTATTAAGGTAGTTAAATATAGTTATATTGTAATTTACATAACTAAGTATAACACCACAAGTGGCCCTGGATTTTGTTTTTAATAATATTATTATAACACGTTACTACTTGTGTGTAAAGTGTGTATGGTTCACCTTATGAGTGGTTTCAGTTAAAGAAGTTATAGGCTTCTTATTTAGTTTGTCATATTAATTGCTTATTATAAAAATGACTTGTCTCTAGATATTTCCCTAAGGACTAAGGTCCCATGACATGATATTATTATGAATTAAAGTTGGATTTGAGTTAAGCCATTAAATATGGTACACGAGTGGTATTTTAGTTTGGTCAATTTGTTAATTATTTATTATCAACTAAAGCGGATGTTTATTTTACTATGTATGGGGACAGTGCTTTCATATGGAAAGTTGATGTTTATTTGGGTTATACCATTGGTCTTTTGTTTGATTTGCTAGATTCTACATACACATGTTCTGTAGGTTTTTTTTGCTATATGGTTTAGATTAGATTTGGTTTAATTTTACTTGAATTGAAGTTGGATTTAAGTTAAGTCATTTAAACATGGTGCACGAGTGGTATTTTGGTCAATTTGTTAGTTATTTCTTATTAACTAAAGTGGGTGTTCGTTTTACTATGTATGCAGATGGTTCTTTCATAAGAAAAAGTGAATGTTTATATGGGTTATACCATTGGTCTTTTGCTTGATTTGCTACATTTTGCTTGCACATACTCTATAGGTTTCTTTTGCTATATAGTTTGGGAGTTAGAAAAAAAATTCGATTAGATTTAATTTAAGTTTGCTTAAATTGAAGTTGGATTTGAGTTAAGCTAATTAAACATGGTTTGATGGATGTTTCTTTGTTTTGTGTAAAACACAAGGAGAAGATTTGTGTTCAAATGGACAATTCAACTATATCTGGGAAACTGTGTGTTTACTTATAGATAAGTTTGTGCCTTGGTGAATTATGGTAGAGACAAATGTTGGTGACCAAGAAGATGTTCTTGTATAAAATGTATTTTCTTAGTCTATGAGAATTTGTAATGGCAAATATTATTAATTGATGTAGAAATATTATATCTAATTGCTCTTTTGATGGTAGCGTATAGTAAAAATTTTGTTTCACATATTGTCTATGCTTATATTTTAATCGGAAAAAGAATGTCCATTAAGGGGAAAAAGAACTATACTCCATCTAAAGATAAAGAAGGAATCTTATTTCCATTTACATAGATGAATTTATATTAAAGGAAAAAAAGAATAGCATTATCTTCTATATTTTAATTCTTTATATGTTTCCTCTAGTGTACATATACACAATTGTTTTTGTTACAATATGAAGAAGCTCTAATCCAGACTTCGTGAATCTTTAGTTAAAACCGAACCATCTCATAAACCTATTTTCATACATCAAAACATCCAAATAATAAGAATCTCTGATTCTAACTTCATGAATCTATAGCCAAAAAAAACATCTGAATCTAATTAATCTATATCAACATAAAAACATCCCAGAGCAAAGACAAACATTCGAAAAAGTGCACATCACAAGCTTCTCAATCGTTATACCTTCTCCTTAAACTTTTTTGTCAGAACCTGAAAATACAACAAGTAATTAGCACGATAAAACAAACAAGCATGCACACACACATATGGGGAGAAATACTTGGTTCTAATAAGATGAATTCCATGACCGTGCTAATTTTTAAGAACTGAAATGAAATAAATGAAATGTAAAATGCTGCAGCGTTTGGAAATAATGGATTCTATGAGCTCTTGAAGGGGAGCCAGCTCCTTCTTGTCAATCAAACCGAATTCCTAAAAAAAACACCTTTAATAACCTTGTGATGTTAACAATTAGAAATGATTTCTAAACCAGATGATACACAAATAGAAATCACAGCAAAGGGATCAAAAGATACACAAGATGGGTGCAAACAGGTAAATAGCATATAACTAGAGATCTCCATTCGGAAAAGGCATAAAGCAATAGGAAACAAGAAACTGTATTGCAAGGAATTATGCTAAACCAAACCATCTAATCAGTTTTGAGCTTCTTCTCCTCAACACTGTTGCTAAGAATCACTACACCAATTATGATGAGTAAGGGCAAACCACTATGAAGAGTTATTTTGCATAAGAACATGTTGAACAATGACAGGCAAATGAAATAACAAGCCATAATGTTGAATATGATTGACAAAAGTAAGTCCTTTCTTTTTTTGATTTCTTTGTGGCATATTAACAAACAATTTGTGTGGTGTTGTATACCTGAGGAGAGAGTGATTCATGCATGGAAGAAGAAGAAGAAACCAGCCAAACCGGAAGAGATGAAATTAGTGGCAAAATTGGTGACGGTTGCTTGAAGCGAAGAAAGGGATTTGAGGCTGTTGACAAAGCATCCCCACATGGTGACATTGAAGAGTGCCACAAAGGCATACCTAAGAAAATGTGATGTAGGGTTAGGATACAAGGTTTGGTTTATTTGATGAGAAATACAAACGAATAGAATACATGATGCGGAAGGGGCACAGTCGTTCGGAAGTCTGGTTGATGTCGCGGCGGCACGAAAAATTGGCACGTTGGGTTGTTGGGAGCGACGGCAGCGACGACGGCATGGCATTGGGGGTTTGGGCGATAGGAATTAGGTGCTCATAGTGAGAGTGGATTTTTTTGGGTATACAATGGGCTTATTTATTTTTAAAATATTCAATTTTTAATCATGAATCTGAATTAAATAATTTCTATTTTAAACTATTATTCATATTGTTCACCTATATTTTTTTTTTTTTTACAAAAGACTAATTGTCTTAGAAATTCTATTGAGTATATTGACATTTGGAGTCAAAACAATTAAAATGCCACAATAAAGATTTCATAAAATTAAGAATTTTACCAAATCAAATTAACATTTAGAGCTTACCATATGAAAAAATGACTTCACAAAGTTAAGACAAAGGTCAATTAACACATATTGTGTTAATTAACAATGTCAATTGAAACAATAAAAGAGTATGTGTCAAAAGATCTCAATTAAAATTTTAAAATGTTAAGACAAAGGTCAATTAACACATATTTAATATGCCAAAATTTAGAATAGATACTATTTGACATGCTTACAAGCCCATACAGAAGAATAGATTCTATTAACAGACATGTATTCAACTATTAATGTAGAAGCTTTTATTGACTAAGAAATTTTGTTTAGTCTATAATTAATAGTTAACATTCAATTTTTCAAGCAAATATGTGCTCTAGCATCAACTTAAAGGCACTTGATATTTCCATTGTCAATCGGTCAAAAGATAAGATAAATATTAATTGATACCATCAACTTATCAAAGGTAAGATAAATGTCAAAAGGAGCTGTCAATAAACAACTAAATTTTCACATTTTCAATTGTTATATGTCTTTGGTGTACGAAATTGTGATCATCAACAATGGCGCCAAAGACTTGGAGCTCTCAAACGTGAATCACACTTTGTCATAACTTCGCACAACTAACCAGCAAGTGCATTGGGTCGTCCAAGTAATACCTTACGTGAGTAAGGGTCGATCCCACGGAAATTGTCGGCTTGAAGCAAGCTATGGTCAACTTGTAAATCTCAGTCAGGCGGATTCAAATGGGTTATGGAGTTTTCATAATTAAAAGATAAATAAAACATAAAGTAAAGATAGAGATACTTATGTAATTCATTGGTGATAATTTCAGATAAGCGTATGAAGATGCTTCATTCCTCTTGAATCTCTGCTTTTCGATTGCCTTCATCCAATCCTTCATACTCCTTTCCATGGCAAGCTGTATGTTCGGGTTTCACCGACGTAAATGGCTACCTCCCGTCCTCAGTGAAAATGGTCCAAATGCGCTGTCACCGCACGGCTAATCATCTGTAGGTTCTCGATCATGTTGGAATAGAATCCAGTGATTCTTTTGTGTCTGTCACTACGCCCAACACTCGTGAGTTTGAAGCTCGTCACAGTCATCCCATCTCAGATCCTACCCGAAATACCACAGACAAGGTTTAGACTTTCCAGATCTTAGGAATGGCCGCCAATAATTCTAGCTTATACCACGAAGACTCCGATCTTTTGGAATGGAGGCTAAGAGATACACGCTCGATCTAAGGTAGAATGAAAGTGGTTGTCAGGCACGCGTTCATAGGTGAGAATGATGATGAGTGTCACGGATCATCACATTCATCATGTTGAAGTGCAGCGAATATCTTAGAATAAGAATAAGCTGAATTGAATAGAAGAACAATAGTAATTGCATTAATACTCGAGGAACAACAGAGCTACACACCTTAATCTATGGTGTGTAGAAACTCCACCATTGAAAATACATAAGAACAAGGTTCAGGCATGGCCGTGAGGCCAGCCTCCCCAAAACATGATCAAGAGATCAAAAGATGATCAAAAGATGAAAATACAATAGTAAAAGGTCCTATTTATAAGAAAACTAGCTACTAGGGTTTACAGAAATAGGTAAATGATGCAGAAATCCACTTCCAGGCCCACTTGGTGTGTGCTTGGGCTGAGCATTGAGCTTTACACGTGTAGAAACTTCTCTTGGAGTTAAACGCCAACTTTTATGCCAGTTTGGGCATTTAACTCCAACTTTTATGCCAGTCTTGGCGTTTTGACTTCAGAATAGGGCAGAGAAGGGGCGTTTGAACGCTAGTTTACGTAGTCAAAACTAGCACAAAGTATGGACTATTATACATTGCTGAAAATTCCTGGATGTCTACTTTCCAACGCAGTTAAGAGCGTGCCATTCGGAGTTCTGTAGCTCCAACAAATCCACTTCGAGTGCAGGGAGGTCAGAATCCAACAGCATCATCAGTCCTTTGTCAGCCTCTGAATAAGATTTTTGCTCAGGTCCCTCAATTTCAGCTAGAAAATACATGAAATCATAGAAAAACACACAAACTCATAGTAAAGTCCAGAAATATGAATTTTGCATAAAAACTAATAAAAACATCTCAAAAAGTAGCTAGATCCTACTAAAAACTACCTAAAAACAATGCCAAAAAGTGTATAAATTATCCGAATAGAGGATAATTTACTCAGCTGGTCCACTTGTGCCTCTAAATTTCTAATAGAGGATCTTGTTTCAGTCATGAAACTAAGAGTGGTCTTAGATAGATCAGAGACTATGTTTGCTAAGTTAGAAGGATTCTACTCAGAATGCTCTGTCTGTTGTTGAGATGATGATGGGAAAGGTTTGCTATTGCTAAACCTGTTTCTTCCACCATTGTTATTTTTGAAGCCTTACTTCTGTTGATCCTTCCATAAAAAATTTGGCTGATTTTTCTATGAAGGATTATAGGTGTTGCCAAAGGCTTCACCCATATAATTCACCTCTTCCATTGCATGGTTCTCAAGATCATAAGCTTCTTCTTCAGAAGATGCTTCTTTAGTACTGTTGGATGCATTTTGCAATCCATTCAGACTCTGAGAAATCATATTGACTTTTTGGGTCAATATTTTATTCTAAGCTAGTATGGCATTCAGAGCATCAATTTTAAGAACTCCTCTCTTTTGAGGCATCCCATTACTCACAGGATTTCTCTCAGAGGTATACATGAACTGGTTATTCGCAACCATTTCAATAAGTTCCTGAGCTTCTGCAGGGGTTTTCAGATGAAGAGATCCTCCTGCAGAATGGTCCAATGACATTTTTGACAACTCAAACAGACCATCATAGAATATACATATGATGCTCCATTCTGGAAGCATGTCAGTAGGACACCTTTTGATCAGATGCTTATATCTTTCCCAAGCTTCATAGAGGGATTCACCTTCCTTCTGTCTGAAGGTTTGGATTTCCACTCTAAGCTTGCTCATCTTTTGAGGTGGAAAGAATTTGGCCAAGAAAGCACTGACCAGCTTATCCCAAGAGTTCAGGCTTTCCTTAGGTTGTAAATCCAACCATGTTCTAGCTCTGTCTCTTACAGCAAAAGGGAAAAGCATAAGCTTGTAGACTTCAGGATCAACTCCATTGGTCTTAACAGTATCACAGATCTGCAAGAACTCAGTTAAGAACTGATAAGGGTCTTTTGATGAAAGTCCATGAAACTTGCACTTCTGTTGTAATAGGGCAACTAATTGAGGCTTTATCTCAAAATTGTTTGCTCCTATGACAGGGATTGAGATGCTTCTTCGATAGAAGTTGAAAGTTGGTGTAGTAAAATCAGCAAGCATCTTCCTTGCATGGTTGTTTGGTTCGACCATAATTGTTTCTTTTGCTGCTTCCTTTTTGAAAACTTCAGTGAGGTCCTCTTCAGAGTTCTTTCAGGTTTTGGATCAGCTTCAACAAGTATGCCTTTATCTTTGTTCTTGCTCATATGAAAGAGAAGAAAACAAAGAAAATATGAAATCCTCTATGTTATAGTATAGAGATTCCTTGAGGTATCAGAGAAAAATAAGAATAGAAGAAGGAGGTAAGAATTCGAACACACAAAGAGAGATGGAGTTTGAATTGACAATGGAGGATGAATGTTAGTGTTTGAATAGAAAAAGATAAGAGAAGGGGGGAAGAATTATCGAAAATTTTCATTAAAATTAAAAACAATTAGTAAAAAATGAATTTTGAAAAAATAATGTTTTTTTTTCGAAAATTAAAAGTGAAAAAGGTAGTTAAGTGGTTTTGAAAAAGATAAGAAATAAATTTGAAAAAGATAAGAAGTTAGAAAAAGATTTTTGAAATTAGAATTTTAAAAAGATATGATTTGAAAAAGATATGATTTTGAAGATATGATTGGAAAGATAAAAATTAAAAAGATTTGATTTTTGAAAAAGATATAATTGAAAGATATGATTTTGAAAAAGATATGATTGAAAGAATTTGATTTGAAAAAGATTTGATTTTGAAAAAAAATTATGAAGATTTGAAAACAAAATTCTTCTCCTTGTGTCATCCTGGCATTAAACGCCCAGGAGCTGCATGTTTTGGGCGTTTAACGCCCAATTGCTGCATGGTTTGGGCATTTAAACGCCCAGCCAGGTACCCTGGCTAGCGTTTAAACGCCAATTTTCCTTCCTTACTGGGTGTTTAAACGCCCAACCAGGTACCCTGGCTAGCGTTTAAATGCCAGTTTTCCTTCTTTACTGGGCGTTTTGAATGCCCAGCTTTTTCTCTGTAATTCATCTGCTTTATGTTCTTGGATCTTCATTTTGCTAAATCCTTTATTTAAGAAGATATGTTTTCAATTTTGAAAAACAACAAAATGAATCAAAACATATAATTCTTGGATCAAAACACAAGATATATGCAAGAACATTATGAACGTCAAGATGAACACCAAGAACAATCTTGAAGATTAAGATGAACAACAAGAACTCAGTTTTCTTAATGAAAGAAAACATGGAGGACACCAAACTTAGAACTTTTCTCATGTTTGGGCCATATGAATGCAAGAATGCATATGTAGAACATCTTGCAGTGCAATTCAATAAATCATGAAGATCAAACAAGGCAATTCATCAAGAACAACTTGAAGATCATCAAGAACATTATACATGTTTTTCAAAAATTGCAAGACAATTAAAATCATGCAATTAGCACCAAACTTAAAATTTGGCACTGGATTCAAACAAGAATCATAAAATATTTTTGGGTTTTTATGATTTTATGATTTTTTTGTATATTTTTTTCGAAAATTAAGTTTGGAAAAACGAAAAAAGAAGAAAATTTTTTGAAAGATTTTTGAAAACTTTTTGAAAACAAAATAAAGGTTGAAATAAGAAGAAAATTACCTAATCTAAGCAACAAGATGAACCGTCAGTTGTCCAAACTCGAATAATCCCCGGCAACGGTGCCAAAAACTTGGTGCACAAAATTGTGATCATCAACAATGGCGCCAAAGACATGGAGCTCTCAAACGTGAATCACACTTTGTCACAACTTTGCACAACTAACCAGCAAGTGTACTGGGTCATCCAAGTAATACCTTACGTGAGTAAGGGTCGATCCCACAGAGATTGTCGGCTTGAAGCAACCTATGGTCACCTTATAAATCTCAGTCAGGCAGATTCAAATGGGTTGTGGAGTTTTCATAATTAAAAGATAAATAAAACATAAAGTAAAGATAGAGATACTTATGTAATTCATTGGTGAGAATTTCAGATAAGCGTATGAAGATGCTTCATTCCTCTTAAATATCTGCTTTCCTATTGCCTTCATCCAATCCTTCATACTCCTTTCCATGGCAAGCTGTATGTTTGGGTTTCACCGGCGTCAATGGCTACCTCCCGTCCTCAGTGAAAATGGTCCAAATGCGCTGTCACCGCACGGCTAATCATCTGTAGGTTCTCGATCATGTTGGAATAGAATCCGGTGATTCTTTTGCGTCTGTCACTACGCCCAACACTCGCGATTTTGAAGCTTGTCATAGTCATCCCATCTCAGATCCTACTCGGAATACCACAGACAAGGTTTAGACTTTCCGAATCTTAGGAATGGCCGTCAATAATTCTAGCTTATACCACGAAGACTCTGATATTTCGGAATGGAGGCTAAGAGATACGCGCTCGATCTAAGGTAGAACGGAAGTGGTTGTCAGGCACGCATTCATAGGTAAGAATGATGATGAGTGTCACGGATCATCACATTCATCATGTTGAAGTGCAGCGAATATCTTAGAATATGAATAAGCTGAATTGAATAGAAGAACAATAGTAATTGCATTAATACTCGAGGAACAATAGAGCTCCACACCTTAATCTATGGTGTGTAGAAACTCCACCATTGAAAATACATAAGTGAAAGGTTCAGGCATGGCCGAGAGGCCATCCTCCCCAAAACGTGAGCAAAAGATCAAAAGATGATCAAAAGATGAAAATACAATAGTAAAAGGTCCTATTTATAAGAAAACTAGCTACTAGGGTTTACAGAAATAGGTAAATGATGCAGAAATCCACTTCCGGGCCCACTTGGTGTGTGCTTGGGCTGAGCATTGAGCTTTACACGTGTAGAGACTTCTCTTGGAGTTGAATGCCAGCTTTTATGCCAGTTTGGGCGTTTAACTCCAACTTTTATGCCAGTCTTGGCGTTTTGACTTCAGAATAGGGCAGAGAAGGGGTGTTTGAACGCCAGTTTATGTTATCAAAACTAGCGCAAAGTATGGACTATTATACATTGCTGGAAAGCCCTGGATGTCTACTTTCCAACGCAGTTGAGAGCGCACCATTCAATTCTGTAGCTCCATAAAATCCACTTCGAGTGCAGGGAGGTCAGAATCCAATAGCATCATCAGTCCTTTGTCAGTCTCTGAATCAAATTTTTACTCAGGTCCCTCAATTTCAGCCAGAAAATACCTGAAATCACAGAAAAATACACAAACTCATAGTAAAGTCCAGAAATATGAATTTTGTATAAAAACTAATAAAAACATCCCAAAAAATAGCTAGATCCTACTAAAAACTACCTAAAAATAATGCCAAAAAGCGTATAAATTATCCGCTCATCAGTCTTCAAGTGAAAAATCATGGGGGCATTGTGTTAGGCAAAAAAAATATCAAAGAAGAAACTTTGAATGATGCAAATGAAGTTGTAACTGACACAATGTTATTGGGCATATTTGGTAAAAGACATAACTTTACATAGGTACCAATGCAAAGCATCAAGGAAACAAGTGTGGGACTGTTACTAATTCAAATTTGAAAACTGACAAAGATATTATGGAAGTAACTGTTAATAGACATTAGGTTAGTTTATAAACAAAATTTAGGGTAAACATTGTAATCAGTTTAGTTTTTCTTGAAAAATTTACGAAAATCCAAAAATACTTTTAGCTTCCCTGGCATCACAGAGTAAAACTGAAAATCTTAAGTAATTCCTCTGAAATTTGAACTCAAACTTGTACTCTATTTTCTATTTTTAATCAAAAATATTTATTTTTATTTATTCTTCTACATCTTTTTCTTCTTTTCTCTTTTAATTTTTGCATTTTACTTTGCCTCTCGCACCTTGCATATTTTTGTTTTATCTTTAATTTTATTTTTAAAAAACTACCATTAAGACCTTGAAACACCCACAAAAGGATTCGTTTTGCTTTTTGAATTAAGATTGTGAAACAAAAATAAAAAATTATTAATTTATTTGTTGTTAACAATGGAACAAAAAATTGAGTAAAATAAATTGGCCACTTGGTGGGACATTGTCAATAGGTTATAGTTTTGTTAAAAAAATTCCAAACTTGCAAGAGGTTACGAAATGGCAAAATATTTTTTGATACTAGAAAATTAGTATCAATTGACATGTTAGGTTTGTCTACTATATCTTCTACTTCCAGTGATGAAAGAAGAAAGGAAATTGAAAATATTTTCATACCTCAAACCACAGAGGCTATCTTATTGTCTGTGAGACATGATGACATTGGTCGTACCTATCTTGGCTTGTATGAGGTGGCCATCTAATGCCTTGCCATTGGAGTTTATCCCCTCCATAGCAACACAAGGTTTGATTAATTCTGTTTACTCACCAATTCAAAACCATGTCTACTAGAACCCATATGTCAATGCTACCATGGCAAAATTTTCAACTTTTAGCTCACAAACTTCACTTGGTATATTATCTACTTCAAATGTGAGCACAATATGCGATAATTGTTCTACTACCCAAAATATAAGTCCAGTTTTTCTAGTATGTCAAAAACATTATCGCCAGAAAACTTTATGGTTACTACAGATATATTGAAAAAGTTTCATTAGCAGATAAATGAAAATCATTATAATTTGGCTAATATATTGACTCATCATATGACAAAAATGTTTGATTCTTTTATTGAGTTGACCAACACTAAGTATGAGCAATTAATCTATAAAGTAAATCAAATTGCTAAGATAGTTAGTATGAAGAAAAATTAAAATGGTTTCATTGAAGTACAAGAGATAAATACAAAACAAAATTCTCTTGAACATAATATGCATTTGGGTAACCAAGATCAAAATGATAGTGATGTAATAAAAGATGATACTAGACTACAACAAAATAGTAATCAAGTTATTAAACAAAATGACATTGGGGGCAAGTGGTCAACCAAGTGGTTGAAGAAATTCTAAAAAGATTGATTTGGATTTGTAGATCAACCTTAGTTTATGTCTTCTTTTTCCTGAATTTATCCAACAAACTAAATTGCCTAAGGGATAGAAGTTTCCTAAGTCATTAACTATATTCTCTAGGGAAGATGAAGAATTGTCAATAGAGCACATTGCTCGCATACCGTTGACATCATCGAGGTGGTGTCAAATGATGAGTATTTAAAGATAAAATTCTTTTCTCCTTGTAGGGTTGGAAGTGAGCCAACCCAACTTACTCGACTCATTAATAGATCGATAAGCTGAACTTGTGAGCTCGTGAGCTGAGCTTAAGCCTGGAATTGAGCTCATAAATTAAATGAGCCGAGTTTGAGCTTGAATAAGCTCAGCTCATTAGCTCGTGAGTTGGCTCGAATATATATATATATATATATATATATATATATATATATATATATATATATATATATTAATACACATATCTTATATGCATTTAATCTATACTTTTAATATTATATATATACATTTGAAATAGTAATATAAAATTATATATATTAATGATCTTAATTATTTAAAATTTTATATTTATTTTTTATATATAATTTTAATGTAGGACATAAATAAAAAATTTATAATTTATTGATAGATAGATAATATATAAAATTAATTTTTTATTGATATAGAATTATAGATTATATTCTTATTATTTGAGTAATTTGTTCTCCACTAAACTCAATGTAGGAGAATCAATTGATAAGTATTTGGCTAGAATCACAAAAAATAGAAGCTTTAATCTAGTTTCAGAATCTGAAGTGGTCAAAATGGCCATAAATGGATTAGAATTTGGATTTAGGAAGAAGCTTGTAAATCAACAATATCATGGCATGACTCAACTTGTTGAAATGTTAGACAAATTGAATAGTTGAAAGTTGAGAAAAAAGCAAAGTATAAGGAGATGATAAAAGAAAAATTGATGAATAATCATCAAATGTCTACATATCATTGAATAAGCAATGTAGAGAATGATCTGAAAGAAATTTCTGAAGTATAAGATAAATGACTTTTCTGCAAATAATGAGTAATTTTTATAATATAAAATATAACAAAAAATGATATCATCTTTATTTTTTTTATCGTCCTTCATCTTTTCCTCAATCTTATTTTATTTTTTCTTTTCTCTCTTCTTTCTCTAATTCTCTATCTCTTTTCTCTCTCTTATTCACCGTAGTCTTCTTTCTTCATTTTTTCTCTTTTTTCTTTGTTTCTCTATCCTTTTTCTCTTTCTTATTCATCCCATTTTTTTTTGCTTTTTCTTTCTCATTTTTCTGATTTTTTAAATTCTTTTTCTTTCTTGTCTTTTGGTTCTAACTATTTTATTTACATTTTTATAGTTTTATTTTTAAAAAAATGCATCAAGTTTAAAATCATGGGCAAAAACAATCACTCATTGATATTTGAATATGTAATTCATAAGTACAAAAGCCTAATTTTCTTAGAAATTATGTTAAGTAAATTGAAACTTGGAGTCAAAACTATTAGAATGTTAGTATCGAAATTTCATAGGATTAAGAATTTTATCAAATCTAATTGATACTTAGAGCTTTACATATGAAATAAATGACTTCACAAAGTTAAGATTCTGTTACTTCTGAAGTTAGAAAAATTGTGTCAAGTAATAGTGTTAATTGGAACAACAAAAGAGTATGTGTCAAAAAATCTCAAGTAAAATGTCAAAAGGTTAAGATGAAAGTCAATTGACATATATTTGGTGTGCCAAAACTAGAACAGATACCATTTGACATGCTTACAGCTCAGACAAAAGAATAAATTTCATTAACAGACATGTATTCAACTATCAATGTAGAAGCTTTTATAGACTTAGGAATTTTGTTAAGTCTATTAATGGTTAGCATTCAATTTTTCAAGTAAATATGTTCTCAAAGTATCAACTTAAAGGCACTTGATACTCCCATTGTTAGTGTCAAAAGATAAGATAAATATTAACTGATAACCTTAACATGTTGATGGGAAGATAAATGTTAATAAGGGTTGTCAATAAACAACTAAGTTTTCATAATTTTATTCATTACATGTCTTCAAATGAGAATATTATCTAAGAAAAAACTTTGAATGATGTAAAGGAGGTTGTAACTGATACGATATTATTGGGCATACTTGGTCAAAGACATAACTAATAGAGGTAGCATTGCAAAGCGTCAAGAAAACAACCGTAGGAAAGTTACTAATTCTAATTCAAAAACAAACAAATATAATATAAACGTAACTATCAATTGACATTAAATTAGTATATAAATAGAGTTTTGGTAAACATTGTAATCGGTTTAGTTTTTTTTGGGAAACACTTAGAAACCCAAAAATACTTTCAATCTTCTTGGCATCACAGAGTTAAACTAGAAAATTTAAGTAATTCCTCTTAAATATGAACTCAAATTTGTACTCTATTTTCTATTTTTAATCAAAGTTCTTATTTTTATTTGTTCTTCTTTATCTTCTTCTTCTTCATTTCTCTTTTAATTTTTGCATTTTACTTTGCCTCCAGTACCTTGCATGTTTTTTTTTTTATCTTTAATTTTACTTTCGAAACTACAATTGAAACCTTGAAACACCCACAAGAGGAGTCATTTTCGCTCCTTGAATTAAGATTGTGAAGCAAAACTAAAAAATTATTAAACGATTTGTTGTTAAAATGAAACAAAAAATCGAGAAAAATAGTCAGTAATATAAATTTTTAAATATTATTTTAATTTTTTATTTTTATCAAAAGACATGTCATTCTGACTTTATACATGTCATTCAAAAACTAAATATAGAAGGGGAGAGAAATTTTACCAAAATAGTAGGTGTTATAGAGGGAAATATGAAACAGGGTTGATTCATCCAATCAAAATATCAAAAATATGCTCTGATGATAAAAAAAACTTTTAGGGGTGTTAATGAATCATAAAAGTGATAAACAACCATAACAAGAAGAAGGCATGATAGAAAAGTAGTAACAGATGGAGAAGTATATGGTAAGGTCGATCAGACAATGTTAGAGAAGCTTAGAATAAGTATCATTGGAGAGTCAATAAGGCCTATGAGAGCAGAAGACTGATGAATCCATATTTGATGATGATTTTTTGTTAGAATTGAACGGATTTCATCACATAAACTTGTACTTATTTCCTTGAATAGCATGCTTTTGAACTTTCCTCCCAAATTGTGCTTGATTATGAAAACATGCTCTTTTGTGCCCAATTTGATATATTTTATTCCATTTGCCTTCCATTCGATACTTTGATCTTGTTTGTGAGTGATTTCAGGTGTATAAGGTGGAATGGTTTGGAGAAAACGGAAAAAGAGCATGCAAAATAGAGGAAACATGAAGAATCAAAGGAGATGAGTTCAGAGACGTGTGCGTGTGCACAGCCTCTTGTGCGTACGCACAGGAGCCCAAGCAGAGCGCGTGGATCATTTCGAGCGCGTCGTGCGTCCAAGCAAGCATCGCCTAGTGTGCGTGCGCACAAGTACTTGTGCGCACGCACAGGATGGGATTTTCGCAAGGTGTCGTGTGCGTCCGCACAGGTGTCCGTGCATGACTTCATTAAAAAAGAATGTGACTCGCGATTTGAGGGCTTTGGAGGCCCATTTTTGAAGTCTCTTAGCTCATATTGGAGGGGGAATGAAGGACATAACATAGCATATCATTAGTATAGTTTAGGAGTAGGAGTAGAAGGTTTTTAGTTTTAGTTTTCTCTAAGTTTTTCCTCATCTCTACTAGGGTTTCTATTAGGGTTTTACATTCAAAGTTCCATTTCCATTTTTGAATTTGGATTTTGCTAATCTCATTATAAGTATTCTCTTGTTATTACTTTTTATAGCTACATTGTCATTACTCTTTCTTCTATTTCAAGTTATAGTTCAATTTCACTTCTCCTTTGCAATTTCAACTTCTTGTTGATGCATTTGGTATTTGATGTTTGTTCTATGCTTTTTTATGTTATTCTTGTTGATTGAGATCAATTATTGCTTTTAATTTCAAGTCATTTTTTATTTCCCTCATGTTTAAGCTTTTTGCCCACCAAGTGTTTGACAAAATGTCAAACATGGTTTTAGGCTAAATTTTTGTATCTTGGCTTGGGTGAAGTGAGCCATTGGGTTCCTAGAGTTGGAATGTCCAACATTGTGTCAATTCTTGGATTGTTAATTGTTCTTGTTCCCACTAACGCTAATTTATTGCTAAAGCAATTAGCAAGCAATTTAGGATTTGTGGGTTAAGAACACTTATGCTCATTTAACTTACCTTCCGATGTGAGGGTTGATCAAGTGAGACTAATCCATCATAATTTTCATAGTTGTGGTTCCAACAAGGAAAGGACCCTTAGCTCACGCCAACCCAAGACCCCCTTTTATGCTTTCAATCTTTCATACATTGCTATGTTAATCTCTTTTATACTTTACTTGATTATATTACATAGTCGGTTCTTTAATTTCTTTATTGGTTCAATCGTTACAATTTTGCATGTTCTTTTATTTCTTTATATGTTCATTTCTTCGTTGACAACCCCGTGATCATTACAACCGGAATTTGCACACTCGTTGCCTCAAGTGATTCTTTGGGAGACGACCCGGGAGTCAAATACTCTCGGTTTTAAATTAGTTTTGAGTTATGACATATCTTGTGAATTTCTAATTTGATTGGTGACCGATTGTTTGGTTTGGTCTATGCTTGCAACGTTAATCCTCTTTTAGTGTGAAAAATCCAAACTCAAGCAATTGCCAATATCAATCGCCCGTCAAATTTTGGCACCGTTGTTGGGAAATTCGCTTTAAGTGTAATGAGTTCTATGATCTTGGTTGTGTAAATATGTGAATAGTGTGAATATTTGGTTTTTGGTTTGCTATTTGGCATTAATTGTAGATACTATTTTCCTCTCTAGTTAGTCTTAGTAGTTGTAAATCGTTAAGTTAGTTCTGATTACTTGCCTACTTTTGTTTTACTTTTCATAATTGCATGCTTTCGTTGCCTCCTCAGTTGAATGACACGGTCGCTTCCAGACCCGAGCTTGGCCACTTTTGATCCAGAAATTGAAAGAACTTTAACTCGTATAAGGCAAGCTCGGCGCCGGCTAGCTTTCGTGAATAGTGAATCGGGTTCCCTTGAGGATCACTCCCATTCACTATCACCGCCAATCCGTGACCATCATTCTCCAATCAACGAGGAGACTCTATATTCATATGTGGGGAGTACTGAATTCTCTTTGAGTGACTCAAGTGACACCGTCATGGTGGACCCACCCCAAAGGATCACCTTGAAGGAAGCCGGAGCTCCTGATCTTAATTTGCAACCACTTCAGATTCTATATCTGGCCTTGGACCCAAATTTCAAGCTTAAGTCTAGCACAATTAACTTGCTCCTCAAATACAATGGACTACCTGGGGAAGATCCTCTGAAGTGCCTTAAGGATTTCCAAGTTTTATGTGCAACTGCGAGAAGACATGGGGCGGATGAAGCCGCGGTGTTGGTCTTCGCTTTCCCGTTCTCTCTAGAGGAAAAAGTAAAAGAGTGGTTTTATACTCAGCTGGGAGAAGTTAGATCCAATTGGGACTTGTTGCGGAAAGAATTTTTGGAGAAGTTTTACCCTCCTTAGAAAACAAACAAGCTGCGAAGAGAGATCTCTTGCATTATGCAACGAGATGGGGAGACTTTGTATGAATACCTGAGAAGATTCAAGAAGTTATTGGAGGCTTGCCTTTACCACCAGATTGATGATTTGGTTCTGATCAGTTATTTCTGTCAAGGAATGCACCACCAAGATAAGCTTCTCCTAGATGCCGCAAGTGGAGGGTCATTGACCAAAAACAAGACCGCTGCAGAAGCATAGGAAGTTATATCGGATCTAGCGAACTCAACTCAATACTCAAGGGCAAGGAGTCCACAACCAAAAGCCTTGAGTGAGGTTTCTCCCTCCGGAGATGTAATTTTGACTAAGACCCTCACTGAATGACGATTTTGTTGAGGCAAATCACCCAAGGGCAACAAATCCCTCAAGCTTTGATAAATGCTCCACCTCAACCTCCACGGATTGAAGGACCATCAAGGATATATGGTGTTTGTGCTTGTAATACTCATTCCACCAATGAGTGCCCTCAAATCCAAGAAGACACTACATTGGCGGTTGCTAATCCTTACCCGCAAAGACCCAATTACAACCAAGGATCCTACCCACATGGAGGTAATCAAAGCCAAGGGTGGAGAGATAACTCAAACCAAAGGTGGAACCAAGCTCCCCAAGCTTAACCCAACCAAAATGCTCAAGTCTACTACCATCAACACCCCCAAGGTCAACCACAATACCAACAACAATACCAACACCCCCACAACCTCAGTCTCAAGTGAAGTATCAACATCCAAATAGTCGATCCAATCCTTCTCAAATTAACCAAGCCCTTCCCTCCAATCAATCCCACATGAATGACACAATTCACACCTTCATGTAAGAGCAAAGAGAGTTCCATAAGAAACAAGATGCTTACATGGCTACAATAGCCAAAGCCCTTACCGTTTAACTCTCCCTTCTCAAGCCGCACAAAGCACCCAACAAGCTTCAACCTCAAGTAGTTTACCCTCTCAAATCCAACCTAACCCTACGGGGAGCATAAATGACATTACCCTTAGAAGTGGTACCAAATTGGATAAGAATGTTGTTATACCCACAAGGTTGGTGAGGAAATAAACAATGAGAAGGTAGGAGATGAAGTGGAGGTGATGAGGGATGAAGAAAAAAATGTTGACAAAAGTGAGGAAGAACCACCAAAGGTCAAAGAGCCAAAGAGAAAGACCTTGCTTGAAGAGCCTTTGCCCATTCCATTTCCAACTTTAGCCAAGAAAATAAAGAAGCAAGAAGATCTTGACCCCACTATAGTGGAAGTTTTTGAGAAAGTTGAAGTTAACGTCCCTCTCTTTCAAGCCATTCAACAAGTGTCAAAATATGCCAAGTTTCTCAAGGATGTTTGCACTCACAAAGACAAACTTGGCAACCTCAACAAAAAGCCGGTAGATGACTCTATCTCTTCTTTACTTCCTGAAAAATGTAATGATCCCGACCCATGTTTGGTGACTTATTTGATTGGTGGGATTAAGTTCATAGACTGGATATGTGATTTGGGGGCATGTGTAAGCATCATGCCACTCTACATATGTGAAAGATTGAACTTATCTCCCCTAAAGAGGTCCGGGGCGAGGTTTGTGTTAGCCGACAAGAGTATTGTGTCAGTTGTGGGATTGCAGAGAATATCATAGTTAATATTCAAGGATTGCTCTTTCCAGTTAATTTTCAAATTTTGTAGACCCCTCCCATTGACTCAACCAATTCATCATCAATACTCCTTGGAAGACCATTCTTGAAGATGGCCCGTTTCAGGCTAGATGCACACTCGGGAGTCTATTCTTTTGAGTCAGATGGCAAGTTAGTCAAGTTCACTTTGGAGGAGTCCAACAAGCCCATCCTTGAAGCTTACTCTATTTTTGGGTGCGACATAGTTGAAGACAAAGTGAGTGAAGATGGCAAGGAGCAAGGAAAAGAGGATAGTGCCAAGAAGTCAAATTCAAAGGATCATACTCAACCAAAGCAAGTCAAGGAGCTAGAGATTTTCCTCCTTGGGAAAATTTCTGAGTGATCAAGAAAGCCATGCAAGTCTAATTTAGGACTCTTAACCAAAGTTCTTGGTGGGAGACAACCCACCATGGTGACATTTTCCAATTCTATCTCTTGTTTATAGCTTTTTGAACTACTTGTTTTCTTGTGATATAATGATTAGTTTAGATTTAGTTGGATAATTTTGAGTTGTATAAGTTAAATTACTTGTGGACTATGACTTTGTGCTTGTTTGAATGATTTGGGGTTGGTATCTTTTTGTGCTAAGGTTAGGAACCTTAGTTTTGAAAAGAAAATAAATTTTTGAAATAGGGCATCTGTGTATACGCACTAAGCTGTGCGTGCGCACAAAACTTTGTTTTTCGCCATCTATGCGGACGCACAAGCCTTTGCATCTGCACACAACTTGACATGCCCTCTGGTCGCGGTGCTAGCACAGCTTGTGCGTGCGCGTTGCCCCCTTTCCCTTGACCTGTGCGTGCACACAGCTGCGTGCGTACACACACGTTCCCTTTCATGCTTCATTTGTGCGGCCGCACAGACGTGTGCGTCAGCACACCAATTGGAAGCCCCTCTGGTGGGAGCGAGGGAATAGCCTGTGCATGTGAAAACCTCCCTCATTCTTAACCTTTTTGCGTGCGCACGTGCGCACGCACACCTGCGTCTGTCCACATAAAAAAAAGACCGAGCCCCTTGTGCGTGCACACACCTTTGTGCGCACACGCGCTCTTTTGCAACCTCTCTGGTCATGACGTTCGCACACTGTGTGCGTCCGCACAGCCCCTTGTGTGTCCGCACAAGTCGCGTTCTGGGCAATTAAAGGGCAATCTGCCCTATTAAGAGGCAGCCCCTCTCTTTTCTTCTTCTTCATAGCTGCCCTCTCCCTCTCTTCTCTGCCCAGCTCTGCCGGTCCCTGCCGCTGGCCACCGCCACCGTCAGCCCATCGTCGGCGACCACCATATCTCTCTTTCTCTTACTTCTCTTCTCTATTCACCACCGGTGAGTTCTCTCCTCCGGTGTTCTTTCCGGTGAACCCAACCGCCGTAATTTTGCAGTGGCTATAAGAAGTGCCATTGTTCCTCCCTAGTTCTTGTTTTCTTTAACCTCTTTACCTAAGGTTCTTGTTTCTTTCTCTTTCTATTAATATTAACATTTTTGCATTTATTTTCACTTCTTTTATGTTGCTTAGATTAAATTTGTTGCTTTCTTTGTTGCTTCTTTGTATTGCAAAGTGTTGTTGCTTGATTATTAGGTTGGTTAGGATCAATTTTGACCTTAATTGTGATGAACTTGCACATTGCATACGACATGTTCGATAAAATGCCTCAATGAACATCTTGTTTGATTCATATGACTTGGCCATCATATGCTTTCAATTTATCTGTTGTTAGGCATATTGTATGAATTGTGCAACTTCATTTGTGAATTTTGATGTTGATCAAATTGTTTTACCAATGCATTTCCTTGTTAGTGTACTTTGAGTTCAACCACCCACATTTTCCAAGAATTACGTACTTTGTTAATGGGTGACTTTAGTTGTAAATGCATTGTCTTGGTAGAATCTGAGTTTCATTGTTCATCTTGGGATTTAAATTGAGTAATCACTTTACAAATGTTCAACATTTGGTGATGTCTTGATCAAACATCTTTTGGCTTCCAATTAAAGAGCATTGTATATGTGATTACCACTTGTTGCGGATGAACAATTGACAATTCCTTTTTGGTGCTTGCTTAAAGTTTCTTGCATTTCTATGTTTTATATTTGCAACTTGAGAATTTAGTTGTGAAGCTTTGAACTTCAAGTTTCCTAAAGAGTGTGATTGCCGTTTTGTGCGGCCGGTGTATGTGTTCCAACCGCGCGCACCATTGGAATATACACACCGCCATTCTTATGAATCACACTATCTTCAAGCTTCTAACTAAGATTTTTGATTTTCTTGACTTTTTTAAGTGCTTCCTCATTATTCTTAATTTGTTGTTGTCTTATGACCTTGATATTTTCTGTTTTCTTTCTATATGCGAAAGAAGGGTAAGAAACCGGTTACTTTACCGGTTGTGCAACCTGCTGCCCGCACCCAGACCATGTTTGATGGATCGCCCGAGTAATGACCCGAATATCTTGCTCAACCAGAGAGCCGAGTTTCAATATGACAAATTTGAGAAAAGGTCAATTCATTAGCAACAGACGCTTAAGGTTCCGATCAAGTACAAAACGGTCATCCATGAGCGGATTGCCTCACTTCATTGGGAGTTTTTAGAGCAAGACCCAATCGAAGTTAATGAAACCTTGATGCAGGAATTCTACGCCAACTACCAAAATTGGGAAGCAGAGTCAGTATTCCTCCGGGGAAAGAGGTTGGATACTTCCAACCGAGCTCTCGAAGCTATTCTGAAGATCCCCCATATTTCGCCTGAGAATGATGACTATTCAAGGATCAAGGTGAGATTGTCCAAGGGGAGGATGTCTTTGACTCCCATACTTGCGAGAATTGGCCGTCCCGGTGCTTCATGGGAGTATAACAAAGGGAGAAATTTTGTTCCCGCAACTATAGCTTACTCTGATTTGAATGCCGAAGCTCATATATGGCATCAAATTGTGGCGGACTACATCATTCCCAGCACCCATGCTACCCATATGAGATTCAGGACTACATTGCTAATTTGGGCTACCATGGAAGGAAAGAGCATAGCCATTGTGCCTTTATTATGCACATCGATATGGATACTGATTCAGAAGAAGAACATCAGCATCCCTTTTCCATCGATGGTGATGCGTCTAGCAATAGCAACAGGGGTAGAGTGGCATCTGAGACTGATGAGAGGATTTTTGCGTGGTCTAGAATTCAGAATAAATTTCCGTTGCAAGTATAGTTCTAAACCAACAAGAATCCTTTCTTACAAACGTTTTGGTTGTCACATGTAACAAACCCCTTTAAAATTGATAACTGAGTATTTAAACCTCGGGTAATCTTCTCAAGGAACTGCAGGGAGGTATGTTCTTATTATTGGTTATGAAGATTGTAAATCGGGGTTTTGAAGTTTGGGCAATGGGCACAGGTATATTTAAATGACAAGTGAAATAAATTAACAATAATAAAATCTCTTGGCAAGGTATAAGAATTGGAAGTTGGTGCACGAATTTGTAATCCGTACAACTAACCAGCAAGTGCACTGGGTGGTCCAAGTAATACCTTACGTGAGTAAGGGTCGATCCCACGGAGATTATTGGTTTGAAGCAATCTATGTTTATTTTATTAATCCTAGTCAGGATGCCAATAAGATTAATTGGATTTAATTGTAAGAAGTCAAAGTATTTGGAATAAGAAATTGTTACTTTATTAATGGAGAATCTGTTGGAGTTTTGGAGATGCTTTGTCCTCTGAATTCCTGCAATGTAATATTCAACTCAATTGTTTGTAAAGTTCCATCCATGGCAAGCTGTATGTAGGGTGTCACCATTGTCAGTGGCTACTTCCCATCCTCTCAGTGAAAATGGTCCAGATGCTCTGTCACAGCACGGCTAATCAGCTGTCGGTTCTCGATCATGTTGGAATAGGATCCATTGATCCTTTTGCGTTTGTCATCACGCCCAGCAATCGTGAGTTTGAAGCTCGTCACAGCCATTCAATCCTTGAATCCTACTCAGAATACCACATACAAGGTTTAGACTTTCCGGATCCTCAAGAATGGCCGCCATCAGTTCTAGCTTATACCACGAAGATTCTGATTAAAGAAGCTAAGAGATGCTCATTCAATCGGATGTAAAACGGAGGTGTTTGTCAGGCACACGTTCATGGATTGAGGGAGGTGATGAGTGTCACGGATCATCACCTCCTTCACAATTAAGCGCGAATGAACATCTTATATAGGAACACACACATGTTTGAATGAAATAGAAACAAATTGCATTAATTCATTGAGACGCTGCAGAACTCCTCACCCCAACAATGGAGTTTAGAGACTCATGCCGTCAAAGTGTATAAAATTTAGACCTGAAAATATCATGAGGTACAAGATAAGTCTCTAAAAGTTGTTTAAATAGTAAACTCGTAACCTAGGTTTACAGAATATGAGTAAACTAAGATAATTAGTGCAGAAATCCACTTCTGGGGCCCACTTGGTGTGTGCTGGGGCTGAGACTAAAGCTATCCACGAGCTGAGGCTTTTCTTGGAGTTGAACTCCAAGTTATAACGTGTTTTGGGCGTTCAACTCCGGATCATGATGTGTTTCTGGCGTTTAACTCCAGACAGCAGCATGTACTAGGCGTTCAACGCCAAGTTACGTCGTTTATCTTCGTACAAAGTATAGACTATTATATATTGCTGGAAAGCCCTGGATGTCTAATTTCCAACGCCATTGAGAGCGCGCCAATTGGACCTCTGTAGCTCCAAAAAATCCATTCCGAGTGAAGGGAGGTCAGGATCCAACAGCATCAGCAGTCCTTTTTCAGCCTAACTCAGATTTTTGCTCAGCTCCCTCAATTTCAGCCAGAAATTACCTGAAATCACAGAAAAACACACAAACTGATAGTAAAGTCCAGAAATATGATTATTGCCTAAAAACTAATAATATTCTACTAAAAACTAATTAAAACATACTAAAATCTACATGAAATTACCCCCAAAAAGCGTATAAAATATCCGCTCATCACAACACCAAACTTAAACTGTTGCTTGTCCTCAAGCAACTAGATAAATAAAATAGGATTAAAAGAAATTAAGAAGGAATAATATTTTAGAGTTTTTAAGTGGAGCTCAGATTCTTATTAGATGAGCGGGGCTTGTAGCTTTTTGTTTCTGAACAGTTTTGGCATCTCCCTTTATCCTTTGAAATTCAGAATGATTGGCATCCATAGGAACTCAGAATTCAGATAGTATTATTGATTCTCCTAGTGTAGTATGTTGATTCTTGAACACAGTTACTTTATGAGTCTTGGCCGTGGCCCTAAGAACTTTGTTTTCCAGTATTACCACCGGATACATAATTGCCACAGACACATGACTGGGTGAACCTTTTCAGATTGTGACTCAGCTTTGCTAAAGTCCCCAGTTAGATGTGTCCAGAGCTCTTAAGCACACTCTTTTTGCTTTGGATCATGACTCTAACCACTCAGTCTCAAGCTTTTCACTTGGACCTGCATGCCACAAGCACATGGTTAGGGACAACTTGATTTAGCCGCTTAGGCCTGGAATTACTTCCTTGGGCCCTCCTATCCACTGATGCTCAAAGCCTTGGATCCTTTTCACCCTTGCCTTTTGGTTTTAAGGGCTGTTGGCTTTTATTCCTTTTCTTGATCCAATGATTTCTTGTAAAAAATATTATTATTATTATTATTATTATTTTCACTACTTTTTCTTGCTTCAAGAATCAATTTCATGATTTTTCAGATCATCAATAATATTTTTCGTGTTCCTCATTCTTTCAGGAGCCAATATTCATAAAATTCAAGATAAAAATTATGCACTGTTCAAGCATTCATTCAGAGAACAAAAAGTGTTGCCACCACATATAGTTAATTATAATTTTTATTATTAAGAACTCGAAAAAATAAATTACTTCTTTATTCTAATTATCTACTATTTTATTCATGCCTGATGATGATGAGAAAAATAAATTATAACTTAATTGAAAATAAAACCAGAATGGATATACTAATTACTACTACTACTATATATCTCCTAAGGTAAATTTCTATAATAACACTATCACAGAGTTAAAGCTGAAATTAGAACTCAACAACCTGTGTTTTGAGAAGTAGATGTTCCTCTGATCTGTGGGGTGCTTGGTTCTTCAAGGATTAATTTCTGGCGCTTCAGATCCCTTAAATCACGCCCTTGCTCTTCTTGTTCCTTAAGCAGTTTGCAAAGCATGCTGCTTTGATTGTTCTGTTCTTCCTTTATTTGGTTAACAGCTTCTTGCAATTTGGAAATAGATGCTTCAATATGTTCCCAATATTCGAATTGAGGAAGTTTTGGGAGGACTTCCTGTGCTCTCCTCTTGATTGGATCATCCTGCAACTGTTGTCTGTCCATTGATATTCTAGTGATTGGCCTTTCAACTGAGATATACTCTGTTATTCCCATCTTCACTCCGGCATCTCTGCAGAGCATAGAAATTAAGCTTGGATAGGCCAATCTGGCATCCTTGGAATTCCTGTTTGCTATTTTGTATAGTTCACACGAGATCAGTTGATGGACTTCTACTTCTTTTCCCAACATGATACAGTGAATCATCACTGCTCTTTTAACAGTAACTTCAGAACGGTTGCTGGTGGGTAATATGGAACTCCTAATAAAATCCAGCCAGCCTCTGGCTACTGGTTTGAGATCTTCTCTTTTGAGTTGATTTGGGATGCCAGTCGTGCTGGTGGTCCACCTGGCTTCAGGGATGCATATATCCTCTAGAATCTTGTCCAGACCTTTATTTACCCTCATCATTCTCCTATTAAAGGAGTCTGGGTCATCTTTCAGTTGAGGAAGCTTAAAGATCTCCCTGATTTTGTCAGGATGGGTATGAACAATCTTTCCTCTGACTAAGGTCCGATGGTCATAGAGGGCAGCTCCAATTATTCTTTGCCTGTCTATCTGCCATAGATTAGCATAGAACTCCTGAACCATGTTCCTTCCCACTTTCGTTTCAGGATTAGCTAGGATTTCCCAGTTCCTGTTTCGAATTTGTTCTTGGATCTCCGGATATTCATCTTCCTTCAGATCAAACTTGACTTCCGGGATCACTGATCTGTGACTCATTATTTTGTAATAATGGTCTGAATGTTCTTTAGTTAAGAACTTCCCTTGATTCCAAAGTGGCTTTGGAATATTCTCTTTCTTGCCTCTTGGGTTGGGTTGTTTTCCTTTAGGGGCCATGATCAAAGTGAGAATGTTTTTGTGATCACGGATAAGCACACCAAACTTAGAGTTTTGCTTGTCCTCAAGCAAAAGAAAAGAGAGAAGAGGAATAGGAGGAGAGCAAGTGTGGAATGGAGGATGAGGAGAGGTGGGTCGCCGAAAGGGAATATAAAGGGAGGGGGTGGGTATTCGAAAATAAGAAGAAGATATAAGATAAGAGATATGATTTATAAAAGATAAACATGATAAGAAAAGGATATAATTGAAAAAGATATGAATGATATTTAAAAATAAATTTGAAATATATAATTTGAAAAATATTTTAAAAGATAATGAAGTTTGAAAAGAAATTGGAAAAAGAGTTGGATTGGATTGAAAAAAAAAGTTTATGTTTATGTATGAAGCCATATTATTTAAAAAAAAAGTTTTAGAAATTAGGGTTTTTAGAAAACTAATTTGATTTGAGGGATGACAATTTGAAACATGTTTATGCAAGAAATCATGAATTGAAACATAAAAAATTAGAAAATTTGTAAAGAAAAATGAATTTTACCTCCTCCCCACCATCTTGGCGTTAAACGCCCAAACGCTGCATGTTTTGGGCGTTTAACGCCCAAATGTTGCTTCTTCTGGGCGTTCAACGCCCAGCTGTTGCTTCTTTCTGGCGTTGAACGCCAGGAAGTCCTTTGTCACTGGGCGTTTTTCTGAACGCCCAGGATGCTATCAATTTGGCGTTAAACACCCAGAAAGTGCTTCTTTCTGGCGTTTAACACCCAGATGGCTACCCTTACTGGCGTTGAACGCCCAGTGGGTGCTTCTTTTGGGCGTTCAACGCCCAAAACATTTCTTACTGGTTTTTTTTATGCCAGTGATCTTTCCAAATTTCCCTGTAACTCTGTGAACTCAAGCAATTGCTATTTTACCTTTTGAAGATACTTGACACATACCTGTAAAGAAAAGGAAATTTATTTAATTAGTAAATAAACTTTGTAAATGGCTGGGTTACCTCCTAGCAAACGCTTCTTTTTTGTCTTTAGCTGGACTATTACTGAGCTCTAATCAAGTCTCAGTTTTGAGCATTCTTGCTCAAGATTACTTTCAAGATAATGTTTGATTCTCTGTCCATTAACAATGAACTTTTTGTTAGAGTCGTTATCCTGAAGCTCTACATATCAATATGGTGATACACTTGTAATCACATATGGACCTCTCCACCGGGACTTCAATTTCCCGGGGAATAATTTGAGCCTAGAATTGAATAGCAGAACTTTTTGCCCCGGCTCAAAGACTCTGGATGACAATTTCTTATCATGCCATCTTTTTGCTTTCTCTTTGTAAATTTTTGCATTTTCGAAAGCATTGAGTCTAAATTCCTCTAGCTCATTTAACTGGAGCAAGCGTTTTTCTCCTGCTAACTTGGCATCAAGGTTCAGGAATCTGGTTGTCCAGTAGGCCTTATGCTCCAGTTCCACTGGCAAGTGACATGCCTTTCCATACACAAGCTGGTATGGAGAGGTCCCTATAGGGGTCTTGAATGCTGTTCTGTATGCCCACAGAGCATCATCCAAGCTTTTTGCCCAATCCCTTCTACGGTTAATTACAGTCCGTTCCAGGATTCTTTTGAGTTCTCTGTTTGAGACTTCAGCTTGCCCATTAGTCTGTGGATGGTATGGAGTGGCTACCCTGTGGCTAACTCCATAACGAACCAAAGCAGAGTGAAGATGTTTATTGCAGAAATGAGTGCCCCCATCACTGATTAATACTCTAGGGGTACCAAATCTGCTGAAGATGTGTTTCTGGAGGAATTTTAACACTGTTTTAGTGTCATTAGTGGGTGTTGCAATAGCCTCCACCCATTTGGATACATAATCCACTGCCACCAGAATATAAGTGTTTGAGTATGATGGTGGGAAAGGTCCCATGAAGTCAATACCCCATACATCAAACAACTCAATCTCCAAGATCCCTTGTTGAGGCATTGCATAACTGTGAGGTAGGTTGCCAGATCTTTGGCAACTGTCACAATTAAGTACAAACGCTCGGGAATCTTTATAGAGAGTAGGCCAGTAGAAGCCACATTGGAGGACTCTTGTGGCTGTTCGCTCACTTCCAAAATGTCCTCCATACTGTGATCCATGGCAGTGCCATAGAATCTTCTGCGCTTCTTACTTAGGCACACATATACGGATTACTCCGTCTACACATCTCTTGAAGAGATATGGTTCATCCCAAAGATAGTACTTTGCATCTGTGATCAATTTCTTTGATTGCAGCCTACTGTACTCTTTGGGTATGAATCTCACTGCCTTGTAGTTTGCAATATCTGCAAACCATGGCACTTCCTGAATGGCAAAGAGTTGCTCATCCGGAAAGGTTTCAGAGATCTCAGTAAGAGGGAGGGACGCCCCTTCTACTGGATCTATTCGGGACAGGTGATCTGCTACTTGATTCTCTGTCCCTTTTCTGTCTCTTATTTCTATATCAAACTCTTGCAGAAGCAACACCCATCTGATGAGTCTGGGTTTTGAATCCTGCTTTGTGAGTAGATATTTAAGAGCAGCATGATCAGTGTACACAATCACTTTTGATCCTACCAAATAGGATCTGAGCTTGTCAATGGCGTAAACCACTGCAAGCAGCTCTTTTTCTGTGGTTGTGTAATTCTTCTGTGCATCATTTAAAACACGACTGGCATAGTAAATAATGTGCAGAAGCTTGTTATGCCTCTGTCCCAATACTGCACCCATGGCATGGTCACTGGCATCACACATCAATTCAAATGGTAATGTCCAGTCTGGTGCAGAGATGATTGGTGCTGTGACCAAGTTAGCTTTCAGAGGCTCAAATGCCTGCAGACACTCTTTATCAAAGATAAATGGCGTGTCAGCAGCTAGCAGGTTGCTCAGAGGTTTGGCGATTTTTGAAAAATCCTTTATAAACCTTCTATAGAATCCTGCATGCCCCAGAAAGCTTCTGATTGCCTTAACATTGGCAGGTGGTGGTAGTTTTTCAATTGCCTCTACCTTAGCTTGATCCACATCTATTCCCTTGTTCAAGATTTTGTGCCCAAGGACAATTCCTTCAGTCACCATAAAGTGACATTTTTCCCAGTTTAAAACCAGGTTAGTCTCTTGGCATCTCTTTAGAACAAGTGCTAGATGGTCAAGACAGGAGCTGAATGAGTCTCCAAATACTGAAAAGTCATCCATGAAGACTTCTAGAAATTTTTTCACCATATCAAAGAAAATTGAGAGCATGCACCTCTGAAAGGTTGCAGGTGCATTGCACAGACCAAACGGCATCCTTCTGTATGCAAATACTCCAGATGGACATGTGAATGCCGTTTTCTCTTGATCTTTTGGATCTACTGCAATTTGATTATAACCTGAATATCCATCCAGGAAGTAGTAGTATTCATGACTTGCCAGTCTTTCTAGCATCTGATCTATGAATGGTAAAGAAAAATGGTCCTTTCTGGTGGCTGTATTGAGCCTTCTATAATCAATACACATACGCCACCCTGTAACTGTTCTTGTAGGAACCAGTTCATTTTTTTCATTGTGAACCACTGTCATGCCACCTTTCTTAGGGACAACTTGGACAGGGCTCACCCAGGGGATGTCAGAAATAGGATAAATAATCCCAACCTCTAGTAATTTAGTGACCTCCTTCTGCACAACTTCCTTCATGGCTGGATTCAGCCGCCTTTGTGGTTGAACCACTGGCTTGGCGTCACCCTCCAATAGGATCTTGTGCATGCATCTGGCTGGGCTAATGCCCTTAAGATCACTGATGGACCACCCAAGAGCTGTCTTGTGTGTCCTTAGCACTTGAATTAGTGCTTCCTCTTCCTGTGGCTCTAAGGTAGAGCTTATGATTATAGGAAAGGTATCACCTTCTCCCAGAAATACATATTTCAGGGATGGTGGTAATGGTTTGAGCTCGGGTTTGGGAGGTTTCTCCTCTTCCTGAGGGATTGTCAGAGGTTCTATTATCCTCTCTGATTCCTCCAAATCAGGCTGAACATCTTTAAAGATGTCCTCTAGCTCTGATTCGAGACTCTCAGCCATATTGACCTCTCTTACCAGAGAGTCAATAATATCAACACTCATGCAGTCATTTGGGGTGTCTGGATGTTGCATGGCTTTGACAATATTCAACTTGAACTCCTCCTCATTGACTCTCAAGGTTACTTCCCCTTTTTGGACGTCAATGAGGGTTCGGCCAGTTGCTAGGAAAGGTCTTCCTAGAATGAGAGTTGCACTCTTGTGCTCCTCCATTTCCAGCACCACAAAGTCAGTAGGAAAGGCAAATGGCCCAACCTTGACAATCATGTCTTCAATCACGCCTGATGGGTATTTAATGGAGCCATCAGCAAGTTGAAGACATATCCTGATTGGTTTGATTTCTTCAGTCAAACCAAGCTTTCTGATAGTAGATGCAGGTATTAGGTTGATACTTGCCCCAAGATCACATAAAGCTTGCTTGGTACAAGTACCCTCTAATGTGCATGGTATCATAAAGCTCCCGGGATTTTTAAGCTTCTCAGGTAAGCTTTTCAGAATGACTGCATTGCATTCTTCAGTGAGGTAAACTTTTTCAGTCTCCCTCCAATCCTTCTTATGACTTAAGATCTCTTTCATGAACTTAGCATAAGAGGATATTTGCTCAAGTGATTCTGCAAACGGAATCTTTATTTCAAGAGTCCTGAGATAGTCTGCAAAGCGAGCAAATTGCTTATCCTGTTCCGCTTGGCGGAGTTTTTGAGGATAAGGCATTTTGGCTTTATATTCCTCAACCTTAGTTGCTGCAGGTTTATTACCTACAGAAGTGTGTTGGGAAGCCTTTTTAGGAGGGTTGTTATCAGCACTTGTATGTGACTGATCCCCCATTGGTGTTTGAATGCCAGGGGTGAAAGCTGGAGTGGCGTTAGACGCCAACTCCTTATTTGTTACTGGCGTCTGAATGCCAGAACTGTGCTCCCTTTGGGCGTTCAACGCCGGATTCATGCTTGTTTCTGGCGTTGAACGCCAGGAATGAGCATGGTCTGGGCGTTCAGCGCCAGCATTATTCCTCTCTGGGCTCTGATTGTCCTCAGAGGGATTTTGAGTAGCCATTTGTTCATTTCTTGGCTTCCTGCTGCTTTGAAGTGAGGTATTTAATGTTTTCCCACTTCTTAATTGAGCTGCTTGGCATTCTTCTGCTATTTGTTTTGACAGTTGCTTTTCTGTTTGCCTTAACTGTACTTCCATATTCCTGTTAGCCATTCTTGTTTCCTGTAGTATTTCCATGAATTCGGCTAGCTGCTGAGTTAGAAAGTCTAATTGCTGATTGAATTCATTAGCCTGGTCTACAGGACTGAGTTCAGCAGTTACTGTTTTAGCTTCTTCTTTCATGGAAGGTTCACTGCTTAGGTACAGATGCTGATTTCTGGCAACTGTATCAATAAGCTCTTGAGCTTCTTCAATTGTTTTTCTCATATGTATAGATCCACCAGCTGAGTGGTCTAGAGAAATCTGAGCTTTTTCTGTAAGCCCATAGTAGAATATGTCTAATTGCACCCACTTTGAAAACATTTCAGAGGGGCATTTTCTTAGCATCTCTCTGTATCTCTCCCAGGCATCATAAAGGGATTCATTATCTCCTTGTTTGAAGCCTTGGATGCTTAGCCTTAGCTGTGTCATCCGTTTTGGAGGGAAATAGTGATTCAGGAATTTTTCTGACAGTTGTTTCCATGTTTTTATGCTGTTCTTAGGCTGGTTATTTAACCACCTCTTAGCTTGATCTTTTACAGCAAATGGAAACAGTAATAATCTGTAGACATCCTGATCTACTTTCTTATCATGTACTGTGTCAGCAATTTGTAGAAATTGTGCCAGAAACTCTGTAGGTTCTTCCTGTGGAAGACCGGAATACTGGCAGTTTTGCTGCACCATGATAATGAGCTGAGGATTCAACTCAAAGCTACTAACTCCAATGGAGGGTATACAGATACTACTCCCATATGAAGCAGTAGTGGGGTTAGCATATGACCCCAGAGTCCTTCTGGACTGTTCATTTCCACTTAGTTCTATGATGGAATAAAGGAGATGATATGTATGTTGATATTATTTATTTTATAAAAATTTATTTTATAAAATAAAATGAAAACGAAATAAATAAAAGAAATTGAAAATATTTTGAAATTGAAATCTGAATTTTTATATAAAAATTTCGAAAATATAGTTTAAAATTAGTTAGAAAAGATATTTTTTGAATTTTGAATTTTATGATGAAAGAGAAAAACACACAAAAGACACAAGACTTAAAATTTTTAGATCTAATGCTCCTTATTTTCGAAAATTTTGGAGGGAAAACACCAAGGAATATCAAACTTAAAAATTTTAAGATCAAGACACAAGAAAAACTCAAGAACACCTTGAAGATTCACAAGAACAACAAGAACATAAGAAAGAACACCAAACTTAAAATTTTTAGAAAACCAAGACAAATTTTCAAAAATTAAAGAAAAATTAACAAGAAAACACCAAACTTAAAGTTTGGCACAAGATTCAATCAAAGAAAAATTATTTTTGAAAAAGATTTTAAAGAAGATACCCAATTATTAAGAACAACTCCTAATGCTCCAGCCAATTAGGCAGTAACTTCAGTGTTGGTTTTAAAGATGTATTATATTTATGGATAAAAGTTTAATTTTTTTTGAAAGATAATGTTTTGAAAAAGCACAATAAAAACAAGAAAAGACACAAAACAAGAAAAACTCAAGATCAAACAAGCAAAATAAACAAGAACTTGAAGATCAATAAAGAACAAAGAACACAAGTTCGAAAATTTAAAGAAAAATATAAAATATGCAATTAACACCAAACTTAGAACAAGACACTAAACTCACAAAAATTAACAATTAATTAAGAAAAATAATATTTTTGAAAAGAAATTTTTGAAAAGAAACTATCCTATCAGAATTTAATGACTCTATAACAACAAAAATAAGTTATTCCTAATCTAAGAAATAAAATAAACCTTTAGTTGTTCAAACTCGAACAATCCCCGGCAACGGCGCCAAAAACTTGGTGCACGAATTTGTAATCCGTACAACTAACCAGCAAGTGCACTGGGTCGTCCAAGTAATACCTTACGTGAGTAAGGGTTGATCCCACGGAGATTATCGGTTTGAAGCAATCTATGTTTATTTTATTAACCCTAGTCAGGATGCCAATAAGATTAATTGGATTTAATTGTAAGAAGTCAAAGTATTTGGAATAAGAAATTGTTACTTTATTAATGGAGAATCTGTTGGAGTTTTGGAGATGCTTTGTCCTCTGAATTCCTGCAATGTAATATTCAACTCAATTGTTTGTAAAGTTCCATCCATGGCAAGCTGTATGTAGGGTGTCACCATTGTCAGTGGCTACTTCCCATCCTCTCAGTGAAAACGGTCCAGATGCTCTGTCACAGCACGGCTAATCAGCTGTCGGTTCTCGATCATGTTGGAATAGGATCCATTGATCCTTTTGCGTTTGTCATCACGCCAGCAATCGCGAGTTTGAAGCTCGTCACAGCCATTCAATCCTTGAATCCTACTCGGAATACCACAGACAAGGTTTAGACTTTCCGGATCCTCAAGAATGGCCGCCATCAGTTCTAGCTTATACCACGAAGATTCTGATTAAAGAAGCTAAGAGATGCTCATTCAATCGGATGTAGAACGGAGGTGTTTGTCAGGCACACGTTCATGGATTGAGGGAGGTGATGAGTGTCACGGATCATCACCTCCTTCACAATTAAGCGCGAATGAACATCTTAGATAGGAACACACACACGTTTGAATGAAATAGAAACAAATTGCATTAATTCATTGAGACGCTGCAGAGCTCCTCACCCCCAACAATGGAGTTTAGAGACTCATGCCGTCAAAGTGTATAAAATTTAGATATGAAAATATCATGAGGTACAAGATAAGTCTCTAAAAGTTGTTTAAATAGTAAACTAGTAACCTAGGTTTACAGAATATGAGTAAACTAAGATAATTGGTGCAGAAATCCACTTCTGGGGCCCACTTGGTGTGTGCTGGGGCTGAGACTAAAGCTATCCACGAGCTGAGGCTTTTCTTGGAGTTGAACTCCAAGTTATAACGTGTTTTGGGCGTTCATCTCCGGATCATGACGTGTTTCTGGCGTTTAACTCAAGACAGCAGCATGTACTTGGCGTTCAACGCCAAGTTACGTCGTCTATCTTCGTGCAAAGTATGGACTATTATATATTGCTGGAAAGCCCTGGATGTCTACTTTCCAACGCCGTTGAGAGCGCGCCAATTGAACTCTTGTAGCTCCAAAAAATCCATTCCGAGTGCAGGGAGGTCAGGATCCAACAGCATCAGCAGTCCTTTTTCAGCCTAACTCAGATTTTTGCTCAGCTCCCTCAATTTCAGCCAGAAATTACCTGAAATAACAGAAAAACATACAAACTCATAGTAAAGTCCAGAAATATGACTTTTGCCTAAAAACTAATAATATTCTACTAAAAACTAATTAAAACATACTAAAATCTACTATAAAATATCCGCTCATCAGAAGTCCTATCCTAGTTATCCTTATCAACTGTGATGAGAATTGGATTTTTCTCCCACTTTGTTAACCTCTAAGTATGAAGGTAAGTTAAGTGGGTGAATTAAGTCAAATCCTCAAGTCCCAGTCTTTTCTTGGGAAAAGTTAGAGTTATTGGATCTGGAATCAGTTCTTGAAGAATTCCAATTTTCAATCAACAATGAGTTTGATAACTCAAGAGTCACCAATTAATCAACCAAAGCCAAAAGGGAAAATATCTAAATTAAATTAAAAGCATTCATGTAAATAAAGCAATCAAACTACGTCTAAATATAAATTCAAGTTATAACATGGAAAGGTTCATAAGCCAATTGGGCAACATAAATCAAATACAAATAAAAGTATTAGAGTAAATAAAAGTAGAAAATAAATATTGAAGGAATATAGAACCTCGAATGAAGATGAATTGAACTAAACTAATAGAAATCCTAAAATCCTAAATCCTAAGAGAGAGGAGAGAACCTCTCTATCTAAAAACTACATCTAATCCTAAAATCGTGAATTATGAGAGCCTCCTTATGAATGAATGGATTCCCCCACTTTATAGCATCTAATATGTGTTTTCTGGGCCGCAAACTGGGTCAAAAACAGCCCAGAAATCGCTGGAGAAGAAATTTGCCACGCTGATTTTCGCCACTGCAACGCGTCCGCGTGGATCACGCGTTCGCGTTGCCTAGCGGTATGACCACTATGGCAGATTATATATCAAATCGAAGCCCCGGACGTTAGCTTTCCAACGCAAGTGAAACCGCATCATTTGGACTTCTGTAGCTCAAGTTATGATCGTTTTAGTGCGAGAGGGTCAGGCTGACAGCTTTGCAGTTCCTTCAACTTCTTGTATTCCTTCCACTTTTGCATGCTTCCTTTCTATCCTCTAAGCCATTCCTGCCCTGTAATTCCTGAAATCACTTAACACACATATCAAGCCATCTAATGGTAATAAGAGAGGATTAAATAAAAGGAAATTAAAGCCAAAGAAGCATGTTTTCACTCATAGCACAGAATCAGGAAGGAAAATGTAAAACATGCAAATCATATGAATAAGTGGGTAAAGAGTTGATAAAAGCCACTCAATTGATCCAGGAATCCCCACCAATGTTTGTACTTCCAGTAGCCTCTAGGGTCCCAAACTAAGCATGTAAAGCCCTTAAGGAGCTTCAAACAGATTCTTAGGCTCCCGGGGTGACAAATGTCAGAACAGATTCCAGGATCCCAGACCTTACTTTTACACCCGTTTTTGTCTCGATCTGCATTTTTCCAGCCGGGTGAAAGGTGATCTAAATTCTCACTGCAGCGAACAAACAGCTTCCTAGACCCATTCAGTTGAGCTTTACACCAACCTTTGCGTTTAAACTTAAAGCTTCCAACCATAACGAACCTTGCAGGACAATTCTTACCACTGGCCATCTTCCTTTTACTTTTAATGTTACAAAGAGCACTAAGTTGACCATCCGTCTCCAGTAGCCCATATTCAAGTGGAATTAGAAAGTTAAGGGATATGAATTTTACCCACTTGAATGTTGTGAAGGATGATGGCAACTTAGGGGGAGGTATTTTTAATGAAATTGCAAGCTCCACTCCCTTGTGCTCTTCTCTAATAATTACTACCTCTTTGCAAGCTTCTTCAATTTCAACCTCTTCCTCTTGGTAGCTTTCTTCCAATTCAATCTCCTCTGTATTGCTTTCCAAGGTCATGGGAGGTTGTGCTTCTTCTTCTTGAATCTTCAACCTCTTCCAAGTCTTCAACTGTGATATGCCTTGGAGGTTGTACACCCTCCTCAACATCAATTTCGAACGTCTAGGAAGGGGGTTCTATGACTGGACTTTCCCATGGAGGTTCTGCATCTCCTAAATCTTCAACCACTACTTCTTCTTCAATAATTCCGGCTTCCTCCACTTGTTCCAGTACAAAGTCATGCTCCGTACCGTTCACTAGAGTTTCTAGTATCTCCTTCATGCTACGTTCTTCATTAGATTGTCCACTTGAAGTCATGGGGGTTCCTTAAGTGTCCGAACGTCGGAAAGCTAATTGAATTATCACTTGCTCCAATTGACGAATGGTTGCCTGAAATCAATCCACTGTTTCCTTGAAACGATCCTTTGTCTCTTGATGTGCTCGGCTGTCATAAATAGGATCATAGTGCTCTTGGATTGATGGATATGGAGATGGTGAATATTGAAGTGGTCATTCTTGTGAGTAATTGGGTTGGAATTGGGGTGGTTCTATATATGGTTCATATGGCTCATAAGGTGGTTGGTATGGTGGTTGAGGGTTGGGGTCATATGGAGGTGAATGGTGAAAAGGGACTTGTGAGTATGGTGGTCCAAAGCTATGTTGAGGAGGGGGTTCATAGGCGTATGGTGGTGGTTGTTGATAGTCAAAAGAGTGCTCACCATAGCCATTGCCTTGATATGCATCACAGAATGGTTGTTGATAGTCCATTGGAGGTGGTTGTTGCCATGAGGGTTGATCAAATCCTTGTGGCTCCTCCCATCATTGATTGTTCCAACCATGGTGCATGTTGTCATTATAATCTCCTCTTCCTACAACATAATTATAGCCAGACTCATAGCCAAAGGGGTGAGAGTTCATAGTAGTGAGAGATAATAAAAACAAAAACTAACAAAAAAGGAAATTTTTTTTTGAAAAATATTTACAATAACCAATAATAAGGCACACGTTTGCAATTTCCCGGCAATGGTGCCATTTTGATGAGAGGATTTTTGCATGGTCTAGAATTCAGAATAAATTCCCGTTGCAAGTATAGCTTCTAAACCAACAAGAATCCTTTCTTACAAACGTTTTGGTTGTCACATGTAACAAACCCCTTTAAAATTGATAACCGAGTATTTAAACCTCGGGTCGTCTTCTCAAGGAACTACAGGGATGTATGTTCTTATTATTGGTTATGAAGATTGTAAATCGGGGTTTTGAAGTTTGGGCAATGGGCACAGGTATATTTAAATGACAAGTGAAATAAATTAACAATAATAAAATCTCTTGGCAAGGTATAAGAACTGGAAGTCCTATCCTAGTTATCCTTATCAATTGTGATGAGAATTGGATTTTTCTCCCACTTTGTTAACCTCTAACTATGAAGGTAAGTTAAGTGGATGAATTAATTCGAATCCTCAAGTCCCAGTGTTTTCTTGGGAAAAGTTAGAGTTATTGGATCTGGAATCAATTCTTGAAGAATTCCAATTTTCAATCAACAATGAGTTTGATAACTCAAGAGTCACCAATTAATCAACCAAAGCCAAAAGGAAAAATATCTAAATTAAATTAAAAGCATTCATGTAAATAAAGCAATCAAACTATGTCTAAATATAAATTCAAGTTATAACATGGAAAGGTTCATAAGCCAATTGGGCAACATAAATCAAATACAAATAAAAATATTAGAGTAAATAAAAGTAGAAAATAAATATTGAAGGAATATAGAACCTGGAATTAAGATGAATTGAACTAAACTAATAGAAATCCTAAAATCCTAAATCCTAAGAGAGAGGAGAGAACCTCTCTCTCTAAAAACTACATCTAATCCTAAAATCGTGAATTATGAGAGCCTCCTTATGAATGAATGGATTCCCCCACTTTATAGCATCTAATCTGTGTTTTCTGGACCGCAAACTGGGTCAAAAACATCCCAGAAATCGCTGGAGAAGAAATTTGCCACGCTGATTTTCGCCACTGCGATGTGTCCGCGTGGATCACGCGTTCGTGTTGCCTAGCGGTATGGCCACTATGGCAAATTATATATCAAATCGAAGCTCCAGACGTTAGCTTTCCAACGCAAGTGAAACCGCATCATTTGGACCTCTGTAGCTCAAGTTATGATCGTTTTAATGCGAGAGGGTCAGGGTGACAGCTTTGCAGTTCCTTCAACTTCTTGTATTCCTTCCACTTTTGCATGCTTCCTTTCTATCCTCTAAGCCATTCCTGTCCTGTAATTCTTGAAATCACTTAACACACATATCAAGGCATCTAATTGTAATAAGAGAGGATTAAATAAAAGGAAATAAAAGCCAAAGAAGCATGTTTTCACTCATAGCACAGAATCAGGAAGGAAAATGTAAAACATGCAAATCATATGAATAAGTGGGTAAAGAGTTGATAAAAACCACTCAATTGAGTACAAGATAAACCATAAAATAGTTGTTTATCAGAGACACATCATGTTCAAGGTTCCTAGAGGCAACAAGTTCATTTTGAGGGGAGATTTGGAGAGATCAACAAACACCACACCCTCCGAGAGGAAGACACCCAAAGCACCACCACCAAGTCTACCAGCTTCAACAACTGCTTTACCCTTTCTCCGTCCTCTTCTAGAATTATTCGAAGAAATCTTGCACGATATCCACGACAAGGTGCATTTGGAGAAAAATAATTTTGATTGGATAGCGGCAAAGCTTGAAGGGAGAGACCCCGGCCCACTTCCTAGAGCTTCATCCGAGCTAGCTGGGGACGAGTGTGATGTAGTTGACTAACCCACATCCAAGTCCACTGGCTGAAGGTGACCCTTCTTTACCCCCCGGAGCATAAGCATGCACGGAGGACCGTGCACAAACTAAGTGTGGGGGATGATCGATTATTTCAAGGGGGTAAAATTTCTCTTTTCAAGGCACTTTGCAATGTTTCTTCTAGTACTTTTCCTTTATTTTGAGTAGTTTTAAGTATATTTCATCTTGTTTGGTTTGTCTATAAATATTTCTTTATTATTTATGGATATTTAGTAGTTAGTATTTGCATGTTGCATGGTAGAATGAATAAGTTGGTGAAACACCAAGGAATTTCCATGAAATCTTTTTCTAGGGCGTACCACTGATTGAATTGAAGGAGATATTATGTTTGTCAACTTACTTGGAGTAAATTGTTTGTAGAACATGGAAAAAAGAGCTCGAACAACATACCTTGTGAGTCTTGAGCTTTAATAGATGGTTGCATCTTTTCAACCATAATGTTGTTCTTGTGTGTGATTATTACTCCTTTTTTATTGTGATCATTGATTTGCATGATTCTTTATGTCCTGTTTTAGTGTTTGGATGCATTTAGTATGATTGAGGCCATTTTTGACGATAAACTCACTAACCTATATGGCCAACCCTTGTATGTACCTTTGTGAACCTCTTTGAGCCTATGGATTCCCTTTTTATTCTGATGATAGCACATTACTCCCCTTAAGCGGAAAACTATTGATGTCCCCGAATTACTCTTTGATTAGCTTAGGTGGATTATTGTGTAAATTCTAAGTGTGGGGGAATTTTGGGAAATATTGGTGATAGAGGCATGAACTTATTGTAAAAAATTTTTGGTAATTAGGTAATGCTCATGCATTTCATTAATGAAGACATAGGCATTCATAGTTCAATTTCAAAAAAAAAATTGTGCATAACAAAGTATGAAATAAAGAGCTAAATAAAGGATGCATGTACCATGTTTGAAAAGAAATTGCATGAGTGAGGTGAGATAGAAAAAGAAAAGAAAATGGGTAGATAGGTTGTAATAACATGTGTATATAGGTGATATAGGATTAGGTGGATACTCAAGCTAATCAAAGAACTAATTCTTTAAGTCTACTTAGCCATATTTCATCCTACCTAAACCCTAGCCCCATTACATCCCTCTAAAGACCTCATGATATTTGTTATTCATGCATTAAATACTGGTTGATTGTTAGATGACTTGCAAATCTTTGAAAAGTATGAAAAAGGAGAATTGAGTGGGAAAACCCTAAACACTGAGCGAATTGAGTAGATACATATCCGGTGAGGGGTTCGATTGCTCAATTCTATGTTCTTGCGTCTCATAGTGAATCTTCTTGCAAGTTGTTCAGTTGTATCGTTTTGAAAATTCCAATTCAATTCTTTGGACATTGATCTTAATGCATGGACTCTTTGCATTGGCCCTAAAGCTTTCTTGTGATGGATTAGAATTTCAAGGTTTGTTTCTAGCAACTCTCGTCGTAGTACGTATTGGAAACTAGCCATAGGATAGTTGCATGCATTTGAGTAGTTTATAGCATAAGTCATTTTCCCTTTCATCTACCTCATTTGAGTGTGTTTAGCATGAGGACAAGCTAGTGTTTAAGTGTGGGGGAATTGATGAATCCGTATTTGATGATAATTTTTGGTTAGAATTGAACGGATTTCATCACATAAACTTGCACTTATTCCCTTGAATAGCATGCTTTTGAACTTTCCTTCCAAATTGTGCTTAATTATGAAAACATGCTCTTTTGTGCCCAATTTGATATCTTTTATTCCATTTGCCTTCCATTCGATGCCTTGATTTTGTTTGTGAGTGATTTCAGGTGTATAAGGTGGGAATGGTTTGGAGAAAATGGAAAAAGAGCATGCAAAGTGGAGGAAACATGAAGAATCAAAGGAGATGAGTTCAGAGATGTGTGCGTGCGGACAGCCTCTTGTGCGCACGCACAGGAGCCCAAGCAGAGTCCGTGGATCATTTCAAGCGCGTCGCACGTCTGTGCGCGCGCACAGGTTCTTGTGCGTGCGCACAGGTACTTGTACGTATGCACAGGATGAGATTTTCGCAAGGTGTGCGAACGCACATGCCTGTGCGTCCGCGCAGGTGTCCGTGCATGACTTCATTAAAAAAGCACGTGACTCACGATTTGAGGGCTTTGGAGGCCCATTTCTGAAGTCTCTTAGCTCATATTAGAGGGGGAATGAAGGACATAACATATCATATCATTAGTACAGTTTAGGAGTAGGAGTAGAAGGATTTTAGTTTTAGTTTTCTCTAAGTTTTTCCTCATCTTTACTAGGGTTTCTATTAGGGTTTTACATTCAAAGTGTCATATCCAATTTTGATCTTAGATTTTGCTAATCTCATTGTAAGTATTCTCTTATTATTACTCTTTATAGCTACATTGTCATTACTCTTTCTTCTATTTCAAGTTATAGTTCAATTTCACTTCTCCTTTGCAATTTTAGTTTCTTGTTGATGCATTTGGTATTTGATGTTTGTTCTATGCTTTCTTATGTTATTCTTGTTAATTGAGATCAATTGTTGCTTTTAATTTCAAGTCTTTTCTTATTTCCTTCATGTTTAAGCTTTTTGCCCACCAAGTGTTTGACAAAATGTCAAACATGGTTTTAGGCTATATTTTTGTCTCTTTCCTTGGGTGAAGTGAGCCATTGGGTTCCTAGAGTTGGAATGTCCAACATTTAGTGTCAATTCTTGGATTGTTAATTGTTCTTGTTCCCACTAACGCTAATTTATTGCTAAAGCAATTAGCAAGCAATTTAGGATTTGTGGGTTAAGAACACTTATGCTCATTTAACTTACCTTCCGATGTGAGGGTTGATCAAGTGAGACTAATCCATCATAATTGTCATAGTTGTGGTTCCAACAAGGAAAGGACCCTTAGCTCACTCCAACCCAAGACCCCTTTTATGCTTTCAATCTTTCATACATTGCTATGTTAATCTCTTTTATACTTTACTTGTTTATATTACATAGTCGGTTCTTTAATTTTTTTATTGGTTCAATCGTTACAATTTTGCATGTTCTTTTATTGCTTTATATGTTCATTTCTTCATTAACATCCCCATGATCATTACAACTGGAATTTTCACACTCGTTGCCCTCAAGTGATTCCTTGGGAGACGACCCGGGTGTCAAATACTCGGTTTTAAATTGATTTTGAGTTGCGACATATCTTGTGAATTTCTAATTTGATTGGTGACCGATTGGTTGGTTTGGTCTATGCTTTTAACGTTAATCCTCTTTTAGTGTGAAAAATCTAAACTCAAGTAATTGGCAATATCAATCGCCCGTCAAAGACATCATCCCCAAGCTCTTCAAAGGCTGTCACACGCTCGTTGATGTTAAATGTTTCGGCTCATTTAAAATGCTCCTCACAATTGAAGCTCTAAATTCATCATTTATCCTAAACCGCTTTGGAGATTTAAGCAGATGGTCACAATGGAAAATAAATAGGATGAAAAAGCATGGATTGATATTTTTGGAGTTCCTCTACATGCATGGTGTGAAAATAATTTCACTAAGATTGGTATGGTATGGGAGAAAGTTTTTGAAATAGAGGAAAAGTGGATGAACTTGAAAAACTTTAATTTTTTAAAAAATTTGTTATACTAATTGGATCCTTTAAATCAATAATGTTCTATGATTGGATCTAAACAGAAAAAATATGACATCTTTGTGAAGAAAATAAGCATAGAGGACAAAATATTTGAACAAAAAATGCTAAGGAGCACTTTTCTGATGACAAAGGTAGTAGAATTGAAAGATTTGGAACCATGAATGGTAAATACCAAAATTAGGAAGAAGACTTGGATATAGCAACACCAGTGAATAGTACAAAGAATAATCAAAGCAAAAGGGTAGGCGATTTACATCAAGATTTGTTGTGGGTGCATAAAGAAGTAGAAAATGCAGGTGGGAAAAGAAGATCATCTCGATTTACAAATGATAGAGACCTAGTTTCTAATGAAGACTCTTTCTTACTAGGTGCATACATGATGATAGGTCAAAAGAAATAATACAAGAGACACAACTAGCCTTGTAAGGAGATAAAAACATACCTGAGTTATTCAAACCAAATGCTGACAAAGAAAATGAATCCTTTTTAAGACTGTTATATCCACCTAGTTTTTGAAAATATGATTGAGGAAATTTTGGCACAAGTTAGGTGGGGAGAACCAAGGAAGATAAGGAAAAATCCAGTAACGTAAAGGTGATAAAGGTGGGAAAACAGTTTCAAAAAAGGAGGCAAGTAAAACAAAGGCTAAAAATATGGAAGGTTCATAAACAAAAGGGTGGCGGGCACAAATCTAATAAGAAGAAAAGCATAACCAAGAAACAAGAAAAAATCACAAAACAAAAAAAGAAGAAAAGTGCGCAAGAACAAAAAAAAGAAGGAAATGAATGATTCACAGACATATGCTGAAAGTGATATTGAAAACATAGAGGAGAACGTAAGAAGAACATGAAAATTTAGGTCTCAACTTGGTTTACAATGTTGTGATGAAGAAGAAGTGGTATAATATTTACATAGAGAAGAATTAGGAGAAAATAATAAAATAGGACAATACAATCCACAAAACTTCGAGAAGAAGGCGGAGAGTGGCACAAAATTAGAACCCAGAACCTTTTCATATGGTGGAACGCATGAAGTTCAACATTTAAGGAGCTCAATAACATACCTCATAGTTATTTTTGATATGGTATTTTGTTTTGTATTTATGGGTGTGGTTTGTTCTTTTTAGTTTTGTGTTGTTGGTTAAGAGGGATATTATTCTGTTCACATGCTTGGGTGTTTTGCTTTGTGTTTTATTTTGTTTGGATGTTGTCATCTGTTAGCTCATCAAATCCATTTTCGTTCAGCCATTAAACTTTTGCTCACCTTTTGTGGTCGAGTACCTCAACTAAAGATAAAAAAATTAGTTTTCTCTATACCCTATTCTCTAAAATACATTTGTTGTAGACTCGGCTCTCCAGACTTAGCGGCCCGATGAAGATCCGGCCTTTAGGCCCAATTCGACCCTTCCGGCCCAAACATCTGGGACCTTTAGGTCCACTTTGATTCACCCTGACAATCATTTAGATACGAATCGTATCCTTTCGGATTAAGAAGATCTCTAAATCAGGATAACACCTATATAAGGGGAGCCTCGGACTCTCCCTCCCTAGGTATGACACACAAAACCCTAAACCTTATACTTCTAAGATCAACTCTGACTTGGACATCGGAGTGTCTTTGTAGGTTCATCCCCTTTATTCACAAGAAAACCTGAAAGCCATAAAGCTCGACAACCTTGCTAGGTCGTGGATCCCATTGTTCTAGGTCAGTACCGAATATTAGCACCATCTATAGGGATCTACTAGCGGAGAAGGACGAACGGCTTCTGGGCCAATGAACAACCAGAACCCGTTGGAAAATTATGATGAATACAACCCCCCATAAAATCATGCGCCAATCAGGGTCTAAATTATGTGCATTGTTCACACAGTGGCGACACCCAGTCATCAGCCATAGAACAGGTAGAACAAAAACGCAAAAACTAGCTCACGACCTTTCGGTGGGATGTGGTTTGACAATTCACGGATCATCCTGTTGATAGCATAGTAATCATCAGATTGTTGCTCTATCCCCAACTGTTGGTAGATCAATTGCACTTTATCTCCCTTTGAGAATTCTTCAGTTGGGATCTTTTTGTTTTTCCACCCTTTTAGAGCCTTTTTCTTGCTCTTATTCCCCTTTTTGATAATTCTTGTATTTTGATAGTGGGCTGTAATTTGGGATCCATCTTCTTAGTGGCCAACACCTCACTTTTTTCTTACTTTTTCTCATCATATTGTACAGTCTCATTCTCCTTTTGTCCTGCTTTGCTGCTTGTCTTTTGCTTTAGAGGGGAGCTAATGAGTATCTCCTTGTATTCTTCCTTCCAATGCAAGTCTTCTTTGTCATCATTCATGCAGTTTTCCTTTTCATCAGTGTGTTGTGCTTCTGGAAAGACATTCAGAGTGATGCTCTCATCATGTACTCTTAGGGTCAATTCCCCTTGTTCAACATCTATGATGGCCCTTGCTGTGGCCAGGAATGGTCTTTCCAAGATAATGGAGTCACTCCCTTCTTCTCCTAGGTCTAGGATTACAAAGTCTGTAGGGAATATAAACTTATCCACCTTGACTAAAAGGTTTTCAATCACTCCTTTGGGAAGTACCACTGATTTATCCACAAGTTCCAACGACATCTGTGTAGACTTTACTTCCTCTATACATAGCCTTCTCATCATAGAATAGGGTATTAGATTGATGCTTACTCCTAAATCGCACAGGTCCTTATCAATGGATATATTTCCAATGGTGCAAGGTAAGAAGAAGCTCCTACGGTCCTTGAGTTTTGGTGGAAGCCCTTTTTGGATTACTGCACTACACTCTTCAGTGAGCATAATGGTTTCCTTCTCATGCCAGCTTCTCCTTTTGTTGATGAGCTCCTTCAAGAACTTGGCATATAGAGGCATCTGCTCTAATGCTTCAGCAAGTGGGATATTAATCTCCAGCTTTTTAAAGACCTCAAGGAACTTGGGAAATTGCTGGTCATTGAGTTCTTTTTGTAGTCTCTGAGGATATGGCAGAGGAGGTGTGTAAATCTTTACTTCCTTCCTCTGTTCTTGTGATGATTCCTCCATGACTTGTTTCCCTTTTCTTGAAGCTTGTGGCTGCTCATCTTTCTCTTTAAGTTTCTCCTGATCTTGCTTGTCTTCTTCCTTGTTATTGGCTTCATCTTTCTCAGCTGGCCTTTTGTCATTGCCCATACGCTTCTTGTTAGTTTCCTTGTCTTTCACCAAGGTTTTTCCACTCCTTAACTGGATGGCTTTGCATTCTTCTTTAAGATTCAGAATGGTATCACTTAGGAGTGAGCTTGTTGGTCTCTCAATCACTGCTTGCTTAGACAATTGACCAATTTGCCTTTCTAAATTTTTCATTAAGGCTTCATGGTTTTCACTGGTTAGCTCTTGGTGCTTCATCATCCTTTCCATTATTATCTCCAAGTTGGAGATTCTTTGGGAGTCTTGAGTTGGTTGTGGTTGATTATGGGGTGTTGAGGGTTGGTGAAAAGTGTTTTGGTTAGTTGATGGATTATTGGGTGGATAGAAGTTGGAATTGGGGTAGTTGTTTTGCGGTTTTCTGTATTAGTTTTGGTTAGTTTGCTGATGGCTTTGGTGGTTTGTGTTTCTTGAGTTGTTTTGGTTTGAATTTCTTTGCCATGGATGCTGGTTTTGATTCTGGTTGTCTCCCCATCTCAAATTTGGGTGGTTCCTCCAGGAAGAGTTGTAAGTGTCTCCATGAAAGTCATTTGATCCAGAACCTTGGTTGTGCATATATTGAACTTGTTCCTACTGCTGATCCTCTTGGTTTTCTTCATTTTGCCCCATGTGGGTGATGGTTGACTTGTGTTCACTATTGCAACTTGGAGGCCATCAATCTTCTTGGCCATCATCTCCATTTGCTGCTGGATTTGTTGGTGCATCACCTTGTTTTGAGCTAAAATAGTGTCCACACCTTCAAAATCCAATACACCTTTCCTTTGAGCTGGTTGGCGTTGCCTCTGATGGCCATAGAAGTATTGGTTGTTTGTTACTGTGTCAATGAGATTTTGAGCCTCCTCAGCCGTCTTCATGAGTTGTACTGAGCCTCTAGCAGAGTAATCAAGTGCTTCTTGAGCTCTCAGTGTCAATCCTTCATAAAAGTTTTGGAGTCTATCCCATTCACTGAACATTTCTGGCGGGCACTTCCTGATTAGAGCTTTGTATCTCTCCCATGTCTCATACATTGAATCTTCATCCATCTGAGTGAATGTTTGGACCTCTGTTTTGAGTCTGATGATCTTCTGGGGAGGATAGAACTTTGCTAAGAACATGTTCACTAGATCTTCCCAATTATTGATGCTATCTCTTGGAAATGACTCCAACCATTGAGTAGCTTTTTCTCTCAAGGAAAATGGAAACAGCAACAACTTGTAAATGTCAGGATGCACACCATTGGTTTTCACAGTGTCACATATCCTCAGAAAAGTGGATAAGTGTTGGTTTGGATCTTCAAGTGGGCTTCCTCCATAGGAACAATCGTTTTGCATGAGAGTTATGAGTTGATGCTTCAATTCAAAATTATTTGCATTGACATTGGGAGCGAGGTTGATATTCCCACAGTGCCTTGGATTAGGAAAAGTGTAGGAGGCTAGAACCCTCTTTTGAGGCTGGCCATTGTTGTTAGCCACTCCCTCTGGTAGATTAGGAGCATTTCCTTCCATTTCCTGGTTTTCTTCCTCTGATTCCTCTCCACCAATAATTCCTTTTCCACTGGCTTCTCTTCTTATTCTTCGAAGAGCACTCTGTAGCTTGAGTGCAGTGAGAGTTAATAGAGACAAAGTCTCAAATAGTTAGTGTGCTTATCAAAAATAAAGAAAAATAAAGAAAAAGTGCTTAATCTAGACCACCACCTTACCTAATCATTGTTGATCTAAATCAATCCCCGGCAATAGTGCCAAAAGCTTGATGAGGGAAAAATGATTCCACACAAAACTCATCGGCAAGTGTACCGGGTCACATCAAGTAGTAATTACTCACAAGAGTGACATCGATCCCATAGGGATTGATGGATTGAGCAATTTTAGTTAGGTGATGAATTTAGTTAAGCAAATAGTTGATGATTTGAGTGAATTGTGATCAACAGAAGCTAAATTACATGAAAATAAAAGGGAAAGGGGAAATTGACAGAATTTAAAGTGCAAAAAATGTAAATTGAGCTGAAAATTAAAGTGCAAGTAATGTAAATGACTGAAACTTAGATTGCAAAAAATGTAAATGGCTGAAGCTTAAGGTGTAAGAAAACTAAATGACTGAATCTAGATTGCTGAGAAATGTAAATTGGTTGAAGAGTAAAAGGGATTTGGGTGCTGGGATTCAGAATTCAACCAGAAAATGTAAATTGAAGCAAATCAGAAAGCTATCAGATGAAGGGATTCAATTCAGTAGCAAAACAGAAAGGAAAATTGCTTGAAGAAACAAACAGCAAGAAAACTTAATTCAATTATGAAATTCTTAAAGATAAATTGAAGATCGAAAAAGAGAAATGAGATTAGAAAGCAGATCTAGATCTCAATTGCTCTCTTGATCAAGCAGAAAAGTAATTGTAGAAGAAGAAAAATGAAAACAAAAACTAAACTCAGATCTAATTCTTAGAACAATAGAGAAGAAAGGTGAAAGATGATTCTCATAGTTTTGAATCAATAAAGCTCTTCAATCTCAATTCAAATTCCAAGAACAGATAGCAGAAGTTGCAGAAAAAAAAATAAAAGCAGATAGAAAACTCGATCCAATTCCCAATTCCCAAATTCCTAAAATGAAAATTCAAAAGTGAAAAGTAAAAAAATAAGCTAAAAGTCCTTTACAAATTGAATTAACTCCTATTTATACACTTTCTCTTTTTGGTCTTCAATGCTTGGAGTGGGCCCTTTTGATTTGTGAAGAGAGATGGATCCGATTGGCCTTGGTTTAATTGATTTGGAGGCATGGGTCAGCTCCCAGGGGAGTGCTCCATTCAGTTAGTGAGCATTGTGCTCACTTCTCTTGGCCCAGCAGCTTTTGGTGTAGCGCTCACTATTTGAGTGCTATGTCTTGTTGTGATGCGCGTCCTCAGCTTCGATTCCTAGCGCCCTTACTTTTCCCATGCTGCGCCTCCCTTTTTCTCTTGGCAAGAGCACGAAAATGCTCACTTCAAGTGAGCATAGTGCTCACTAAGTGAGCGCTATTAGAGCATGCTTCCTTTGTTCCCTGGGCGTGCCTTGCTTTTCTTGGTGAAGAGAACGCAAATGCTCACTTCAAGTGAGCATAGTGCTTACTAAGTGAGCGCTATTAGAGCGCTCCTTGACTTGTTGAGTGCTGCTGCCTTGATGGCCACGAAAATGCTCACTAGAGTGAGCATAGTGCTCACTAAGTGAGCGCCAGCCTTGGATGCCTTGCTTCCAGGCTTGAGAGCGCCACGCTTTATTTTCATGGGCCACGCTTTTTAAAGCGTGGCCTGATGTCCAAAACGTGCTCAAACTTCAAAAGTGTGCCAAAAATTCCTTTTTCCACCATTTCTTCACCTACAAGCAACCAAACAACTAATCAAAGCTCTACCAAAATCACAAGATCTCTATATTAATTATAAAATCAACTAATTCTAGCATAAATCCTATGATTTTGTGTCAAATAAATGATGGTTGATTGAATTGACATAACTATGCAAATCCACTCTAAATCACTTACTTATTATGCAAGAAAGTGCATAAAACCTAATCAAACAAGTGAAAAATGCTTGAAAAACTAGCATAAGATGACTTGTCATGAGTCTAAAGCTCATACAGTAATATATATATATATATATATATATATATATAAGGAAGTAATATTACTGGAAGCCCAATGAATAGATAAATCTCAAAGACGTAGAAAATAGATATATAAAAGCGCAAAGCATTGCACAAGATAACTAAAGCATAAAGAAAAGAAAAGGATAATAGAATACAAGATAATCAAATCATATATATATATATATATAAAAGAAAGATAAATACAAGCTGCGGAGTTTAGGCCAACTAGCTCAACTAAATACAACAGTGTTTTTGGAATAAAATAGCAACATCCTAACTCTCAAAGTAAGCCTCTAAGGCAACAAGGTACAATATATGAAAGTGAAAGATACTACATCAAAATGAACAAAATACAAGGATAAAAACAATCCACCGCATCTGTCACCATCCCACAAACTTACCGAGGTGGGTTGCGACCTGCATATGAAAAACAACAATAACATATGTATGAGAACCGGAGATTCTCAGTATAGTAATAGTGCCCAATAGATAAGATATAAGGTTTTGAGTTGCCAAAGGCAATCCTTGAACTTCACATCAAGCATAAGATTCAAACTTAGAAAAATTTAAATAAAAACCCTTAAGGGTTATCTAAACTTTTTCTAACTGACAAAGCCACCGCTGTCCCACAGCCTCCACTAACCTATCCTTCATGCGATCCCATCGGCATCGCCTACCGAGCCTCCTCAATCCCAGCAGAAAACACAGATAAATGCAAGCAAGTAAAGCACATGTGATATACATTTACCGCAAGTAATTTAGGAAGCAAGTAAGCATGTTATACATTTAGGCATTAGATGCAATTAGGCAAAGCAAGAAAACACATAGAAAATGCACATGATAAATTCCTGTCCTAGTGGCCGTGATATTGATGGAGGATAAATGTCGGTAAAGAATTTCACACAAATAATCACGTTGCAAGTATAGATCTAAACTGACAATTAAACCTCAATCAACGTTTAATTTGTTTGTTACTTAAGCAAACCCAATAAAATTAACTGAATTATTTAAACCTCGGGTCGTCTCTCAAAGGAATGGCAGGGAAGTGTAGTTTATTATTGGCTATGAGGTATATTTTGGGGTTTTGTAATAAGAAACAAGAAAGTAAAATGGCAAGAAAATAAACTAATAACTAAGAAAGCTCTTAGCAAGGAAAGAGAATTAGAAGTCCTATCCTCATTATCGTCGTCAATTGTGATGGTAAATGTAAATTGCCTTCACTTAGTTAACCTCTAACCAATGAAGGAGAGTCAACTGCATACAATCAAATTGAGTTCACAAGTCCTAGTCAACTTAAAGTGAGATACTAGATTTAGTGAAGTTCAAGCTAACCGACAATCTTCAATTACCAATCAACAAGAGACTTTGACAATTCAGGAATCTCAAAATCATCACCCAAGCCAAGAACACAAAAATCTATTTTAAAATCTGACCAAGAATTTTACAAACACTTGGAAGGCACACAGTAAAAATATAGAAAACTAACAAGAAACAGTAAAACCCAAGACTAACAATTGCAAGAAAACAATAACACAAATTAAAGAAACCATTAATAACATGAAAATATAAATTGCATTAATAAAGATAAAGATTAGCAAAAGTGCATAACATAAAGGCAACAAAGTGAAGGAAATAACAAGTAGAATTAAAGGACAAAGGTGCAGGAACAATAGGTTGCTCAAAATCAACCCAGAAATCACCACCAGTGAATTCTCTTTACTGAGGCACGTAACACTCGCCAGGCGTATGCTTCAGTCACGCGTACTCATCGTTTGAACTCTGCACTGGCTACGCGTAGGCGTCAGCCACGAATGCGCGTCATTTGGACTATACGCATCGAGACCAGCTTCTCAAATTTCCAAATTCTTGTGTTCCTTCCGCTTTTGAATGCTTTCTTTCCATCCTCTAAGCCATTCGTGCCCTATAAACTCTGAAAATGCTTAACACATATATCACAACATCGAATGGTAATAAGAGAGGATTAAAAATTATGGATTTTAAGGCCTAAAAATCATGTTTTCAATCATAGAAAAAAATTAGGAAGGAAACTTAAAAACATGCAATTTACATGAATAAATGGGAGAATAATTGACAAAATCCACTCAATTCAATCCAAAATATACTATAAAATAGTGGTTTATTAGATATCACTTGTTGGTTCAACAGCCAACCTGACACATCCCCTTGGGATGTTGCCTTTCGGTCACAAATAATTGGTACCCCAGGGATACAGAGCGCGGTACACTATCTAGGGATATAGTGCCCAGCACACTCTTACGACTCGAAAGGATGCGAGTGGGATACTCAGCCTCAGACCTCACATCTCAATGTAAGCAGGATTAACCACCGTCCTTATGCCAGCGCTGCAACCTCGACAAGTGGGATTAACCACCGTCCTTGCCAGGCGCATAGCGACTCATCAATATCAGTATATAAATAGTATATAATAAATCTCCGTTATTACTGCTAATATATCCCAAGTCCATTAATACTCATATCATCAATCTCATTAATCATACTCATTCATTTCCATGTTCCAATGTCATCCTCAGTTCTCAATATATTATCATCCCAACTCTGCCAATCTACCTAAGTCATTCCATCCATAGAACTTTCCAAACCTAAATCTGCGTCTTCTAAAACCAAACAGAAATTGTCTTGTTTAAGTTACCAATCTATCCTCACTAGCCTCAAAGTCCTATCACTAATTAAGAGTCTTAAATAGAAGTTAAAGAAGTCTAGAAAGCTAGGAGAACCTTTAAAAACTAAAAAAAAAAATCAAGTTTTCAGCAAAACAAGGGTCTCGTGTACACATATCCCTTCTCGCGTACACATGGGTGTAAAATTGCCCAAGTCGCATGCGCGAGCAATGTCTGCGTATGCAAGCGTCTAAAACAGGAAAAAGTTGCCACGTCGCGTGTTACCTGTCACATACGCATACCTATAAAAATGACATTCTCGCGTACGCATGCCAGTATCGTGTACGCGAGAGTGCATGGTAGCAGCAAATCCCCGTGTCGCATGCATTGTCTGTGTACACATGCATTGAAAACCTTAGAATATTTTAAAAGCTGCAAATTTCATATTTTTGTACCGAACTTCAAACATGCATAACTTTTTCATTTAAAAACATTCTCCATTCGTTCTTCCAACGTCTTAAAGCTCTCGGACCTAACTTTCATTTTAAATCAAATTTCAACAAAATTGAGGGTCCGGGAACTGGTGCATGAAATTGCAATCACACTTTTGCAATCCGCACAACTAACCAGCAAGTGCAATGGGTCGTCCAAGTAATACCTTACGTGAGCAAGGGTCGATCCCACGGAGATTGTTGGCTTGAAGCAAGCTATGATTATTTTATTATTCTTAGTCAGGAGATCAATTATGATTATCAGTTTGAATTACTAAAAAATAGAAGAGCGTGAAATAATTACTTGTTGTGCAATAATGGAGAATATGTTGGAGTTTTGGAGATGCTTTGTCTTCTGAATTCCTGTAATGTAATATTCTTCTCATGCAAAAGTGCAAAGTTCCTTCCATGGCAAGCTCTATGTAGGGTGTCACCGTTGTCAATGGCTACTTCCCATCCTCTCAGTGAAAATGGTCCAAATGCTCTGTCACAGCACGGCTAATCAGCTGTTGGTTCTCGATCATGTCAGAATAGAATCTTTTGATTCTTTTGCGTTTGTCATCACGCCCAACACCCACGAGTTTGAAGCTCGTCACAGTCATTCAATCCCAGAATCCTACTCGGAATACCACAGACAAGGTTTAAACTTTCCGGATTCTCATGAATGCCGCCATCAATTCTAGCTTATACCACGAAGATTCTGATTAAGGGATCTAAGAGATACTCATTCAATCTGATGTAGAACGGAGGTGGTTGTCAGATACACGTTCATGGATTGAGGAAGTGATGAGTGTCACGGATCACCACCTTCTCCACAGTTAAGCGCGAATGAACATCTTAGATAGGAACACGCATGTTTGAATAGAAAAACATAAATGATTGCATTAATTCATCGAGACGCTGCAGAGCTCCTCACCCCCAACAATGGAGTTTAGAGACTCATGCCATCAAAGAGTATAAAATTCATATCTAAAAATGTCATGAGGTTCAAAATAAGTCTCTAAAAGTTGTTTAAATACTAAACTAGTAACCTAGGTTTACAGAAAATGAGTAAACTAAGATAATTGGTGCAGAAATCCACTTCTGGGGCCCACTTGGTGTGTGCTGGGGCTGAGACTTAAGCTTCTCACGTGCCTGGGCTGTTTCTGGAGTTGAACGCCAGGTTGTAACGTGTTTTTGGCGTTGAACTCCAACTTGTAACCTGTTTCTGGCGCTGGACGCCAGACTGCAACATGAAACTGGCGTTGAACGCCAGTTTACATCGTCTATCTTCGCGCAAAGTATGGACTATTATATATTGCTGGAAAGCCCTGGATGTCTACTTTCCAAACCAATTGAGAACGCGCCAATTGGACTCCTTTAGCTCTAAAAAATCCATTCCGAGTGCAGGGAGTTCAGAATCCAACAGAATCAGCAGTCCTTTTTCAGCCTAAATCAGATTTTTGCTCAGCTCCCTCAATTTCAGCCAGAAAATACCTGAAATCACAGAAAAACACACAAACTAATACTAAAGTCCAGAATATGATTTTTGCTTAAAAACTAATAAAATTCTATTAAAAACTAATTAAAACATGCTAAAATCTATATGAAATTACCCCCAAAAAGCGTATAAAATATCCGCTCATCACAACACTAAACTTAAACTGTTGCGTGTCCCCAAGCAACTAGATAAATAAAATAGGATAAAAAGAAATTAAGAAGCAATAATATCTCAGAGTTTTAAGTAAAGCTCATATTCTAATTTAGATGAGTGGGGCTAGTAGCTTTTTGTTTCTGAACATTTTTGGCATCTCACTTTATCCTTTGAAATTCAGAATGATTGGCATCTATAGGAACTCAGAATTCAGATAGTATTATTGATTCTCTTAGTGTAGTATGTTGACTCTTGAACACAGCTACTTTATGAGTCTTGGCCGCGACCCTAAGCACTTTGTTTTCCAGTATTACCACCGGATACATAAATGCCACAGACACATAACTGGGTGAACCTTTTCAGATTGTGACTTAGCTTTGCTCAAGTCCCCAATTAGAGGTGTCCAGAGTTCTTAAGCACACTCTTTTGCCTTGGATCACGACTTTAACCACTCAGTCTCAAGCTTTTCACTTGGACCTGCATGCCACAAGCACATGGTTAGGGACTGCTTGATTTAGCCGCTTAGGCCTGGATTTATTTCCTTGGGCCCTCCTATCCATTGATGCTCAAAGCCTTGGATCCTTTTCAACCTTGCCTTTTGGTTTAAAGGGCTATTGGCTTTTTCTACCTCTTGCTTTTTTTTCACTACTTTTTCTTGCTTCAAGAATCAAATTCATAATTTTTCAGATCAGCAATAATATTTCTCGTGTTCCTCATTCTTTCAAGAGCCAATAATTTTAACATTCATAAAATTCAAGATAAAAAATATGCACTGTTCAAGCATTCATTCAGAAGACAAAAAGTATTGCCACCACATATAATTAATTATAATTTTTCTTATTAAGAACTCGAAAGATATAAATTACCTCTTTATTTTAAAAATCTACTATTTTATTCATGTTTGATGATGATGAGAAAAATAAATTATAACTTAATTGGAAATAAAGTCAAAATAGAGATACTAATTACTACTACTAATATGTAGCTTCTAAGGTAAATTCATAATAAGAACAGTTATCACAGAGTTAAGACAAAGATTAGGACTCAACAATCTTTATTTTGGGAAGTGGGTGTTCCTCTAGTCTGTGGGGTGCATGATCCTTCAAGAGATAACTACTGACGCTTCAGTTCCTTCAAGTCACATCCTTGCTCTTCCTGTTCCCTTAGGTGCCATGATCTTGATGAGTTTTAGCTCAGTGATCATGGCAAATCACACCAAACTTAAAGGTTTGCTTGTCCTCAAGCAAAAGAAAGGAAAGGAGAGGAATAGAGGGAGAGGCAATTTCGAAATTCAAAAGATATGATGAGTTGAAAAAGATTTGAAAAAGAGTTGGATTGGATTGGAAAAAAGATTTGTGTTTATGGATTAAGATACATTTGATATTTTTGAAAAAGGGATTTTAAAAATTAGGATTAAAATTTTTGGAATTGAAGGATGAGAGTTTGTAACATGTTTATGCAAGAAATCATGATTTAAAACGTAAAAAATTTAAAAAATTGTGAAGTAAAAACGAATTTACCTCCTCTCCACCATCCTGGCGTTAAACGCCTAAACGCTACATGTTTTGGGCGTTTAACACCCAAACGCTGCTTCTCCTGGGCGTTCAACGCCAAGCTGTTGCTTTTTTTTGGCGTTGAACGCCAGGAAGTCCTTTGTCACTGGGCGTTTTTCTGAACGCCCAGGACACTGTAAATCTGGCGTTAAACGCCCAGAAGGTGCTTCTTTCTGGCGTTCAACACCCAGAAGATGCTTCTTTCTGGCGTTTAACGCCCAGATGGCTATCCTTACTGGCGTTGAACGCCCAGTGGATGCTTCTTTTGGGCGTTCAATGCCCAAAACAGCTTTTACTGGCTTTTTTGCACCAGTGAGCTTCTTTTTGCTGTTTTATCCTCTGAAGCCTTCTGTAACTCTGTATCATTCACTGAAATGTATTATCTAATTTAAAATTAAAATTACAAATAAAATAAACTCATGACTGGGTTGCCTCCCAGCAAGCGCTTCTTTATTGTCTTTAGCTGGACTATTACTGAGCTTTAATCAAGTCTCAGTTTTGAGCATTCCTGCTCAAAATTGCCTTTAAGATAATGCTTGACTCCTTGCCCATTAACAATGGACTTTTTGTCATAGTCACTATCATGAAGTTCTGCAAACCATGGTGCTTCCTTAATGGCAAAAAGTTGCTCATCCAGAAAGGTTTCAGAGATCTCAGTAAGAGGGAGGGACGTCCCTTCTACTGGTTCTATTCGGGACAGGTGATTTGCTACTTGGTTCTCTGTCCTTTTTCTATCTCTTATTTCTATGTCAAACTCTTGCAGAAGCAACACCCATCTTATGAGCCTGGGTTTTGAATCCTGCTTTGTGAGTAGGTATTTAAGAGCAGCATGGTCAGTGTACACAATCACTTTTGATCCTACTAAATAGGATCTGAACTTGTCAATATCATAAACCACTGTAAGAAATTCCTTTTCTATGGTTTGTAGTTCTTCTGTGCATCATTTAGAACACGACTAGCATAATAAATGACGTACAGAAGCTTGTCATGCCTCTGTCCCAACACTGCACCAATGGCATGATCACTGGCATCACACATTAATTCAAATGGTAATATCCAGTCTGGTGCAGAGATGACTGGTGCTGTGACCAGCTTAGCTTTCAGAGTCTCAAACGCCTGCAAACACTCCTTATCAAAGATAAATGGCATGTCAGAAGCTAGCAGATTACTTAGAGGTTTTGCAATTTTTGAAAAATCTTTTATAAACCTCCTATAGAATCCTGCATGCCCCAGAAAGCTTCTGATTGCCTTAACATTGGCAGGTGGTGGTAATTTTTCAATTACCTCTACCTTAGCTTGATCCACCTCTATTCCCTTGTTCGAAATTTTGTGCCCAAGGACAATTCCTTCAGTCACCATAAAGTGACATTTCTCCCAGTTTAAAACCAGGTTAGTCTCTTGGCACCTCTTTAGAACAAGTGCTAGATGGTCAAGACAGGAGCTAAATGAGTCTCCAAATACTGAAAAGTCATCCATGAAGACTTCCAAAAAATTTTCCACCATATCAGAGAAATAAGAGAGCATGCACCTTTGAAAGGTTGCAGGTGCATTGCACAGACCAAATGGCATCCTTCTGTATGCAAATATTCCGGATGGACATGTGAATGCTGTTTTCTCTTGATCTTGGGGATCTACTGCAATTTGATTATAACCTGAATATCCATCCAGGAACCAGTAGTATTCATAACCTGCTAGTCTTTCTAGCATATGGTCTATGAATGGTAAAGGAAAATGATCCTTTCTGGTAGCTGTATTAAGCCTTCTGTAATCAATACACATACACCACCTTGTAACTGTTCTTGTAGGGACCAGTTCATTTTTTTCATTATGAACCACTGTCATGCCACCCTTCTTAGGGACGACTTGGACAGGGCTTACCCAGGGGCTATCAGAAATGGGATAAATAATCCCAGCCTCTAGTAATTTAGTGACCTCCTTCTGCACCACCTCCTTCATGGCTGGATTCAGCCGCCTCTGTGGTTGAACCACTGGCTTAGCATCATCCTCCAATAGGATCTTGTGCATGCATCTGGCTGGGCTAATGCCCTTAAGATCACTGATGGACCACTCAAGAGCTGTCTTGGGTGTCCTTAGCACTTGAATTAGTGCTTCCTCTTCCTGTGGCTCTAAGGTAGAGCTTATGATTATAGGAAAAGTGTCACCTTTTCCCAGAAATGCGTATTTCAGGGATGGTGGTAATGGTTTGAGCTCGGGTTTAGGAGGTTTCTCCTTTTCCTGAGGGATTTTCAGAGATTCTATTATTCTCTCTGGTTCCTCCAGATCAAGCTGAGCATCTTTAAAGATATCCTCTAGCTTTGATTCGAGACTCTTAGTCATATTGACCTCTTCCACCAGAGAGTCAATAATATCAATGCTCATGTAGTCGTCTGAGGTGTCTGGATGCTGCATAGCTTTGACAACATTCAACTTAAACTCATCCTCATTGACTCTTAGGGTTAATTCCCCTTTTTGGACGTCAATGAGGGTTCATCCAGTTGCTAGGAAAGGTCTTCCTAGAATGAGAGTTGCACTCTTGTGCTCCTCCATTTCCAGCACCACAAAGTTAGTGGGAAAGGCAAATGGCCCAACCTTGACAATCATGTCTTCAATCATGCCTGATGGGTATTTAATGGAGCCATTAGCAAGTTGGAGACATATCCGAGTTGGTTTGACTTCTTCAGTCAAACCAAGCTTTCTGATAGTAGATGCAGGTATTAGGTTGATACTTGTCCCAAGATCACATAAAGCTTGCTTGGTACAAGTACCCTCTAATGTGCATGGTATCGTAAAGCTTCTGGGATCTTTAAGCTTCTCAGGTAAGCTTTTCAGAATGACTGCACTGCATTCTTCAGTGAGGTAAACTCTTTCAGTTTCCCTCCAATCCTTCTTATGACTTAAGATCTCTTTCATGAATTTAGCATAAGAGGGTATTTGCTCAAGTACCTCTACAAACAGAATCTTTATTTCAAGAGTCCTGAGATAGTCTGCAAAGTGGGCAAATTGCTTATCCTATTCCGCTTGGCAGATTTTCTGAGGATAAGGAATTTTGGCTTTGTATTCCTCAACCTTAGTTGCTGCAGGTTTATTGCCTACAGATGTGGGTTGGGAAGCCTTTATAGAAAGGTTATTATCAGCACTAGTATGTGTCTGATCCCCTACTGGTATTTGAATGCCAGGGGTGGAAACTGGAGTTGCGTTAGACGCCAGCTCCTTACCTGCTTCTGGCGTCTGAACTCTAGAACTGTGCTCCCTTTAGGCGTTCAACGCCAACTCCTTGCTTGTTTCTGGCGTTGAACACCAGGACTGAGCATGGTTTGGGCGTTCAACGCCAGCTTTCCACCCATTTTCTGGCGTTTGAGCACCAGAATTATTCCTCTCTGGGCTCTTACTGTCCTTAGATGGATTTTGGGTAGTTTGCTCATTCCTTGGCTTCCTGCTACCTTGGAGTGAGGTATTTAATGTTTTCCCACTTCTTAATTGAACTGCTTGTCATTCTTCTGTTATTTATGTTGATAACTGCTGTTTTGTTTGCTTCAATTGCACTTCCATATTCGTATTAGCCATTCTTGTTTCTTGTAATATCTCTTTGAATTCGGCTAACTGTTTTGTAAGAATGTCCAATTGCTGATTGAATTCTGTAACTTGATCTGTAGGACTGAGTTCAGCAGTTACTGTTTTAGCCTCTTTGTTGATGGAAGATTCACTGTTTAGGTACAGATGCTGATTTCTGGCAACTGTATCAATAAGCTCTTGAGCTTCTTCTATTGTCTTTCTCATGTGTATAGATCCACTCTGAGTGGTCTAGAGAAATCTGAGCTCTTTCTGTAAGCCCATAGTAGAAGATGTCTAACTGCACCCACTCTGAAAACATTTCAGAGGGGCATTTTCTTAGCATCTCTCTGTATCTCTCCCAAGCATCATAAAGAGATTCATCATCTCCTTGTTTGAAGCCTTGGATGCTCAGCCTTAGCTGTGTCATCCGTTTTGGAGGAAAATAGTGATTCAGGAATTTTTCTAACAACTGTTTTCATGTCTTTATGCTGTCCTTAGGTTGGTTATTTAACCACCTCTTAGCTTGGTCTTTTACAGCAAATGGGAACAGTAATAGCCTGTAGACATCCTGATCTACCTCCTTATCATGTACTGTGTCAGCAAGTTGTAAAAACTGTGCCAGAAACTCTATAGGTTCTTCTTGTGGAAGACCAGAATACTAGCAACTTTGCTGCACCATGATAATGGGTTGAGGATTCAACTCAAAACTACTAACTCCAATGGAGGGTATACATATACTACTCCCATATGAAGCAGTAGTGGGGTTAGCATATGACCCCAGAGTCCTTCTGGACTGTTCATTTCCACTTATGTCCATGTTGGAGTAAAGGGGGTAATGTGGGTTTAAATTTTTATTTTATAAATAAATAACAAAAATGATTTTCGAAATAAAATAAAATAAAATAAAATAAAAACCAAAATAAAAATAAAATAAAATAAGAAAATTAAAATAAAAAAATTAATAAGAATTTGAAAATATTTTATGAAGATTTTCAAAAAGTGAGGAGAGAGAAAATGGTTGGGATATTTTCGAAAAAGATATAATAATATTTTTTTAATCCTAAAAGGATAAGATTTGAAAAATTTTGAAATTGAAATCTGAATTTTTATAAAAAATTTCGAAAATATAGCTTGAAATTAGTTAGAAAAGATATTTTTTTTTGAATTTTAAATTTTATGATGAAAGAGAAAAACACACAAAAGACACAAGACTTAAAATTTTTAGATCTAATGCTTCTTGTTTTCAAAAATTTTGGAGGGAAAACACCAAGGAACACCAAACTTAAAAATTTTAAGATCAAAACACACGAAGGACTCAAGAACAACAAGAACAAAAGAAAGAACACCAAACTTAAAATTTTTAGAAAACTTCAATAAAATTTTCGAAAATTATAAAAAGATTAACAAGAAAACACCAAACTTAAAGTTTGGCACAAGAATTAATCAAAGAAAATTTATTTTTGAAAAAGTTTTAAAAAGAAGATACCCAATTGCCAAGAACATAAGCCAACGCTCTAGCCAACTGAGCTATAAATGTAACGTGTTTTAAAGATGTATTATTTTTATAGATAAAAATAATTTTTTTGAAAACTAATGTTTTGAAAAAGCACAAGAAAAACAAGAAAAGACACAGAACAAGACAAACCAAAGATCAAACAAGAAAAATTGACAAGAACAATTTGAAGATCAAGGAAAAACAAAGAACACTAATTCAAAAATTTAAAAGGAAAATATAAAATATGCAATTGACACCAAACTTAGAACAAGACACTAATTCACAAAAAATTAAAAATTAATAAGGACAAGTAATATTTTCGAAAAATCTTTGAAGAGAAATTAAAGGACTCAAATTTAATGACTCTATAGCATCAATACTATATTCCTAATCTAAGCAACAAAATAAACCTTTAGTTGTTCAAACTCAAACAATCCCTGGCAACGGCGCAAAAAAATTGGTGCACGAAATTGCAATCACACTTTTGCAATCCGCACAACTAACCAGCAAGTGCACTAGGTCGTCCAAGTAATACCTTACGTGAGCAAGGGTCGATCCCACAGAGATTGTTGGCTTGAAGCAAGCTATGATTATTTTATTATTCTTAGTCAGGAGATCAATTATGATTATCAGTTTGAATTACTAAAAATAGAAGAGCGTGAAATAATTACTTGTTGTGCAATAATGGAGAATATGTTGGAGTTTTGGAGATGCTTTGTCTTCTGAATTCCTGTAATGTAATATTCTTCTCATGCAAAAGTGCAAAGTTCCTTCCATGGCAAGCTCTATGTAGGGTGTCACCGTTGTCAATGGCTACTTCCCATCCTCTCAGTGAAAATGGTCCAAATGCTCTGTCACAGCACGGCTAATCAGCTGTTGGTTCTCGATCATGTCGGAATAGAATCTTTTGATTCTTTTGAGTTTGTCATCACGCCCAACACTCGCGTGTTTGAAGCTCGTCACAGTCATTCAATCCCAGAATCCTACTCGGAATACCACAGACAAGGTTTAGACTTTCCGGATTCTCATGAATGCCGCCATCAATTCTAGCTTATACCACGAAGATTCTGATTAAGGGATCTAAGAGATACTCATTCAATCTGATGTAGAACGGAGGTGGTTGTCAGACACACGTTCATGGATTGAGGAAGGTGATGAGTGTCACAGATCACCACCTTCTCCACAGTTAAGGGCGAATGAACATCTTAGATAGGAACACGCATGTTTGAATGGAAAAACATAAATGATTGCATTAATTCATCAAGACGCTGCAGAGCTCCTCACCCCTAACAATGGAGTTTAGAGACTCATGCCATCAAAGAGTATAAAATTCAGATCTAAAAATGTCATGAGGTCCAAAATAAGTCTCTAAAAGTTGTTTAAATACTAAACTAGTAACCTAGGTTTACAAGAAAATGAGTAAACTAAGATAAATGGTGCAGAAATCCACTTCTGGGGCCCACTTGGTGTGTGCTGGGGCTGAGACTTAAGCTTCTCACGTGCTTGGGCTGTTTCTGGAGTTGAACGCCAGGTTGTAATGTGTTTTTGGTGTTGAACTCCAACTTGTAACCTGTTTCTGGCGCTGGACGCCAGACTGCAACATGGAACTGGAGTTGAACGCCAGCTTACATCGTCTATCTTCACGCAAAGTATGGACTATTATATATTGCTGGAAAGCCCTGGATGTCTACTTTCCAACCCAATTGAGATCGCGCCAATTGGACTCCTGTAGCTCCAAAAAATCCATTCCGAGTGCAGAGAGGTCAGAATCCAACAGCATCAGCAGTTCTTTTTCAGCCTAAATCAGATTTTTGCTCAGCTCCCTCAATTTCAGCCAGAAAATACCTGAAATCATAGAAAAACACACAAACTCATAGTAAAGTCCAGAAATATGATTTTTGCTTAAAAGCTAATAAAATTCTATTAAAAACTAATTAAAACATGCTAAAATCTATATGAAATTACTCCCAAAAATCGTATAAAATATCCGCTCATCAGGAACCAAGTTATGCCTCATCAAAGTTCATCAAAAACAAGGTTTTACCAAAATTGACAAGGTTCTATAGTTTTCCAAAACTTAAACCTAAACTAAATTCAAACATATTCAAAATCATCATCATAACACTATTACGCACTACAATTTCCTACTCAAATACACTTCAAGCATTTTCACACCTATTTCACTCAATTTCTCCTCTCTTCCACCCATAGTTCAACAAATTCAACAATTTTCAAACCAAGATTTCAATCTCATCAAATTTGTACAAATTCAACTCTTCATAAGTATCATTCATCACATATATCATCACCAATCCTCATTGACATCTATTTCTATCCAACTTCATCATCAACATTAATTATCAACAATCATCATCAATTCAATCTTATCATAAGGTCCACTAGTCTAAATTTCACGAAACAATACATATTACCTAAAGAAAACTAAAACTATATCTTGGTCCATTCCCAACACGCACAAAATACCAAAATTGACTTCCAAACAAGCTTCCACAAAGGAGTATGACGAAAGGTGTATGAAATTTGATTTCTTACTAGCAATGCTTAGCTAGAAATGATGAACTCGGCAAGAGTTTCGTGTGGCCGCAAATGGCACGAGAATCGGAGCACCGTAGCTCAAGTTACAAGCAAAAGAAGATAAGAATGAATAGTGATCTCTTCTTCCCCCCTTTCAATCTCACTCAACTGCAACCCTCACTCTTTGTGTGTGCTATGAGGTAATTGGGTTCATTTTTAATGTATTAATATGTTGGGCTTGGGCACCATTTGGTTCTGGTCCAACTGTTTAGCGTTTTTGGCTCATTTTGCCTAATTTTAAGTCAAAACCTTTAAGATTAACACCCGGCTTTTAATTCTAAATATTTTTCTAATGTTTTCTATAGTCTTTATCACTCTTACAGTACCGGACAGACTTTAGCTGGTTCTGCCAGCTAATTTTTTGGTATGCTTTTTTTACACAATTTTTTACAGAAAATTATATTTTCCCAGTTGGAAAAATCTATTGAACTCAAATCTCACCTTTAAACTTTCTAATTAAGATGTCTAAATTTTCGAACCTATTCTAGGTAATTAAATATTATTTTATATCCATTAATCGGTTAATAGTTTTCGGTTCTTACATTCTCCCCACCAAATTAGAAATGTTGTCCCCAAAATTTAGGAATTACCTAAGCATAACTTGGGATAATCCTTCCGCATCTCTGACTCAAATTCTCAAGTGTGCTCTTCCATTCTAGCTCTCTTCCAAGTTAGCTTAACCAACAAAATTTCTTTTTTGCAGCTTTTTTACACTAGTGTCGTCATTCCTCATTGGTGTGACTCAAAACATTAGGTTCTCCTTCAACTCAACTGACCTTGGGATCTAACACGAGTCGTATCCGATGTGTACGTACGGAGTTGTGACACATGAAATACGTCATGCAAGTTAGACAAACACGGTGGCAAGGCTATTTGATAAGCCACCGGCCTGACTCGCCTCGACACTCCAAATGGCCCTATGTATCCCGTGTTCAACTTCTTTATCTTTATTGCTTTACCAATCCTAGTTGTTGGAGTAACCTTTAGAAATACGTGTTCACCCGCTTCAAATTTTAACGGCTTTCTTCTCTGATCTGCATAACTCTTCTATCGGGTCTGTGCAGTTAAAATTCTAGCTTGAATTTGCTTAATCTTCTCAGTGGTCTTTGCTATTAAATCCAGTCCCAACACACTTGTCTCACCGGCTTGATACCAACACAGTGGAGATTGGCACTTTCGTCCACACAAAGCCTCATACGGAGCCATCCCAATGCTCGCATGAAAGCTATTGTTGTGCACAAACTCCACCAATGGAATGTAACAGTCCTAACTTCCCGGTTGATCCAACACACATGCCCTTAGCATATCCTCCAATGTCTGAATAGTCCTTTTCAACTGTTCATCAATTTGTGGATGATACGCTGTGCTGACACATAGTCTTGAATCGAAACTCTTTGAAAAACTTTCCAAAACCTTGATGTGAAATGGGGATCTCGATCCGATACTATCATCTTTGGCACACCGTGCAACTTTAAAATCTCCTTAGTGTACAATCTCGCCAATTCTTCCAGTGAATAGTTCACTCGAATAAGCAGAAACTGAGCGGACTTGGTTAGGCGATCCACGATCACCCAAACCACATTAAATCCTGACATAGTCCTCGATAATCCCATTACAAAGTCCATAGAAATTCCTTCCCACTTCCACTGAGGAATTTAAGAGGCTATAGCATTCTCGATAGTCTCTAGTGCTCTATCTTCACCTTCTACAACGTCAGACACTTGGACACTAGTGAAGCTACATCACCCCTTATTCCATGCCACAAAAAATTCTCTTTGAGTTGTGGTACATCTTCGTACTTCCTGGATGAATAGAGAATTTTCTATTATAAGCTTTCGACAACAATTCTTGCCTTAAACTTCCAACAGCTGGCACACAAATCCTCCCATTATATCTCCATATACCTTCACTGTCCTTAGTGAATTCTCCTTGCTTTTCTTTCCCAATCCCTTGAAACATCTTCTGAAGCTTTTTCTCGTTTTGCTGGGCTTTCTAAATTTCTGTCTTAAAGATACTTAAAATATGCAATTGATTCAAACTGGCTTTTTTGTCAAATTCCATAATGTCCAACTTAAGTTCCGCAAACTTATTCACTAACTTCTCCTCTTTAATCTGCATCCAAGTGATAGTCAATGACTTCCTGCTCAAGACTTTTGCTACAACATTAGCCTTCACGGGGTGATAACTTAATTTAAAATTGTAATACTTCAGTAGCTCCGTCCACCTCTTCTGAAGCATGTTGAGCTCTTTCTGATCAAAGATGCACTTGAGACTATTGTAATCAGAAAAGACTTGAAACTTTACTCTATACACATAGTGCCTCCATATCTTTAACGCAAACACAACTGCCGCCAATTCCAAGTCATGAGTTGGGTAATTCAGCTCATGTGGTCTTAGCTGACGCGAAGCATAAGCTACCACATTCCGCTGTTGCATTAATACACAACCCAAGCCTTTCAACGAGGTGTCACAATAAACCTCAAATGATTCGTGTGGTTCAGGAAAATTAATTCTGGCGCTGAAGTCAACTTCTCTTTCAAAGTTTGGAAGCTTTCCTCACATTCTGGCATCCACACAAATGGTGACTCTTTCCTAGTCATCTTTGTCATCGGAAATGCGATTTGTGAAAACTCATGGATGAATCTTCGGTAATACCCGACTAACCCCAAAAAGCTTCTAACATCAACTACTGACGTCAGTCTTCCCCATTCCATCACTGCCTCAACCTTCAAAAGATCCACCGTTATTCCTCCTTTGCTCACCACATGTCCTAAGAACTTTACTTCCTCTTTCTAGAATTCGCACTTCGACAACTTCGCATACAACTTTCACTCCTTTAAAATTTGCAACACAATCCTCAGATGCTCTTCATGCTCTTTCACCATCTTTGAATAAACCAAGATGTCATCTATGAATACCACCACAAACTTGTCTAAGAAGGGACGAAATACTTTGTTCATGTAATCCATGAACATAGCAGGCGCATTCGTCAACCCAAAGGACATCACCGCGTATTCACAGTGATTGTAATGCATTCTAAACGCAGTTTTCAGAATTCCTCCTTCTTCACCCTTATCTGATGGTAACCTGACCTCAAATCAATCTTCGAGAACACCTCAGCTCCTTGTAATTGATCCACTAAGTCATCGATCCTCGGTAATGGGTATTTGTTCTTCACCGTCACCTTGTTTAACTGTCTGTAATCCACAAAGAGTCGCAATCCTCCATCCTTCTTCTTCACCAATAAAACTGGCGCTTCCCATAGAGACACACTCGGTCGAATGAACCTTTTGTTCAAAAGCTCTTCCAGATGAGTCTTAAGTTCAGGCAACTCTATCAGAGCCATTTTGTACGGCACAATTGACACTGGTCCGGCTCTCAGCACCAAGTCTATCGCAAATTTGATCTCCTATTAAGGTGGAAATTCGGGAATATCTTCAGGAAATACTTCCAAAAACTCCATGACTACCAAAATTTGGTCTAAATTCTGCTTTTCACCCAATGCATTTGCAGCCAAGAGTATATAACCTTGACACTCTTCCCCACTATAATTCACCATTAAAGAGTTCAAGAAATAACCCTCAGCTACAACTGCTCATTCTCTACCTTCCGATAAAAAGTGAATCGATCACTCAAAGCAATCCAACAACACTCAGTTCTTTGACAACCAATCAAACCCCAAAATCATCTCCAACCTAACCATCGACAAACAAATTATGTCATGAATAAAAGGTTTATCCTTAATCTGGAAGGGGACTTGACTAACACCTAACCTAGTCACAACTGTTTGAGACGGAGTATGCACGTGCAAATCGAAAGCTAAGTCTAAGATTTTCAACCCTTCTAGTTCACCAGCCTTATCAAATGCAATGAATGAATGTGAAATTCCCGTATCATACAATACATTTTGTCACCAATAAACATTTACCTCCCATTAGAGGATCTGATTGGCAGCATCATTGGTATTCACAGAAAATACTAACCTTGTTGTTGGTTTTGACCTGCATTCTGGTTTCTCCCACGAGGGCAATCCCTTGACATATATCCAGACAATCCACAAGTAAAGCATTCACCTATACCTAGTTTGCATGAATCATAAGGATGAAAATGTCCACAATGGTCACAAGTTAAATCCAGAGAAGTTTTACTTTGTTTACCTCTTCCTTTCTCTGGATGAAACTGCTCATAGTTGGTTTTCCTAAAGCTTCCTTAACATTGGGGGTATTGAAAAGCGTGTCTACCCCTCTTGAAGTTACGAGCTCTAGGCTGAAAATACTTTTTACGCCCTTTATTGTTGTTGCCTCTTGGTGCACGAAATTGTTATCTCAATGGCGCCAACAACTTGGTATGCACAATTGTAATCTCAACTCTTTTTCACAACATCACACAACTAACCAGCAAGTGCACTGGGTCGTCCAAGTAATAAACCTTACGTGAGTAAGGGTCGATCCCACGGAGATTGTCGGCTTGAAGCAAGCTATGGTCATCTTGTAAATCTCAGTCAGGCGGATTCAAATGGTTATAGAGTTTTAATAATTTAAAAGATAAATAAACATAAAATAAAGATAGAGATACTTATGTAATTCATTGGTGGGAATTTCAGATAAGCGTATGGAGATGTGTTATTCCTTCTGAATCTCTGCTTTCCTACTGCCTTCATCGAATCCTTCATACTCCTTTCCATGGCAAGCTGTATGTTGGGTGTCACCATTGTCAATGGTTACTTCCCGTCCTCTCAGTGAAAATGGTCCTCTACGGTTTCTGTACGACTAATCAACTCTCGGATTGCTCGTCTCTGATGAAAAATACCATGCACAGATATCGTATGGCTAATCAGCTGTTGGTTCTCGATCGTGTAGGAATAGGATTTTGGTGGACGAAATTGTGATCAACAATAATGGCTCTTTGGCATGAGCCTAAAAACTAACTCAGCACTTTCTTTTCACAACTCCGTTCAACTTAACCAGCAAGTGTACTGGGTCATCCAAGTAATACCTTACGTGAGTAAGGGTCGATCCCACAGAGATTGTTGGTATGAAGCAAGCTATGGTCACCTTGTAAATCTCAGTTAGGCAAATTAAATGGTTATGGGTTTCGAAAATTAATAATAAATAGAAAATAAAAAGGGATAGAAATACTTATGTAAATCAATAGTGGGAATTTCAGATAGGCGTGTGGAGATGCTAGAATCCTTTCGAATCTCTACTTTCCTATTGCTTTCATCCAATCCTTCTTACTCCTTTCCATGGCAAGCTGTATGTAGGGCATCACCATCATCAATGGCTACTTTTAATCCTCTCGGGAAAATGGTCCTATGCACTGTCATTGCACGGCTAATCGTCTGGAGGCATCACCCTTGTTGATGGCTACATCCCATCCTCTCAGTGAAAATGGTCCAAATGCTCTGTCACAGCACGGCTAATCATCTGTCGGTTCTCAATCAGGTTGGAGTAGAATCCCTTGATTCTTTTGCGTTTGTCATCACGCCCAGCCTTCAGGAGTTTGAAGCTCGTCACAGTCATTCAATACCGGAATCCTACTCGGAATACCACGGACAAGGTTAGACTTTCCGAATTCCCGGGATCCTACTCGGAATACCACAGACAAGGTTAGACTTTCTGGATCCCCATGAATGCTGCCATCTATCTAGCTTATACCACGAAGATTCTGTTGGGGAATCTAAGAGATATGCGCCCGGCCTAAAGTAGAATGGAAGTGGTTGTCAGTCACGCGCGTTCATAGGTGAGAATGTTGATGAGTGTCATGGATCATCACATTCATCAAGTTGAAGTGCAACGTATATCTTGGAATAAAAATAAAAGAGAATTGAATAAAAAGTAATAGTAATTGTATTGAAACTTGAGGTACAGCAGAGCTCCACACCCTTAATCTATGGTGTGCAGAAACTCCACTGTTGAAAATACATAAGTGAAAGGTTCAGGCATGGCCGAATGGCCAGCCCCCCTAAAACGTGATCAATAGCCTCTTAAGATGAAGAATAAAACAAAAATGAGACCAAAGATGAAACGTGGTCAAAAGACGGCTAATACACTAGTAAAAAGTCTTATTTATACTAAACTAGCTACTAGGGTTTACATGAGTAAGTAATTGATGCATAAATCCACTTCCGGGGCCCACTTGGTGTATGTTTGGGCTGAGCTTGATCTATCCACGAGCTGAGGCTTTTCTTGGAGTTGAACTCCAAGTTATAACGTGTTTTGGGCGTTCAACTCCGGATCATGACGTGTTTCTGGCGTTTAACTCCAGACAACAGGATGTACTTGGCGTTCAACGCCAAGTTACGTCGTCAATTTCCGAATAAAGTATGGACTATTATATATTGCTAGAAAGCTCTGGATGTCTACTTTCCAAAGCCGTTGAGAGCGCGCCATTTGGAGTTCTGTAGCTCCAGAAAATCCATTTCGAGTGCAGGGAGGTCAGATTCCAACAGCATCAGCAGTCCTTTTGTCAGCCTTTTTCAGAGTTTTGCTCAAGTCCCTCAATTTTAGCCAGAAATTACCTGAAATTACAGAAAAACACACAAACTCATAGTAAAAACTAATGAAAACATCCCTAAAATTATCTTGAACTTACTAAAAACTACCTAAAAACAATGCCAAAAAGCGTGTAAATTATCCGCTCATCAGATTTACTATCCTTTTGAGTCTCTCACCATGCCCTACAGTCGCGAGTTTGAAGCTCATCACAGTCATCCCATTCCAGATCCTTCTCGGAATACCACAGACAAGGTTTAGACTTTTCGGATCTCAAGAATGCTGCCAATGGATTCTAGCCTATACCACGAAGACTCTAATCTCGGATTCAGATGCCCCATTGTCAGAGGGGAGTCGATGTGAAACGTTGATTAGAAGCCCAAGATATATACATTCAAGCTTGTCTTCATGTAGAATGGAAGTGGTTGTCAATCACGAGTTCATAAGTGAGAATGGTGATGAGTGTCACATAATCATCACATTCATCATGTTCTTGTGTGCGAATGGATATCTTAGAATAAGAATAAGCATGAATTGAATAGAGAACAGTAGTACTTTGCATTAATACTCGAGGAACAGCAGAGCTCCACACTTTAATCTATGGTGTGTAGAAATTCCACCGTTGAAAATACATAAGTGAAAATAGGGTAGGCATGGCCGAATGGCCAGCCTCCTAAAACGTGAACAATGGTCCAAAGATATTCCAAAAGCTCTCTAATACAATAGTAAAAAGTCCTATTTATAATTAAACTAGCCACTAGGGTATTCAGAATTGAATAAATGGTGTAGAAATCTACTTCCGGGGCCCACTTGGTGTGTGCTTGGGCTGAGCATTGAGCTTTACACATGTAGAGGCTTTTCTTGGAGTTAAACGCCAGCTTTTATTCCAGTTTGGGTGTTTAACTCTGGTTTGTAACGTGTTTCTGGCGTTTAACTTCAGAGTATGGCAGAGAAGGGGCATTTGAATGCCAATTTGCATCGTCAACACTCGAGCAAAGTATGGACTATTATATATTGCTGGAAAGTTCTGGATGTCTATCTTCCAACGTAGTTGAGAGCTCAACATTTGGAGGTCTGTAGCTCCTGAAAATCCACTTCGAGTGTAGGGAGGTCAGAATCCAACAGCATCTGAAGTCCTTTTTCAGCCTTTGAATCAGATTTGTGCTCAGGTCCCTCAATGTCAGCCAGAAAATACCTGAAATCATAGAAAAACACACAAACTTATAGTAAAGTCCAGAAATGTGAATTTTTCATAAAAACTAATAAAAACATCCCAAAAGTAGCTAGATCCTACTAAAAACTACCTAAAAACAATGCCAAAAAGCGTATAAATTATATGCTCATCACAACACCAAACTTAAATTGTTGCGTGTCCCCAAGCAACTGAAAATCAAATAGGATAAAAAGAAGAGAATATACTATAAACTCAAAATATCAATGAAGCTTAGTTCTAATTAGATGAGTGGGACTTGTAGCTTTTTGCTTCTGAACAGTTTTGGCATCTCACTTTTTCCTTTGAAGTTTAGAATGATTGGCATCTATAGGAACTCAAAATTCAGATAGCGTTATTGATTCTCCTATTTCAGTATGTTGATTCTTGAACACAGCTACTTTATGAGTCTTGGCAGTGGCCCTAAGCACTTTGTTTTCCAGTATTACCACCGGATACATAAATGCCACAGACACATAACTGGGTGAACCTTTTCAGATTGTGACTTAGCTTTGCTAAAGTCCCCAATTAGAGGTGTCCAAAGTTCTTAAGCACACTTTTTTTGCTTTGGATCATGACTTTAACCACTCAGTCTCAAGCTTTTCACTTGGACCTTCATGACACAAGCACATGGTTAGGGACAGCTTGATTTAGCCACTTAGGCCTGGATTTTATTCCCTTAAGCCCTCCTATCCATTAATGCTCAAAGCCTTGGACCCTTTTTACCTTGCCTTTTGGTTTAAAGGGCTATTGGTTTTTTTCTGCTTGCTTTTTCTTTTTCTTTTCTCCCTTTTTTTCACCATTTTTTTTGCTACTCTATTTTTTTTTCACTGCTTTTTCTTGCTTCAAGAATCAATTTTTATGATTTTTTCAGATTATCAGTAACATTTCTCCTTTTTCCTTATTCTTTCAAGAGCCAACAATTTTAACATTCATAAACAACAAGAAAAAAAATATGCACTGTTCAAGCATTCATTCAGAAAACAAAAAGTATTATCACCACATCAATATAATTAAACTAATTTCAAGGACAAATTTCGAAACTCATGTACTTCTTATTCTTTTGTTTTTAAAATATTTTTCATTTAAGAGAGGTGAAGGATTCATGGAATTATTCATAGCTTTAAGACATAGACACTAGACACTAATGATCATGTAGTGAAGACACAAACATAGATAGAACATACAGCATAAAGCCGGAAAACAGAAAAATAAATAGACAAGGAGATTAAGGAATGAGTCCACCTTAGTGAGGGTGGCGTCTTCCTCCTTTTGAAGAACCAATGGTACTCTTGAGCTTCTCTATGTCTCTTCCTTGCCTTTATTGCTCCTCCCTCATAGCTCTTTGATCTTCTCTAATCTCATGGAGAATGATGGAGTGCTCTTGGTGTTCCACCCTTAATTGGTCCATGTTGTAACTCAAGCTTTCCAAAGAAGTGTTGAGTTGCTCCCAATAATTGTGTGGAGAAAATTGCATCCCTTGAGGCATCTCAGGGATTTCTTGATGAGGGAATTCCTCATGCTCTTGTTGAGTGCCATGAATGGGCTCTCTAGTTTGATCCATCCTCTTCTTAGTGATGGGCTTGTCCTCTTCAATGAGGATGTCTCCCTTTATGACAATCCCAGCTGAATAGCAAAGGTGACATATGAGATGAGGAAAGGCTAATCTTGCCAAAGGTGAGGGCTTGTCAGCCACTTTGTAGAGTTCTAGAGGTATGATTTCATGAACTTCTACTTCCTTTCCAATCATGATACTATGGATCATGATGGCCTAATCAACAGTTACCTCAGATCGGTTGCTAGTGGGAATGATAGGGCATTGGCTGAACTCCAACCATCCTCTAGCCACAGGCTTAAGATCTAGTCTTCTCAATTGAACCGGGTTGCCTTTTGAGTCTCTTTTCCATTGAGCTCCTTCTACACATATGTCCATAAGGACTTGGTCCAACCTTTGATCAAAATTGACCCTTCTGGTGTAGGGGCGTGCGTTTTCTTCTATCATTGGCAAGTTGAATGCTAGCCTCACATTTTTCGGACTGAAATCTAAGTATTTCCCCCAAACCATTGTAAGCCAATTCTTTGGGTTTGGGTTTGGGTTCATACCTTGATCATGGTTCCTTGTGATCCATGCGTTTGCATAGAACTCTTGAACCATTGAGATTCTGACTTGCTGAATGGGGTTGGCAAGAACTTCCCAACATCTTCTTCGGATCTCTTGTTGGATCTCTGGATATTCGCCCTTTTTGAGCCTAAAAAAGACCTCAGGGATCACCTTCTTCTTGGCCACAACTTCATAGAAGTGGTCTTGATGGACCTTTGAGATGAATCTCTCCATCTCCCATGACTCAGAGGTGGAGGCAGTTGCCTTCCCTTTCCTCTTTCTAGAGGTTTTTCTGGCCTTAGGTGTCATAAATGGTTTTGGAAAAACAAAAAGAAATGCTTTTACCATACCAAACTTAAAATATTTGCTCATCCTCGAGCAAAAGATGAAAGAAAGATGTAGAAGAAGAAAAAAATGGAGGAGATGGAAGGTGTATGTGTTTCGGCCAAAGGGAGGGGAAGGTGTGTATGATGTGTGAAAATGAAGGAGTGGAGAGGGGTATTTATTGAAAAGGGAAGGAGAGTGGCCGAATGGTTTGGGTGGGTTTGGGAGGGAAATGGTTTTGAATTTTGAAGGTGGGTGGGGTTTTTTGGGGAAGAGTTAAGGAAGTGATTGGTGAAGGATATTTGGGGAAGAGATATGGAGGTGATTGGTGAAGGGTATTTGGGGAAGAGTGTTGTAGAAAGGGGTGAAGAGGAGAGAGAGTGAGTTGAGGTTGATGGGGATCCTGTGGTTTCCACAGATCCTGAGGGGTCAAGGAATTCTCATCCCTGCTCCAATTGGGCGTTCAAAATGCCTTAGAGTGCAATTTTGGCATTCAAACGCCAGTCTGCTACCCTGTTCTGGCGTTTAAACGCCAGTTTTCCTTCCTATTCTTGCGTCTAAATGCCAGTTTGTTGCCCTGTTCTGGCGATTAAACGCTAGCCTGGTGCCCTATTCTAGCGTTTAAACACCCAGAAAGGTGCCAGATTGGGCGTTTAAATGCCCATTTTGCTACCCTTACTGGCGGTAAGTCCTTCCTCTAGGGTGTGTTGTTTTTAATGCTATTTTTGATTTTTTTTATTTTTGTAATTGTCATTGTGACTTCACATGATCATCAACCTAAAAAAAAACAAAATAATATAGATTAAAATAAAATTGGATTGCCTCCCAATAAGCGCTTCTTTAATGTCAATAGCTTGACAGTGAGCTCTCATGGAGTCTCGTAGATGATTAGAGTATGGTTGAGATCTCTCAACACCAAACTTAGAGTTTGGTTGTGGCCTCCCAACACCAAACTTAGAGTTTGAATGTGGGGCCTCTATTTGACTCTGTATTAGGAGAAGCTCTTCATGCTTGCTCTCCATGGTTACAGATGGAGAACCTTGAGTCTTTACTACAAGGCATTCTTCATTCACATGAAGGATCAACTCTCCTCTGTCAACATCAATCACAGCTCTTGCTGTGGCTAAGAAGGGTCTTCCAAGGATGATGGATTCATCCTCATCCCTCCTAGTGTCTAGGATTATAAAATCAGCAGGGAAGTAAAGGCCTTCAACCTTCACTAACACGTCCTCTACTAGTCCATAAGCCTTTTTCATAGATTTATCTGCCATCTCCAATGAGAATTTGGTAGCCTGTACCTCATAGATTCCCAGTTTCTCCATTATAGAGAGTGGCATCATGTTTATCCCTGATCCCAGGTCACAGAGCTTTTTCAAAAGTCATGGTGCCTATGGTATAGGGTATTAAGAATTTACTAGGATCCTGTTTCTTTTGAGGTAAATTTTGCTGAACCAATGTATTCATTTCATTGGTGCGCAAGGGAGGCTCTTCCTCCCAAGTCTCATTACCAAATAGCTTGGCATTCAGCTTCATGATTGCTCCTAAATATTGGGCAACTTGCCCTTCAACAATGTCTTCATCCTCTTCAGAAGATGAATAGTTATCAGAGCTCATGAATGGTAAAAGGAGGTCCAACGAAATCTCTATGGTCTCTGTATGAGCCTCAGATTCCTTTGATTCCTCATTAGGGTATTCCTTACTGGCCACTGGACGTTCCCAGAGGTTTTCCTCATTGGGATTCACGTCCTCCTCCTCCTCTAAGGTTTCGGCCATGTTGATTATATCAATGGCCTTGCACTCTGTTTTGGGATTCTCTTCTGTATTGCTTAGGAGAGTGCTAGGAGGAGTTTCAGTAACCCCTTTTACTCAGCTGGCCCACTTGTGCCTCCAAATTTCTAATGGAGGATCTTGTTTCAGTCATGAAACTAAGAGTGGCCTTAGATAGATCAGAGACTATGTTTGCTAAGTTAGAAGGATTCTGCTCAGAATGCTCTGTCTGTTGCTGAGATGATGATGGGAAAGGTTTGCTATTGCTAAACCTGTTTCTTCCACCATTGTTATTATTGAAGCCTTGCTTCTGTTGATCCTTCCATGAAAAATTTGGATGATTTTTCCATGAAGGATTATAGGTGTTGCCAAAGGCTTCACCCATGTAATTCACCTCTGCCATTGTAAGGTTCTCAGGATCATAAGCTTCTTTTTCAGAAGATGCTTCTTTAGCACTTGTTGGGTCAATATTTTGTTCTGAGCCAGTATGGCATTCAGAGCATCAATTTCATGAACTCCTCTCTTTTGAGGCGTCCCATTACTCACAGGATTCCTCTCAGAGGTATACATGAACTGGTTATTTGCAACTATTTTAATAAGTTCCTGAGCTTTTGCAGGCATTTTCTTTAGGTGAATGGATCCACCTGCAGAGTGGTCCAGTGACATCTTGGAAAATTCAGACAGACCATCATAGAATATATCTAATGTGGTCCATTCTGAAAGCATGTCAGAAGGACACTTTTTGGCCAGTTGCTTGTATCTTTCCCAAGCTTCATAGAGGGACTCACCATCTTTTTGTCTAAAGGTCTGAACATTCACTCTAAGCTTGCTCAGCTTTTGAGGAGGAAAGAACTTGGCTAAGAAAGCCGTGACCAGCTTATCCCAAGAGTCCAGACTATCTCTAGGTTGTGAGTCCAACATGTTCTAGCTCTGTCCCTTATAGCAAAAGGGAAAAGAATAAGCTTGTAGACCTCAGGATCAACTCCATTGGTCTTAATAGTATCACAGATCTGCAAGAACTCAGTTAAAAATTGATAAGGGTCTTCTGATGGAAGTCCATGAAACTTGCAGTTCTGTTGCAGTAGAGAAACTAATTGAGGCTTTAGCTCAAAATTGTTTACTCCGATGGCAGGGATTGAGGTGCTTCTTCCATAGAAGTTGGAAGTTGGTGTAGTAAAATCACCAAGCATCTTCCTTGTATTATTGTTTGGTTCAGCATAATTGTTTCTTTTGCTACTTTCTTTTCAAAAATTTTAGTGAGGTCCTCTTCAGAGTTTTGTGCTTTAGCTGCTCTTAGCTTCCTCTTCAGAGTCCTTTCAGGTTCAGGATCAGCTTCAACAAGTATGCCTTTATCTTTGTTCCTGCTCATATGAAAGAGAAGAAAATAAAAAAAATATAGAATCTTCTATGTCACAGTATAGAGATTCCTTGAGGTGTCAGAGGAAAACAAGAATGGAAGGATGAGGTAGGTAAGGAAGAATTCAAACACACAAAGAGAGATGGAGTTCGAATTGAGAATGGAGGAGGAATGTTAGTGTTTAAATAGAAAAAGATAAGAGAGGGGGGAGAATTTTCAAAAATAAAAAGAATAAAATTTAAAATAATTTATTGAAAAATTGGTTATGGTTTTGAAAAAGATAAGAAATAAAGTTGAAAAAGATAAGAAGTTATAATAATATTTTGAAATTAGAATTAAAAAAATGTGTGATCTGAAAAAGATATTATTTAAAAAGATATGGTTGAAAAGATAAAATTAACAAGATTTGACTTTTAAAAAGTTAATGACTTGATTAACAAGAAACTAAAAGATATGATTCTAAATTTCAAATATTGAATCTCTCTTAATAAGAAAGTAACAAAGTTGAAATTTTTGAATTAAGATTTTTGAAAATATGAGGAAAAGATTTGATTTTTGAAAAAGATATGTTTGAAAAGATATGATTTTGAAAAAGATATGATTGAAAATATTTGATTTGAAAAAGATTTGATTTTGAAAAAAATATGAAGATTTGAAAAAGATTTGATTTGAAAACAAAATTCCTCTCCTTGTGTCATCCTGGCGTTAAACGCCCAGGAGCTGCATGTTTTGGGCGTTTAACGCCCAATTGCTGCATGGTTTGGGCATTTAGACGCCCAGCCAGGTACACTGGCTGGCATTTAAACGCCAGTTTTCCTTCTTCACTGGGCGTTTTAAACGCCCAGCTTTTTCTCTGTAATTCCTCTGCTTTATGTTCTTGGATCTTCATTTTGCTAAATCCTTTATTCAAGAAGATATGTTTTCAATTTTGAAAAACAACAAAATGCGTCGAAACATATAATTCTTGGATCAAAACACAAGATATATGCAAGAACATTATGAACGTCAAGATGAACACCAAGAACAATCTTGAAGATCAAGATGAACATCAAGAACTCAGTTTTCTTAATGAAAGAAAACATGGAGGATACCAAACTTAGAACTTTCTCATGTTTGGGCCATATGAATGCAAGAATGCATATGTAGAACTTATAAATCATGAAGATCAAACAAGGCAATTCATCAAGAACGACTTGAAGATCATCAAGAACGACTTGAAGATCATCAAGAACACAATGCATGTGTTTCGAAAATTGCAAGACACTTAAAATCATGCAATTGACACCAAACTTAAAATTTGGCCCTATATTCAAACAAGAACCATGATATATTTTTGAGTTTTTATGATTTGATGAATTTTTTTGGGTTTTTTTCGAAAATATCTTTTTGGAAAAACGAAAGCAAATAAAAAACTTTTGAAAGATTTTTGAAAACTTTTTGAAAAGAAAATAAAAATTACCTAATCTGAGCAACAAGATGAACCGTCAGTTGTCCAAACTCGAACAATCCCCGGCAACGGCGCTAAAAACTTGGTACACGAATTGAATAAGAATGGTGATGAGTGTCACATAATCATCACATTCATCATGTTCTTGTGTGCAAATGGATATCTTAGAATAAGAATAAGCATGAATTGAATAGAGAACAGTAGTACTTTGTATTAATACTCGAGGAACAGCAGAGCTCCACACCTTAATCTATGGTGTGTAGAAACTCCACCGTTGAAAATACATAAGTGAAAATAGGGTAGGCATGGCCGAATGGCCAGCCTTCCAAAACATGAACAACGGTCCAAAGATATTCCAAAAGCTCTCTAATACAATAGTAAAAAGTCTTGTTTATAATGAAACTAGCCACTAGGGTTTACAGAATTGAATAAACGGTGCAGAAATCCACTTTCGGGGTCCACTTGGTGTGTGCTTGGGCTGAGCATTGAGCTTTACACGTGTAGAGGCTTCTCTTGGAGTTAAACACCAGCTTTTATGCCAGTTTGGGCGTTTAACTCTGGTTTGTAACGTGTTTCTGGCGTTTAACTTCAGAGTAGGGCAGAGAAAGGGCGTTTGAATGCCAGTTTGCATCGTCAAAACTCGAGCAAAGTATAGACTATTATATATTGCTGGAAAGCTCTGGATGTCTATTTTCCAACGCAATTAAGAGCGCACCATTTGGAGTTCTGTAACGCCTGAAAATCCACTTCGAGTGCAGGGAGGTCAGAATCCAACAGCATCTACAGTCCTTTTTCAGCCTCTGAATCAGATTTGTGCTCAGGTCCCTCAATTTCAGCCAGAAAATACCTGAAATCACAAAAAACACACAAACTCATAGTAAAGTCCAGAAATTTGAATTTTGCATAAAAACTAATAAAAACATCCCAAAAAGTAGCTAGATCCTACTAAAAACTACCTAAAAACAATGCCAAAAAGCGTATAAGTTATCCGCTCATCACCTCTACATGAATCCTTTGCCAACGCCATTTTCTTAGCACAATCCTCAACAACCCTCACTTTGTTCACTAACTTAAAAAATATTCAAATCTCCAACGAAGCTACAACAGCCATAATATTCTCCCAAAGACCTCCTTGGTACTTGATGCGCTTCCAACCCTCATAGGACTCAGAGGCACCCAGACACACCTTTAAGAACCTATAGTGATCCTCAAACCTACTTGTATATTTGGCTATAAACATTGAACCTTGCTTTAGCTGCATAAGCTCCAACTCTCTATCCTCCCTTACTGATTCTAGAAAATATTTATTGTAGTAGAAAACTGTCTGAAATAAATCCCAATGAATATCCGTGTTCTGAAGTTGCAATAGTCGGCATTCTTCCTGCCACAAGTGTTGAGCCTTTCCCATCAGCTGATAAGCCGCAAACCTTACAAATTCATTATCCAGGACATGCTGAGTCTGCAGGGCACATTCCATGGCTTAGAATCAGTTGCCTACTTCAGTAGGGTTTGTTGTCCCTCTAAAATTGGCGAGTTAACCTTTAAAAAAGTAGCTAAAGTTATCGGAGCACCTACTAAGTTATTCTCGGTCCCTTTTCTGTTTCCATTTTTGGTTGGTTGCCCCAACCTCTCTATAGCTTGCGTAGTTGCAGCAACACTTGCTTGCATTAAATTGGCTAAATTGGTCATCGCCGCCATGAACTCGGCATGGTTATCGGCCGGTTGGTCATCCTTGTTATCTCTCCATGTATGTGTCCAGCCTCGTCCGCGAGTTGCCATTCTGGGTCCTGTCTACACCAAAGAATCGATATCAAGGTGATCACTCTCAATATCTCAAACCAAGTGCTATAATTATCCCAAAAAGGCACTCACAAATAATGATGCTATACATATCAAGCAGATAACCTAAATAGCAAGAAAGAAAAATGACCCAGAGTATGTAATAAAGCATAATCGGTCCATCCCTCATGCTTACCAAGATGAACCACTCTAATACTACTAAATGTAACACCCTATCACCCTAAGCCTTACCTCATGTCGTAAAGCAAAGGAAGTAATATTACTAGATGCCCGATGAATAGATAAAGCTCAAAGACGTAGAAAACAGAGATATAAAAGCGCAAAGCGTTACTCACAATAAATAAAGCGTAAAGATAAGAAAAGGATCATAGAGTACAAGATAATCAAAGCATATACATATATAATGTATACAAAAGAGAACTAGATACAGCCTGTGAAGTTTAGGCCAACTAGCTCAACTAAATACAACAAAGTTTTTAGAATAAAACGACAACATCCTAACTCTCAAAGTAAGCCTCAAAGGCAACAAGGTATAATATACGAAAGTGAGAGATACTACATTAAAATGAACAAAATACAAGGATAAAAACGATCCTTCACATCTGTCATCATCTCGCAAACACACCAAGGTAGGTTGCAACCTACATCTGTAAAATAGCAACAACATATGGTATGAGACCTGAGGTTCTCAGTATGGTAACAGTGCATAATAGATAAGGTATAAGGTTCTGGGATGCCAAAGACAATCCTAGAACTCTAATCAAGCATAAGATTCAAACCTAGAAATATTTAAATAAAAACCATAAAAGGTTATCTAAACTTAAGGATTTTCTAACTAACAAAGTCACCTATTTCACTCAATTTTCCTTCTCTTCCACTCATAGTTCAACAAATTCAAGAATTTCCAAACCAAGATTTCAATCTCAACAAATTTGCACAAATTCAACTCTTCATAGGCATCATTCACCAAATATATCATCACCAATCCACATTGACATCTATTTTCATCCAAGTTTATTATCAACATTAATAATCATCAATATTCACCATAAATTCAATAATTATCAACAATCATAATCAATTCAATCCTATCCTAAGGTCCACTAGCCTAACTTTCATGAAACATTAAATATGACCTAAATAAAACCGAAACCATACCTTGGTCAATTCCCAACATGCACTAAACAACAAAATTGACTTCCAAACAAGCTTTCACAAAGTTTCAACCACCAAAGTCACTCCAAATGCCACAACCAACTCCAATAATCACGAAATTCAAGCTATACACTTTCAATATACCACAATTAATATCTAAGGCTCACAAATATACCAAACCACAAGGGCTTTGAAGTGACTTACCTTACCCAATGGTACTAGGGGAAAATTCCAAAAATAATCCAATGCTAGATCACTCCTAAACAACCAAAATCACAAAATTTATTTAATAACTAAAGTCGAAATGCAAAATCTATTAGGGCTAAAGAAAGGAGTATGAAATTTGAGTTCTTGCCAGCATTGCTTAGCTAGAAATGACGAACTCGTAAAGAACTTCGTGTGGCCGCAAACAACACGCGGATAGGAGCACCGTAGCTCAAGTTACAAGCAAAAGAAGAAAAATGAATGATGAACTCTTCTTTCCCTCTTTCAATCTCACGCAGCTGTATCCCTCACTCTTTTTGTGTTTTATGAGTTGATTGGGTTCATTTTAGTGTATTTGTATGTTGGGCTTGGGCCCAACTTGGGCTTAGTCCAACCTTTTTGCATTTTTGGCTCATTTGGCCAAACTTTATTCCAAAATCTTTAAGATTAGTATCTGGTTTTCAATTCTAAATATTTTTCTAAGTTTTTCTACAATTTTTATTGCTCTTACGCAGTACTAGACAGACTTAAGTCGGTACTGCCGGCTAACTTATCGATACACATTTTTTACGCAATTTTCGTGGAAAATTGTATTTTTCCACTCGAAAAAATCAACTGAACTCAAATCTCACCTTTAAATTTTCTAATTAAGATATTTAAATTTTTGATCCTATTTCGGACAATTAAATTATTATTTTATATCCTTTAATCGGTTAATAGTTTTCGGTTCTTACACAGTGCATAAAAATAACACCCAACCATAGCGTGCCGCCCACCCAAACATTGGCGTTCCACATGCCTGCGACCATGTTTCTTTGCCAAAGTACACCTCCTAGGTACCATGGGCATGCCACATGCCCAGCATGGTGTACCACACGCTAGCTCCCTTCTAAGGGCATTCTACAGGCCATATGTGGCGTTCTAAACACCAACACCAAAGCATCTTCCAAGGACTTCCATTTTTGGTTGTTCAAGTGGAGTTTTACACACCAATACAAGGGCGTGGTACACCGGACCAGCTTTTTTGAGACTCCAATTCTAAGACACAAAATGGGCATGCAACATGCCAAGGTTAGGGCATACCACGCCCATGGAAAGACTCCTAGGCCATGATTGATGGTGTCGTGCAACACGCCAGGAAGGTGACATGCCACACACTCAAGGACACACTTTCAGGGTTAATCAATTTTTATGGCGTGCCACACGCCAATCAATAAGGGTGTGCTGTTTCTACAAGGCTTCGAAGCCTCATCCAATGCTAAAAGTTGGCGTGCAACACGCCAAGGAGTGGACATACCACACGCCCAAGATGGCTGCTTCTAGGGTATGAAAAATCATGGCGTGCCACTGATAAGTAAGATTGTCATGTCGGTCTAGAATTTCCTCAATTGAATGAATTCTCATTGCAAGTATAGTTCTAAACTAACAAACAATCCTCCCAATCAAAAATTTGGTCGGCACAAGTAACAAACCCCAAAAAAGAATTAACCAAAGTATTTAAACTCCAGGTCATCTCACGAGGAATTGCAATGAAGTGCTCAATTATTGGCTATGAAAGAACATGGGGGGTTTGATTTTCAATGGGCAAGAAAATAAATGACAAGAAAGTAAATGAACAATTAACTAATGAAAGAAAGGAAAAATACTCTTGGCTAGACATAGGTAATCGAGATCACCATCCTTTTCTACAAACCATATATTGACAATTATGAGGAACCAAGCTCATTAAGTCTACCTCCAAGAGCTTTAAGTACATAATATCTACTCCTAAGCTTGAGGTATGTCAAATGGCTTGATCAACATCAACCCATAAGTCCCAACCTATCTACTAATTAGATTAGTAGTGGGTTAGTATCAATAGGTGTCAAATTGATCAGCAAGGGTTCTCAAATCACAAATTCAATGAGACCCAATGACTCAAGAGCAAAGAGAACTACTCAAAAACTAGTGTAAACATTTCATCAAACACCTAGAGTGCAAGAAAAGTAAACATCACCAAATGTAATAATTAATAAAAGCTATAACTAACAAAAGCAAGGAATCAACAATAAGTGAAGTAAACATCAAAAGACATAGAAATATAGAATTGCATGAGAAGAAATTGAGATCCAATAATTGTTCATGAACATAAAAGAGAGCAAAACAAGAAATTAACAAGAGAAACGAAGAAGATTGAGACAATAGAACACTAAAATATAAAGAGAATTGAAATAAAAACAAGAATTAAAAGAAAATTTTAAGAGAGATTAACCTAACTTTACCCTAATTTCTATCCTAAATCTAGAGAGAGGAGAGAGCTTCCCTCTCTAGAATTCTACCCTAAAACATGATGAAAACTAAACTATGGCTACTTGGTTCATCCCCCTCTCAATCATTGGGTTCAATAGTATCAGAAATGAGTTGGATTACGCCCAAAATGCTTCAGAAATCACTGGCCACGAGTTGCTAAAATGGACCCACACTGATCCTGCGATGCATGCGCGTCAAGGACGCGTACGCATCTTTAAACGTCAGACAACTATGGCAAATTTTATATCATTTTAAAGCTCCGAATGTTAGCTCCAACGCAACTAGAACCGCCTCATTTGGATCTCTGTAGCTCAAGTTATGATCGATTAAGTGCGAAGAGGTCAGGATTGACAGCTTTGCAGTTCCTTCATTTCTTCATGAGTTCTCCCATTTTGCATGCTTTCTCTTCATTCCTTCAATCCAATCTTTGCCTTCTAAACCTGAAATCACTTAACAAACATATGAAGGCATCGAATGGAATTAAAGTGAATTAAATTTAGCTATTTTAAGGCCTAAAAAGCATGTTTTCACACTTAAGCACAAATTTAGGGAGAATTACAAAACCATGCTATTTCATTGAATAAATGTGAGAAAAGTTGATAAAACCCTCCAAATTAAGCACAAGATAAACCACAAAATTGGGGTTTATCAAACCTCCCCACACTTAAACCAAGCATGTCCACAAAATAAGGCTAAGTAGTATGATGATTCATAAATTCTACCAATTTAAAATTGTAAAAATAAAGTTCAAATAGAATTGCAAGAAGAAAGCCCATGAAAGCCGGGAACAAGGAATTGAGCATCGAACCCTCACCGGAAGTGTTTGCACTCTAGTCGCTCGAGTGTATAGGGTCGATTCTCTCAATTCTCTTCTACTCATGCTTTCTAAGATTTGTCTTTCATCTAACAATCAACAATTATTCAATGCATGCATACTTTTATCATGAGGACTTATTCACAGGTTGTAATGGGGCTAAGATAAAGGTAGGGATGCATATGGTCAAGTGTTCTGAGGGTTACTTGAAACTGTAGGTCGATCTCGGACGAGATCTTCTGTACTGGTCAGAGTTGACGTATCCGGCTGGTGGGTGGTGGCCGGAGCTATTGTGTCCGACTTGTTTGCCTAGCTATGCTGCTGATCCTTTGTCACCGGAGGGTGGTGGTACCTGCAAGGGACTCCGATGCTTAAGTTAGCAAGGGTATTAAGAAAGTTTTTAGTAGAATCAGAGTGTGAGTTATACTTGGCTGCTCTAATGTATTTATAATGGCGTAGAGTGACCTTCTTAGGTAAGATAGGTTAGTTATTTTATCTTATCTTTATCTTATCTTCAAGTGAGGTCATCTTATCTTCAAGGGAACCTGATACGTAAAAATTAAGATTTCACGTACAACCGGCAAGTATACCGAGGGTCGCATCAAGTAATAAAACTCACTAAGAGTGAGGTCGATCCCACGGAGATTGGTAGATTAAGCAACTTTAGTTAAATGGTAAATTTAGTCAAGCAAACATAGTCTTGATTTTATGAGCATTGTGATTTTTTGAACATAACTGCAGGAAATTAAATGACAAGGAATTTAAAGAACTGGAAATATAGAAATAAAATGAAAGTAGATAACGGAAACTTAAAATGCAAGAAACTTAAATGACATCAACAATAAATCGCAAGGAATTAAAGGTTGCAAAAATTTAAAGAGCATAAGAGTAAAGAGCAAGAAATAAAGGACAGAATGTAGATGACAAGATTAATAAATTGACAGAATGTAGAAGGGAATTGGGTTATGGGTAGTCAAACAACTAGAAGCAAAAGAAATAAGAATTAATGGTGGAGAGGATCATTAGGGATCAGAGATGCAAGTTTTCATGAATTGATGTTAGTCAAGTCCTTCTCAATCATGGGTATAGATCCATGGCAAGTGGTTAATTGAATCCCAATCTCTTGGTGATCCAATTTCTCTCAACATAACCAATTGCCACTCTCGTGATCTAATTGTTCATGAGAAGAGATGAAGCTCAATTCTAATCCAGCCACACAACTTCCATAATCTCAACCAAGGAAAGTTACATCTCACATACTAACCAAGGTGTATTGATTAAGGAAATCATGAAAGGATGAACTCTAAACTGAATTATGTGGCTCAGTCCTCAAATTCACCACATAATTCTCATAGATTAACCCCTCTCTCGATGGTGGTTGAATCTTTGAAGAACAAGAGTTTCCTCTTTGGATTAACCACTTGAATTAAGTAGGAAAAGATGAGTTCATCAATGCATTCAAACAAGCAGAGCTCTTCCCCCTAATGAGAGTGGGGTTTAGTGAATCATAGCTCCAATTTCAACAACAATTGCCATAAACAAAAATTAAACTAAGTGTAAAGAAAAGGAAAAGAAGAGGAAGAAGAAGAAGAAGAAGGAAAATGCTTAAAACTTCAAAGTTAAGAAGAAGAGTTCCAAAAAAAAAAAAAAAACAAAATAGCTCTCCGGGTATCCTCCCAGAAGTGCTAAAGAGTTCTCCAAAATAAAAGTGCTAAGAGTCTAAAATTCTAAGTGTCAAAAAAGTCCCCCCAAAGTGCAAACTCAATCTCTATTTATATTAGTCCCAAAACTCTTTCAAAGATCTTTTATTGGGTTAGCAATATGGGCTTCCTCTTTGTTGAATTCTTGGCTCAATTGGAAGAAGTGTTGCTAGACTTGGAAAGGAAGAGTTCATTCATCATGCTTCTGACCCAATGGCTTGGCGTTTTTGTCAATAACGCTAGCCTTAATGCACGTTGGCAACGTGCATCACATTTTCCTGGGAGTGAACTTTCAGACTTGGGCGTTGCTAGCCCAAGTTGTTGCTAACAACTTGCTCTTCCTCTATTTTCATGCTAAATGTAGCCCAGAATTTGGGTGTCAATCCTCTGCTTCAATATGGACTAATATACATCATTGGAAAGCTCTTGATGTCTTCTTTCCAATGCCACTGGAATCACCTCATTTGGACTTTCCTAGCTCAAGTTATGCTTCCTCAAAGAAGGTAAGGTCAAGCTGCCAAGTTGTTGCCAAAAACGCACCCATTCTCCCACGTTGGCAACGTGCCTAGCCTCCCAAAGCAGAGACATGAGGCTGGCGTTGTTGCCAAACACGCCTCCTTGCTAGCACGTTGGCAACGTGCCCGTGCCCCCTCCAGGGCTCATCTCTAGCCTTCAGTTTTGCTTGTCACGTTGCCCTCAAACACGCCTTTGGAAGCTGGCGTTGGCAACGTGCTCGAGTGCTTCTTCAAGTGAGCTTCCTTGCCACATTTTGCTTGCTGCGTTGCCCTCAAACACGCCTTTGGAAGCTGGCGTTGGCAACGTGCTCGAGCCTTCCTCAAGGCTCTATGCTTGTTGCTTGGCGTTGTCCTTGAACACGCCTATGCTTCCTGGCGTTGGCAACTTGAGTGGCACCCTTCCTGGCGTTGGCAACTTGGTTGGCATCCAAGACTTGGTGCCTAGCCAAGCAACCATTCCTGGCGTTGCCTTAGAACACGCCAATGAAAGTGGCGTTGGCAACGTGGTTGGCATCCAAGATCTTGTCCCTGGCGTTATTGATGAACACGCCAATTCATTTCCAAGTTAGCAACGCTCTCGTGTGCCCATAATCCTAGCTTGTATGCGTTGCCAAGGAACACACCCATGCTTTCCCAGCTTAACAACGTGCTCGAGCTCCCCTTTGGTGCCAAAGTTGCTTGCTACGTTGCCAAGGAACACGCCTTCATAACTTGGCGTTGGCAACGTGCATCTCCTTTTCCTGGGCCAAGTTTTCCATTCAGCGTTGTTTGCCTGCGTTGCCCTCAAACACGCCCCTCATCTCTAGGCCAGCAACGTGCTCGAGGCTCTAAACTAGCTCCCCAAGATTGCTTGGCGTTGCTTTAAATAACGCCTATGGTTCTTGGCGTTGGCAACGCCAGCTTCTCCTCCTCTTGGGCCAAGTTTGCTTGTGTGCGTTGCCTTGAATAATGCTTTTTCATTCCCACGTTGGCAACGCCCTCGAGCTCTCCTTGGCTCAGCTCTTTGCTTGCCTGCGTTGCCATCAAACACTCACTCCTTTCTCCAAGTTGGCAATGCCAACATGTGCTATCCAGGGCTGCCTTGGCGTTGCCTTCAACAACTCACCCTTTTCTTCAAGTTGGCAACGCCCAAATGTGCTTCTCCAGGGCTGCCTGGCATTGCCTTCAAACACGCACCCTTTCTCCAAGTTGGCAACGCCAACAACTTTTCTTCTTCTTGCCCAGCTTGCATCATTCTTGCTTCCATGCTTTCTTGTTTCATCACCTATCATCAACAAGGGAAATAGCTTCAAAGTCTTACCAATTCATGCAATAAATTTCATGAGATTCATTCATACTCATTCATGTATGTATTCCTTAAATCATTTGCATGAATTTGGCTAGAATCAACATGTTCCTTGGTATTCTCATGCATGAAGACAAAACTCATAAAAGGACTTGTTTATTTAGAGAAAATGAGTGAAATTAAGCTAAAACCAACTAAACTAACTAGCTAATATAACAAATATGCAATTGCATCAGAACCGCTCTTCTCTCTGTAGGCTTGGGCTGCCTTAGGATTTGGGGCGTGGTCCTCTATTTAGGACCTTTTTGGGCTTTCCTGTGATTTGGCCGAGCTCTTTGAGAATAGGTCAGATTTGTCCTAACCTGAAGAGGTCGGTTGACTTGTCAGTAGAGCATCCCGGGTCAGACAGCTCAACCCAGGGTATGAACAGTGCCCCTGCTCGAGCTCGGTCTTCTATTTTAAGGTCGATTCTTCAGTTTTAGGGCTTCAATCTTTTTATGATGAATCTGATCTCGAGCATTTTGTCGATTTCTTCTTTGTAGGGTTCTCCTTTTTGAATATGGAACGTTTTTCTTTTGCTTCTGCTTAAAAGCGTGCGTTCTTGTATTTAGCACTCGTAGCCTTGGGAATGCGCAAGGGTTTAATACCCTTATTAATTGGTTTTTAATTGCCCTGTTTCTCTTAGCCTCTCTGTTTTTGAATTTCACGCTTAAAAAATGGTTTCTCTTCTCCGTAACTTTCCTTTTCTTTCTCTCTTTCTGTTTTCTGAAGTTTGCAGTTTTTGCATTTCCTCCTGTGACGTTGCTTGGAGATTATCAGTGCTTTCCTTACTGTGAAAGGGCGACTCCTGATTCCATCTTCTACCTTTAACTTCGTCGAAAATTTTTGCTTTTTCCAGGTTGGTTCTTCTTTCCGCTTTTTTACTTCCTTCGTTGCTTTGCATTCGGTTTTTGGTAAAGTTTGATTTTACTGTGATGCATGTTGTCACTGAGGCCTTTGCTTTCCTGGAAAGATAGTTCATTTGATGTCTTTTCGCCATGTTGGTAACTGTGATGACTTTGGGTATGAATAGTAACTTTGCTGACGAACCTTTATATAAAGTAACGATTTTTTGATGGCTCATTTTGATTTTGTGTCGTTTGCCTGTTGGGGGAGGGGTTTATTTCTCTGAAAAAGGCAGCGTCTTTGATGACTTCTTCTCGATACGTTTTGCTGCTTGGTAGTTCCGTTTGCTGATAAGCTGAGACTGTGAATTTGGAAGGTAGTTATTTTGATGACTTTATTTGATTTGTAGCTTTTTGGGGTAATGTCTTTCTTTTCTTCTTGGGATGTCGCTTTTTGAGAGAGGGCTATTTTTTGTCTTTGCTGGGAGTTTTTTGTTCGGATGTTGGTCTTGTGGGTTTTCCTGAGTCCTTGTTCTATTAACTGCATCCAAAGGATGCCCTTGGATCTTTTTGGTGTGGGTCTTGGGATTTCATTTTGTTGCCTGTACTGCACTGGATTATGTTGCCCGAGTTGTTTTGATTTTGTCCGAGATGTTTTTAGTAATCCAATCTTCTTTTCTTGTTTGTAGGACTAGTTGGCCATGTCTTCTCGCAAAAATATTGTCGAGGTGTCTTCTAAGGTTCCTGAGGGGATGTCCGATTGGCTGGACTCCCTTGTGTTGCTTTGTGTTTCTTTAGCCAATTCTAAATTTTGTGAGCGCTTAGAAGACATCACCGTATTTGTAGCAGTGAGGATCAGGAGAACAATTATGAGGCACCTGATTCTGATGATCGTGTTTGCTTCCCTGTCCTGACTCAGGGGGGCGTCCCTTTTTTTATGCATATGACTTCTTTTTCAACCAAATGAACATCACCTTTCCTTTTACTTCTTTTGAAACTGACCTGTTATGGTCCTGTAATGTAGCCCCCTCTCAGCTTCATCCGAATTCTTGGGGTTTTATCAAGATTTATCAACTGGTTTGTCAAGAATTTGCTGTTACACCTTCTCAAACTCTTTTTTTGTATATTTTTGTGTTGACCAAGCCTGGGACTTCCAAGAAGAAGGCTTCTTGGATTTCATTTAGGTCTGCCCAGGGGAATAAGGTTTTTTTATGTATGACGAGTCTTTCCGGGATTTTAAGAATTACCTCTTTAAGGTCCGGGCTGTTGAAATAGCCCGGCCTTTCTTTCTGGATGAAAATAATGAACCCCCACTTTCCTTTAGAGTGGCAGAAGAACGTAGTGGTATCCCGATATACTTGGGAGATGTTGGACGAGCTCGAGCAGGCCTTTGTGAATGTCTTGGAGGATATTTAGGGGGAACCTCCTCATCTGGATACTAAAAAATCTTTGGGGGACCCATCCCTTGTTCAAACTACTTTGGGTATTACTTGATATATTTTGTTTCTTGTTTTTACTTTGCTTTCTCCTTCTTTCCTGGTTTGTAAAACTGTTGGTTTTCATTTTTCAGAGATGGCTAAGAATAATGATGCGATGAAGGCTTTCAAAAAGGCGAGAAAGGCTACTGCAGCTCAGAACATCTCGACCCGGGTGGATGGGGAAGGGTCCTCTCAGGTCTTGTTGAAGCCGTCTATGCCGAGCTTTCCTGGCCCGAGGAGAATGATCCATACTCCTCGAGTTCGTTTAGTGGATCCTCCACAGTCTTCTACTGCTACTGTGGCTTTTTCTACGGCCGTTCCTCCTTCCAAAAGACCTCAGACCGTTGAACCCTTCAAACTGGATGTGCCTGATTTTGACCCTATTGGATTTGTCGACCAGCAGATCGGTCCTTATGGTGCCCTCTCTATGGATGATGTTTCACTCCTTCATCACTTAGATTTTATAACTCGGAGTAGCATCAAGATGGCACATATGGGAGCTGCCCTGTACCGAACTACCCAAAATCTTCCCCTTCATGCTACCAAGGCCTTTATGGAGGAGGCTAAGCGGGAGTTTGACAGAATGAAGGGTTTGAAGGAGGAGCTCCAAGTGAAAGTGACCAAGCTGGAGAAGGAGTTGGAGAGTGAAAAGGCTAGTTCTGTTGCCTTGGCGGCTTCTGTGCAGTTGGCTGAAGACACAGAGTTAAGGCACAAGGATAGCTATGTCACGACCTACAGGGAAGTGATGTGTCTCAGGTGGGAGTTGGAGTCGGCCCGGGATGATTATGCCGATCTCTAGGGTCACCTTGTGGGTAGCGTAACTGCTGCTTATGAGAACCTGAAGGAGTAGGTTCGGGTTCTTGCCCCTAAAGTCGACCTTATTCTCTTCTGCCTGGACAATGTTGTGAAGGATGGCAAGATTGTCCCTGACGAAGATGATAATGTTGAACCTCCCTCTGTGCCTGCTACCAAAGCCCCTCTGGTGCCGACTTCTTCAGTTCCTGAAGTCGGTCATTCCGAGTTGGAACCTGATTGTCAAATCTTAAACCAGAATGATGGGATAGTGGATGCTGTGCCTCTTTAGATTTGCCTTCCCTCACCCCCTGTTGATGCTGCCGAGAAGCCTTTGGATCCTTTAATGAATTTTCTGGATGTTTGTGTGGACAAACCGGCTTGTGGGCTTTTTTGAACTCTTTATATTTTGTAAATGGTGGTACTGACTTTTGCTACATTCCTAGTTGCTTGTTTAGCAACTTTTATCTTGAAAAACAAAGTAATTTCCAAGCTCTTGGGGTTAGTTTTGATAGCCCTTTGAGTTTGTTATTATTATAACGTGTTTTTCGTAACATATCTGTCTGCACTTATTTTGGTACCTTTCTAGGTTTTGGGAGTGTTGGAACTTTCGTTGTCTAACCTCTCTGGATTGGCTTGATTCCCTTGAGCCTTTGCCTGATGTTATTTTTAGTAATTTGTTTTGTTTGGACCTTGTTCAGGTCTCTTAAGGATTTTGAGAGGTCAATTTCGTCATGTTGGTTTTGTCCAGGTCGTTGTTAGTAATCCTCTTTTTTGGACCTTTGTTTAGGTCTCTTTCAGGGATTACTTTTGTAACCTTGTGTTTTGGGCTGACTTCATCATGTCGGACCCTTCTAAGTTATTTTTGTAATCCTCTTTCTTGGACCTTGTTCTGGTCTCTTTTAGGGATTACTTTTATACTTGTGTTTTGGGACGACTTCATCATGGTGGGCCCTTCTAAGTTATTTTTGTAATCCTCTTTCTTGGACCTTGTTTAGGTCTCTTTCAGGGATTACTTTTATAACTTTTATGTTTTGGGCCGACTTTATCACGTCGTGCCCTTCTAAGTTATAGTAATCCTCTTTCTTGGACCTTGTTCAGGTCTCTTTCAGGGATTACTTTTATAACTTTTGTGTATTGGGCCGACTTTATCATGTCGAGCCCTTCTAAGTTATAGTAATCCTCCTTTATAGGGCTGGCCAAACCTCTTTCCAGGGATTTACTTATAACTTTGGTTATTGCGACTAGTCTGACTTCTTTACGTCGGCCAGTCTTTAAGTTATTTTTTAGCAATCCATTTTATTAGGACCTCGTCAGGTCCTTTCTATGGATCACTTTCAATAACTTCTTGCATTATTCTGTTTTCATCGTCGCCGATTTTGTAGAAATTGGGTTTAATCCTCGTTTGGTCGACCTTTTAATGAATTTGGTTTTCATCTCTGTTGGTCTTTATCGTGATCATGTAGTGAATTTGATTTTCACTTTCTGCCGATCTGTAGCTTTATAATCGGACAATTAATGTTTCAGATTAATGCGGCATGAGGATTTATAGAAGATCTAAACAGATTTTATTCAAAAGAAAATGCAAATATATACATGCAGGAGTTTTATCTTCTAAGTTGGGTGATTTGTAGGTCTTAGCTTGGCGCCTCATTAAAAAACCTTTTCAGGAAAAAAAGTGCTCCTTATCCTAGATCCTTTATCATCCCTAACTGTAGTACCTTCTTAAGTTGTAGGCATGCCATGACCTAGGAAGCTCTCGCCCATCGAGTTCGGATAGTCTGTAGTAGCCCTTTCCCAGTACTTCTATGACTCGGTAGGGTCCTTTCCAGTTTGCTGCCAGCTTTCCTTCTCCAGGTCGGGTTGTTCCGATATCATTTCTGATTAGGATGACGTTGTTCTGAGCAAAAACTCACTGTACTACCTTTTGATTGTATCTCGAAGCCATTCGATGTTTTAATGCTTCTTCCCTAATCCGAGCTCTTTCTTGGACTTCTGGAAGTAGGTCGAGTTCTTCCCTTTGAAGTTGGAAGTTGGCTTCTTCACTATAGTAGATCACTCTAGGCGACCATTCTTCAATCTCTACTGGGATCATTGCCTCCATTCCGTATGCTAATCAGAAGGGTGATTCCTTTATGGTGGAATGTGCCGTTGTTCGATATGCCCAAAGGACTTGTGGGAGCTCCTCAGCCCAGGCTCCCTTTACGTCCTGTAATCTCCATTTCAGCCTAGCCAATATGACTTTGTTGGTAGCTTCGGCTTGTCCATTGGCTTGGAGATGTTCTACGGAAGTGAATTGTTGTTTTATGTTCAAGTCGGCCACCAACTTTCTGAAGCCTGCATCTGTGAATTGCGTACCATTGTCTGTGGTAATGGAGTATGGAACCCCGAACCTTGTGACAATGTTCCTATATATAAATTTTTGACTTCTTTGAGCAGTGGCATTAGCTAGGGGTTCTGCCTCGATCCACTTTGTGAAATAGTCTACCCCTACTATGAGGAATTTAACTTGTCCCGATCCCTGAGGGAAGGGTCCAAGAAGGTCGAGTCCCCATTTTGCAAATGGCCAGGGTGAGGTCATGCTGATGAGTTCTTCTGATGGGGCGATGCGAAAGTTGGCATGTTTCTGACATGGTGGATATGTCTTTACGAACTCTGTGGCTTCTTTTTGTAGAGTTGGCCAATAAAATCCTGCCCGGAGTACTTTTTTGGTAAGTGCTTGTGCTCCGAGATTATTGCCACAAATGTCACTGTGTACTTCTTCTAGAACCTCCTTTGTGTTGGAAGTCAGCACACATTTTAACAATGGTATTGAAATCCCTCTTTTGTATAGAGTGTTGTTTATGATAGTGTCGTATTGTGCCTCCCGTTTTAACCTCTTTGCCTCCTTTTCCTCTGTGGGGAGTGTTTTTGTTTTGAGGTAATTAATTATGGGAGTCATCCATCCTTGATCCTGACCTGTTATGGCTAGGACTTTTTCTTTTTCCGAGATTGATGGGTCCTGTAAAATTTCTTGGATGAGGCTTCTATTGTTGCCCCCTGGTTTGGTGCTGGCTAGTTTTGAGAGTGCGTCAGCTCGAGCATTATGTTCTCAGGGTATGTGACGGACCTCATATTCTCCGAGTTGTTCGAGCTGTTCCCTGGTTTTGTCCAAGTACATTTTCATGGTGGGATCTTTAGCTTGGTAGCTTCCTGCTATTTGTGAAGTGACTACTTGTGAGTCGCTGAAGATGATAAGCTTTTGAGCTCCAACCTCCTTAGCCAGCTTCAAACCATCTAGTAGTGCCTCATATTCCGCTTGGTTGTTCGAGGCAGGGAACCCGAATTTGAGGGAGAGTTTGATTTGGGTTCCTTGGTCGCTTTCAATTATCACACCCGCGCCGCTTCCAGTTTTATTTGAGGAACTATCCACGTAGTGATTCCATTCTGTGGGATTTCCAGTGTGTCTGTAAATTCTACAATGAAGTCGCCCAGGTATTATGATTTGATGGCTGTCTGAGCTTCATATTGAAGATCGAATTCGGACAACTCGACTGCCCATTGTAAGATTCTGCCCGCCAGGTCTGTTTTTTGTAAATCCCTTTTATGGGCTGGTTGGTCCGAACCCTAATGGTGTGAGCTTGAAAGTATGGATGAAGTTGTCGAGATGTTATTATGAGAGCGTAGGAAAATTTTTCTATTTTTTGGCAGTTCAGCTCGGATCCTTGTAATGCTTTACTGATGAAGTATACGGGTTGTTGCCCACTGTCGTCTTATCGAACTAGTGTTGAGGCTACTGCCTGACTTCCTACCGCGAGGTACAATATGAGTGGTTCTCCTTCCCGTGGTCGAGTTAGGATAGGTGGTTGTCCCAAGAATCTTTTGAAATCTTGGAAGGCTTGCTCGCACTCCGTTGTCCATTCAAACTTCTTTCCCTTCCTTAGAGTGGCATAAAAGGGAAGAGATCTTATTGCCGATCCGGCTAGAAATCTGGATAAGGCTGCCAACCTCCTGTTGAGTCGTTGTACCTCTTTGACACAAGTCTGACTCTTCATGTCGAGTATGGCCTGGCATTTATCCGGATTTGCCTCGATTCCTCTTTCTGTGAGCATAAAACCCAAGAATTTGCCAGCTTCCACTACGAAGGTGCATTTTTTAGGATTGAGTCGCATGCCATGCCGTCTTATAGTGTCGAATACTTGGGTCAGGTCGGACAATAGCATTGCTTCCCTTTGTGTCTTTATTAACATGTCGTCCACATAGACTTCCATGATTTTTCCGATGTGATCCGTAAAGACCTTATTCATTAATCTTTGATAAGTAGCTCCCACATTTTTAAGACCAAAAGGCATGACGATGTAGCAGTAGTTTGCTTTTAGGGTTAAGAAGAAAGTTTTTTCTTGGTCGGGTGGATACATTGGGATTTGATTGTATCCCGAGTATGCGTCCATAAATGAGAGGTATTTATATCTGGAGGAGGCATCTACCAAAGCGTCGATATTGGGGAGTGGATAAGGATCTTTTGGGCAGGCTTTGTTGAGATCAATGTAGTCGGTGCACATTCGCCACTTCCTATTTGATTTTTTCACCAAGACGACGTTAGCTATCCATAGTGGGTATTTGACTTCTCTTATGAACCCTGCCTCCAGTAGAGCTTGTACCTGTTCTTCCACAGCTTGGGATCATTCTGGTCCGAGTTTTCTATGCCTCTGTTGTACTGGCCGAGATCCTGGGTAGACTGATAGCTTGTAGCACATTAACTTGGGGTCTATGCCTGGCATGTCTGCGACCTTCCTGCAAAGAGGTCGATGTTATCTCGTAAGAACTGTATGAGTGATTCTTTTATATCTCCTTTTAGGATTGTACCAATATTGGTTGTTTGGTCCGGGGTGTCCCCGATCTGGACTTTCTCTACTTTACCTTCGGGTTGTGGGCGGAGTTCTTCCCGCCTCTGCACTCTACCGAGTTCGATTGTGTGGAATTCTTCTCCTCTGCCTCTGAGGTTTAGGCTTTCATGGTAACAGCGGCACGCCGTCTTCTGGTCTGCTTTTATTGTAGGCTATCCCTTCTGCAGTTGGGAATTTCATGCATAGATGTGGAATCGAGACTATTACGCCGAGTTGATTCAATGTTGTCCGACCTATTAAGGCGTTGTAGGCTAAACTTACGTCGACCATGATGTAATCTATCTTGAGTGTTCTTGACTGGTTTCCTTTTTCGAAGGTTGTGTGTAGTGAGATGTATCCAAGCGGTTGAACCGGGGTGTCTCCCAGTCCGAACAGGCTGTTCGGATATGCTCTAAGTTCTTTTTCTTCTAGGCTGAGCTTGTCGAAGGCAGTTTTGAACAAGATGTCGACAGAGCTCCCTTGGTCTATCAGTGTGCAGTGGAGATTTGCATTTGCCAGTATAACAGTGATGACCATGGAATCGTCGTGTCCTGAAATGATACCGGATGCGTCTTCTTTAGTGAAAGTAATTGCGGGGATGTCGGGTACTTCCTCCTTCCCCTCAACATGATATACCTCTTTAAGATATCTTTTGCAAGATGACTTGGAGATTTCTCCTCTCGCAAATCCACCGTGTATCATGTGGACGTGTCTTTCTGGTGTACGAGGTGATCGCTCGGTTCGTCCGATATCTTCTTCCCTTCTTCTTTAAGTCAAAACATTCGTTGGTGGAATGCCCACGGATTCGATGATATTCACAATATTCGGTCCGATTTCCTCCTCCTTTTTTGCCTTTGAGTGGTCGAGCTGGAGGTATTTTTCAGTGTGGCAAACCTCTCTGTAGACATCCACAAGGGACACTGGTGCACGAAATTGTGATCATCAACAATGGCGCCAAAGACTTGGTAGCGCTCTCAAACGTGAATCACACTTTGTCACAACTTCGCACAACTAACCAGCAAGTGCACTGGGTCATCCAAGTAATAAACCTTACATGAGTAAGGGTCGATCCCACGGAGATTCTTAGTATGAAGCAATCTATGGTCATCTTGTAAATCTCAGTCAGGCGGATTCAAATGGTTATAATGGTTTTTCGAAAATAATAATAAATAAAGCATAAAATAAATATAGAAATACTTATGTAAATCATTGGCTGGAATTTTAGATAAGTGTATGGAGATGCTTTGTCCCTGTTGAATCTCTGCAACATACTGCTTTCTTACTTTCAATCCTTCATACTCCTTTCCATGGCAAGCTGTATGTAGGGCATCACCGTTGTCAATGGCTACATCCCATCCTCTTAGTAAAAATGGTCCAAATGCTCTATCACAGCACGGCTAATCATCTATCGGTTCTCGATCATGTCGGAATAGAATCCATTGATTCTTTTGTGTTTGTCATCACGCCCAACAATCGCGAGTTTGAAGCTCATCACAGCCATTCAATCCCTGAATCCTACTCGAAATACCACAGACAAGGTTTAGACTTTCCGGATCCTCACGAGTGGCCGCCAAAGCGTTCTAGCTTATACCACAAAGATTCTAGTTAGGGAATCCAAGAGATACTCGCTCGTTCTAAGGTAGAACGGAAGTGGTTGTCAATCACGCGTTCATAGGTGAGAATGATGATGAGTGTCATGGATCATCACATTCATCACGTTGAAGTGCAGCGAATATCTTAGAATAAGAATAAGCCGAATTGAATAAAAGATAGTAGTACTTTGCATTAAAACTCGAGGTACAGCAGAGCTCCACACCTTAATCTATGGTGTGTAGAAACTCCACCGTTGAAAATACATGAGTGATGAAGGTCCAGGCATGGCCGAATGGCCAGCCCCCCAAAATATGATATGAATTCGAAAATAGGGAAAAGGACCCTTAGTACAGTAGTAAAAAGTTCTATTTATACTAAACTAGCTACTAGGGTTTACAGAAATAAGTCTAAGTGCAGAAATCCACTTTCGGGGCCCACTTTGGTGTGTGCTTGGACTGAGCTTGAACTTTACACGTGCAGAGGCTTCTCTTGGAGTTAAACGCCAAGTTGTAACGTGTTTTTGGCGTTTAACTCTGGTTTGTGACGTGTTTTTGGCGTTTGACTCCAGAATGCAGCATGGAACTAGCATTGAACGCCAGTTTGCGTCATCTAATCTCGAACAAAGTATAAACTATTATATATTGCTGGAAAGCTCTGGATGTCTAATATTTAACGCTTTTGAGAGCGCTCCATTTGGAGTTTTGTAGCTCCAGAAAATTTATTTCGGGTGCAGAGATGTCAGAATCCAACAGCATCAGCAGTCCTTTGTCAGCCTTTTATCAGAGTTTTGCTTAGGTCCCTCAATTTCAGCCAGAAAATACCTGAAATCACAGTAAAACACAAAAAGTCATAGTAAAGTCCAGAAATGTGAATTTAGCATAAAAATCAATGAAAACATCCCTAAAAGTAGCTAGATCTTACTAAAAACTACCTAAAAACAATGCCCAAAAGCGTATAAATTATCCGCTCATCACAACACCAAAATTAAATTGTTGCTTGTCCCTAAGCAACTGAAAATCAAATAGGATAAAAAGAAGAGAATATACTATAAATCCCAAAATATCAATGAATATTAGTTCTAATTAGATAAGCGGGACTTGTAGCTTTTTGCCTCTGAACAGTTTTGGCATCTCACTTTATCCTTTGAAGTTTAGAATGACTGGCATCTATAGGAACTCAGAATTCAGATAGTGTTATTAATTTTCCTAGTTAAGTATGTTGATTCTTGAACACAGCTACTTTTATGCGTCTTGGCCGTGGCCCTAAGCACTTTGTTTTCCAGTATTACCACCGGATACATAAATGCCACAGACACATGACTGGGTGAACCTTTTCAGATTGTGACTCAGCTTTGCTAAAGTCCCCAGTTAGAGGTGTCCAGAGCTCTTAAGAACACTCTTTTTACTTTGGATCACGACTTTAACCACTCAGTCTCAAGCTTTTCACTTGGACCTGCATGCCACAAGCACATGGTTAGGGACAGCTTGATTTAGCCGCTTAGGCCTGTATTTATTTTCTTGGGCCCTCCTATCCATTGATTCTCAAAGCCTTGGATCCTTTTTACCCTTGCCTTTTAGTTTTAAGGGGTATTGACTTTTTCTGCTTGCTTTTTCTTTTTCTTTTATATTTTTTTGGCAAAATTTTTTTTCACAAGCTTTGTTCTTCACTACTTTTTCTTGCTTCAAGAATCAATTTTATGATTTTTCAGATCATCAATAACATTTTTCTTGTTCATCATTCTTTCAAGAGCCAACAATTTTAACATTCATAAACATTATTCTTGTTCATCAATTTTAAAAATATGCACTGTTCAAGCATTCATTCAGAAAACAAAGAGTATTGTCACCACATCAATATAATTAAACTAATTTCAAGGATAAATTCGAAACTTATGTACTTCTTGTTCTTTTGTATTAAAAACATTTTTTCATTTAAGAGGGGTGAAGGATTCATGGATTTATTCATCGCCTTAAGACATAGTTACTAAATACTAATGATCATGTAGGAAAGACACAAACATAGACAACATATAGTATAAAAATCGAAAAAACAGAGAAATAAGAACAAGGAATGAGTCCACCTTAGTGATGGTGGCGTCTTCTTCTTGATGGACCAATGGTGCTTTTTGAGCTCCTCTATGTCTCTTCTTTTCCTTTGTTACTTCATCCCTAGTGATTTTGGTGCTCCTATCCTTAGTTGCTCCCAATAGTTGTGTGGAGGAAAATGTATCCCTTGAGGTATCTCAGGGATTTCTTGATGAGGGAATTCCTCATGCTTTTGTTGAGGTCCATGAGTGAGCTCTCTTGATGTGTAGTCAAATGCTCTACTACTGAACCATGGACCTTTAAGATGAATCTCTCCATCTCCTATGACTTGGAGGTGGAAGCTTTTGTCTTTCCTTTCCTCTTTCTAGAGGTTTCTCCTTCCTTAGGTTCCATAAATGGTTATGAAAAAACAAAAAAGCTATGCTTTTACCACACCAAACTTAGAATGTTGCTCACCCTCGAGCAAAAGAAGAAAGAATAGATGAAGAAGAAGAAGATATGGAGGAGAGGGAGAGATGTTTGTGTTTCGGCCATTTAGGGTGGGTTTGGGTGGGAAGGATGGATGGATGTGAGTGGTGAAGAGGTGATGGGGAAGAGAGATTGAGGTGATTGGTGAAGAAGAGAGAAGGTGAGTTAAGGTAGGTGGGGATCCTGTGGGATCCACAGATCCTGAGGTGATCCTGTGGGGTCCACAGATCCTGAGGTGTCAAGAATTTATCATTCCTGCACCAATTAGGCATGTTAAAATGCCCTCTGCATGCAATCCTGGCATTTAACGCTAGATTGATACTTATTTCTGGTGTTAAACGCCAGCTCTATGCTTGTTTTGGGCGTTCAACGCCAGTCTGTAGCATGTTTCTGGCGTTGAACGCCAGTTCCATGCTTGCTTTTGGCGTTTAACGCCAGTTTCCCTCAGGTTGCAATCCTGGCGTTTGAACGCTAGAATGCTGCTGTTTCTGGCATTCAACGCCAGAAAGATGCTCTGTTCTGGCGTTGAACGCCAGCCAGATGCTCCTTACTGGCATTTAAAAGCCAGTAAGCTCTTCCTCCAAGGTGTGCTGTTTCTTCTGCTTTTTTTATTCTGTTTTTAATTTTAGTATTTGTTTTGTGACTCCACATGATCATGAACCTAATAAAACATAAAAGAACAATAAAATAAAAATAAAATTAGATGAATAAAAATTGGGTTGCCTCCCAATAAGCGCTTCTTTAATGTCACTAGCTTGGCAGTATGCTCCTATAGAGCTTCACAGGTGATCAGGTTAATGTTGTGGACTCCCAACACCAAACCTAGAGTTTGAATGTGGGGGTTCAACACCAAACATAGAGTTTGGTTGTGGCCTCCCAACACCAAACTTAGAGTTTGATTGTGGGGGCTTTATTTGACTCTGTATTAAGAGAAGCTTTTCATGTTTCCTCTCCATGGTTGCAGAGGAATATCCGTGAGCTTTAAACACAAGGTAGTCCCCATTCAATTGAAGGACTAGCTTTCCTCTATCAACATCAATCACAGCTCCTGCTGTGGCTAGGAAGGGTCTTCCAAGGATGATGCATTCTTCCTCATCCTTCCTAGTGTCTAAGATTATGAAATCAGCAGGGATGTAAAGGCCTTTAACCTTTACTAACACGTCTTCTACTAATCCATAAGCTTATCTTATTGACTTGTCTGCCATCTGTAATGAGAATGTGGCAGGCTGTACCTTAATGATCCCCAGCTTCTCTATTATAGAGAGTGGCATAAGATTTATTCCTGACCCCAGGTCACAAAGAGCCTTCTCAAAAGCCCTGGTGCCTATGGTACAGGATATTAAGAATTTACCAGGGTCTTGTTTCTTTTGAGGTAGAGCTTGCTGAACCCATGAATCTAGTTCACTAATGAGAAAGGGAGGTTCATCTTCCCAAGTCTCATTACCAAATAACTTGGCATTCATCTTCATGATAGCTCCCAGATATTGAGAAACTTGCTCTCCAGTTACATCTTCATCCTCTTTAGAGGAAGAATAGTCTTCAGAGCTCATGAATGGAAGAAGGAGGTTTAATGGGATCTCTATGGTCTCTGTATGAGTCTCAGATTCCTTTAGGTCCTCAATAAGGAACTTCTTCTTGTTTGGGAGACGTCCCATGAGGTCTTTCTCACTGGGATTCACGTCTTCCCCTTCCTTCTTGGATTCGGCCATATTGACAATATCAATGGCCTTGTACTCTCTTTTTGGATTTTCTTCAGTGTTGCTTGAGAGAGTACTAGGAGGAGTTTCAGTGACTTTCTTACTCAGCTGGCCCACTTGTGCCTCCAAATTTCTGATGGAGGACCTTGTTTCACTCATGAAACTTAAAGTGGCCTTAGACAGATCAGAGACTATGTTTGCTAAGTTAGAGGTGCTCTGCTCAGAATTCTCTATCTGTTGCTGAGAAGATGATGGAAAAGGCTTGTTATTGTTAAGCCTATTTATTCCACCAATATTAAAGCCTTGTTGGGGCTTTTGTTGATCCTTCCATGAGAAATTTGGATGATTTCTCCATGAAGAATTATAGGTGTTCCCATAAGGTTCACCCATGTAATTTACCTCTGCTATTGCAGGGTTTTCAGGATCATAAGCTTCTTCTTCAGAAGATGTCTCTTTAGTACTGTTGGATGTATTTTGCCATCCATTCAGACTTTGAGAAATCATGTTGACTTTCTGAGTCAACATTTTGTTCTGAGCCAATATGGCATTCAAAGCATCAATCTCAAGAACTCCCTTCCTCTGAGGCGTCCCATTATTCACAGAATTCCTCTCAGAAGTGTACATGAATTGATTATTTGCAACCATGTCAATAAGTTCTTGAGCTTCTGCAGGAATTTTCTTTGGGTGAATGGATCCACCTGCAGAATGGTCTAGTGACATCTTAGAGAACTTAGATAGACCATAATAGAATATATCTAGAATAGTCCACTCTGAAAGCATGTCAGAAGGACACCTTTTGGTCATCTGCTTTTATCTTTCCCAAGCTTCATAGAGGGATTCACCATCTTAAGAACTTAGTCAAGAAGGTCGTGACCAGCTTATCCCAAGAGTCCAGGCTATCTTTAGGTTGAGAGTCCAACCATGTTCTAGCCTTGTCTCTTACAGTAAAAGGGAAAAGCATGAGCCTGTAGACTTCAGGATCTACTCCATTAGTCTTAACAGTCTCACAGATCTGCAAAAATTCAGTTAAAAACTGATAGGGATCTTCTAATGGAAGTCCATGAAACTTGCAGTTCTGTTGCATTAGAGCAACTAGTTGAGGTTTCAGCTCAAAATTATTTGCTTCAATGGCAGGGATTGAGATGCTTCTTCCATCAAACTTGGAAGTAGGTGTAGTATAATCACCAAGCATTCTCCTTGCATTATTGTTGCTAGGTTCAGCTGCCATATCCTTTTCTTGTTCGAAAATTTCAGTAAGGTTGTCTCTGGATTATTGTATTTTAGCTTCTCTTAGTTTCCTCTTCAAAGTCCTTTCAGGTTCAGGATCAGCTTCAACAAGAATGCCTTTTTCCTTGTTCCTGCTCATATGAAAGAGAAGAGAACGAGAAAAGAAGAGAAATCCTCTATGTCACAGTATAGAGATTCCTTTATATTAGTAGAAGAATAAAAGAATAGAAGAAGGAAAATAGTTAAGAATCCAAACACAAGGGGGAGGATAGGTTCGAATTCTTGAGGTGAAGAGAAGTGTTAGTAGATAAATAAATAAATAGAAGATGAGAGGGAGAGAATTTCGAAAATTAATTTTGAAAAAGGGTTAGTGATTTTCGAAAATTAAGAGAAGATATAAAATTAAAATTAAAATTTGAAACAATTAGTTAATTAAAAAGAATTAAAAAAAGGGTGAGGAATTTTTGAAAATTAGAGAGGGAAATGTAGTTAGTTGGTTTTGAAAAAGATAAGAAACAAAGAAAAGTCAATTAGTTAGTTGAAAATCGAATTTTTGAAAAGATAAGAAATTAGAAAAGATTTTTTAAATCAATTTTGAAAAAGATATGATTTGGAAAAGATTTGATTTTTAGAATTAAAATTGATTACTTGACTAACAAGAAACTAAAAGATATGACTCTAGAATTTAAAGATTGAACCTTTCTTAACAAGAAAGTAACAATTTTTGAATTAAAATTTAAAGATTGATTTTTAGAATTAAAATTTTTGAATCAATCACATTAATTATTAGTGAAGTTTTCAATTTTTGAAATAAAGATAAGAAATAGATTTTGAAAATAATTTTAAAATTTTGGAAAATAATAAAAAAATGAAAAAGATTTGATTTTTGAAAAAGATTTTGAAAAGATAGGATTTTTTTAAAAAATGAAAATTTGACTTGACTTATAAGAAATAGCTAAGTTTTAAAATTTTTTGACTAAGTCAACTCAAATTTTCGAAAATTATGGGCAAAATAAGAAAAAAGATATTTTTTTGATTTTTTGAATTTTTAATGAGGAGAGAGAAAAGAGGAAAAGATGTCATATTTGTGTTTTTCTCCTTTTTTTTTGAATAAACAGCAAGATTGACACAAGACATGAAAAATTAAGATCAAAACACATAATGCATGCAAGAACACTATGAATGTCAAGATGAACACCAAGAACACTTTGAAGATCAAGATGAATATCAAGACTTATTTTTGAAATATTTTCAAGAAAAGAAAAACATGCAAGACACCAAACTTAGAAATTTTTCATGTTTAGACACTATGAATGCAAAAATGCATATGAAAAACAACAAAAGACACAAAACAAGAAAATTTAAAGATCAAACAAGAAGACTTGTCAAGAACAACTTGAAGATCATAAAGAACACCATGCATGAATTTTTTTTTCGCAAAAATGCATAAATTTTAAAAAACATGCAATTGACACCAAATTTAAAAATTGACTCAAGACTCAAACAAGAAAAAAAATATTTTTGATTTTTATGATTTTATTAAATTTTTTTTGAAAACATATAGGAAAAATAAAATAAGAAATTCAAAATTTTTAATAAGAATTCCAGGAATCTTTGCAATGTTAGTCTAAAGCTCCGGTCCAGGAATTAGACATGGCTTAATAGCCAGCCAAGCTTTTTGTGAAAGCTTCTGTCCAAAACACTAGACATGGCCAATGGCCAGCCAAGCTTTTTGTGAAAGCTTCTGTCCAAAACACTAGACATGGCCAATGGCCAGCCAAGCTTTAGCATATAAATCAGACATACAACACCTAATACTTCATCCAACTTCATATACTGATATGCGGAAGCCTCAATCCATTTGAATTAGACATGGCTTTACAGCTAGCCGAGCTTCAACATGCTTCATGAAACACTAGAATTCATTCTTAAAAATTTAGAATAATTTTTCGAAAACAGAAGTAAAAAGATTTTTTTGAAAGATTTTTGAAAAAAAATATTTTTGAAAATAAAACAAAAAGAAAATTACCTAATCTGAGCAACAAGATGAACCGTCATTTGTCCAAACTCGAACAATCCCCGGCAACAGCGCCAAAAACTTGGTGCACAACATTGTGATCATCAACAATGGCGCCAAAGACTTGGTAGTGCTCTCAAACGTGAATCACACTGTGTCACAACTTCGCACAACTAACCAGCAAGTGCACTGGGTCGTCCGAGTAATAAACCTTACGTGAGTAAGGGTTGATCCCACGGAGATTGTTGGTATGAAGCAATCTATGGTAATCTTGTAAATCTCAGTCAGGCGGATTCAAATGGTTATAATGGTTTTTTGAAAATAATAATAAATAAAGCATAAAATAAATATAGAAATACTTATGTAAATCATTGGCTGGAATTTCAGATAAGTGTATGGAGATGCTTTGTCCCTGTTGAATCTCTGCAACATACTGCTTTCTTACTTTCAATCCTCCATACTCCTATCCATGGCAAGCTGTATGTAGGGCATCACCGTTGTCAATGGCTACATCCCATCCTCTCAGTGAAAATGGTCCAAATGCTCTGTCACAGCATGGCTAATCATCTGTCGGTTCTTGTTCATGTCGGAATAGAATCCATTGATTATTTTGCGTTTGTCATCACGCCCAACATTCGTGAGTTTGAAGCTCATCACAGCCATTCAATCCCTGAATCCTACTCGAAATACCACAGACAAGGTTTAGACTTTCCGGATCCTCACGAGTGGCCGCCAAAGGATTCTAGCTTATACCACAAAGATTCTAGTTAGGGAATCCAAGAGATACTCGCTCGTTCTAAGGTAGAACGGAAGTGGTTGTCAATCACGTGTTCATAGGTGAGAATGATGATGAGTGTCATGGATCATCACATTATCATGTTGAAGTGCAGCGAATATCTTAGAATAAGAATAAGCCGAATTGAATAAAATATAGTAGTACTTTGCATTAAAACTCGAGGTACAGCAGAGCTCCACACCTTAATCTATGGTGTGTAGAAATTCCACCGTTGAAAATACATGAGTGATGAAGGTCCAAGCATGGCCGAATGGCCAGCCCTCCAAAATATGATATGAATTCGAAAATAGGGAAAAGGACCCTTAGTACAGTAGTAAAAGGTTCTATTTATACTAAACTAGCTACTAGGGTTTACAAAAATAAGTCTAAGTGCAGAAATCCACTTCCGGGGCCCACTTTGGTGTGTGCTTGGACTGAGCTTGAGCTTTACACGTGCAGAGGCTTCTCTTGGAGTTAAATGCCAAGTTGTAACGTGTTTTTGGCATTTAACTCTGGTTTGTGACGTGTTTCTGGCATTTGACTCCAGAATGCAGCATGGAACTGGCGTTGAACGCCAGTTTACGTCATCTAATCTCGAACAAAGTATAGACTATTATATATTGCTGGAAAGCTCTGGATGTCTATTTTTTATCGCCGTGGAGAGCGATTCATTTGGAGTTCTGTAGCTCCAGAAAATTTATTTCAAGTGCAAGGAGGTCAGAATCCAACAGTATCAGCAGTCCTTTGTCAGCCTTTTATCAGAGTTTTGCTCAGGTCCCTCAATTTCAGCCAGAAAATACCTGAAATCACAAAAAAACACACAAACTCATAGTATAGTCTAGAAATGTGAATTTATCATAAAAATCAATGAAAACATCCCTAAAAGTAGCTAGATCTTACTAAAAACTACCTAAAAATAATGCCAAAAAGCGTATAAATTATCCGCTCATCAGACACTCGAAGAGTTGTGTAATTTTGGTATTTTTTGATTTTTTCCCCATGTCAATCTTCCTTCTTTTTGCACTCTTTGTCCTTATCCCGGGAGGGATAGGTGAATCCGGATTTTGAGGTCTATCCTAGTCGAGAGTTTTCCTCCATGTTGATGTACTTCTCTGCTCGTTCTTGCACTTCGTTCGGAGATGTGGGGTGTTTTTTCAATATAGATTGGCTAAAAGGTCCCTCTCACAAGCCATTGATGAGGCCCATAATGGCAGCCTCTGTTGGTAGGCTTTGTATGTCCAGGCACGTTTTGTTGAATCTTTCCATGTAGTTGCGAAGACTTTCCCGTTCTCCTTGCTTGATTCCTAATAGACTTGGGGCGTACTTATCCTTATCTTTTTGGATGGAGAATCTGGCCAAAAATTTCTTGGCTAAGTCATCAAAACTCGAGATGGACCTAGGAGGTAGATTGTCGAACCATCTAATTGCTGTCTTTGTTAAAGTAGTTGGAAAGGCTTTGCAGCGAACTGCATCTAAGGCGTCTTTGAGGTACATTCTACTTCTAACACTACAAGAAACATCGCTAAAATTGACGGCCAAATCGACGGCTTAGCCGTCGATAATATTGAAATTCAACGACAAAATAGACGGCGCAATTGGTCGCTATAAAGCCTGTCGATTTCTCAAAATGCTAATAAAATCGACGGCTTTCATAACCGTCGATAATAATTTAATAAAATCGACGTTGGTTCCGTCTGTAATATGGGTGTGAGAATTTTACATTCTTAATAAAATCGACAATATTGCCGTCGATATTATTATTTAAAATCGACGTCATCTTTGTCGATAATTGATTCAATAAAATCGACAACACTTTTGTCTATAATATGTTTAATAAAATCGACGTCAAGGCCGTCGATATGTGCTTGAATAAAATCGACATCTTTGCCGTCGATTTAATTATTTAGATTTGTCTATTTTAACTTTTAAAAGCGACAACTTTGCCGTCGATTTTAATAGTTATATGTTTTATTTTTTTTTCTATTTGAAAAATAGTAAACCGTTAATACAAATAAACTTTTAAATATAAAAATAAAATTTAAACAGAATATTAGATAACAAGACAAATAAACTTTTAAATATAAAAATAAAATTTATACTAAATATTAGATAATGAGTTTACAAACTTATCAAAATAATAAATAACCCTCTAACATAAAGACTCAAGACAAGATAAATAACTAAACTTAGAGTTATATTCGTTTAAATTGCAATCTACTAATAATATAAAATATTCAAAGTAAAGTAATTAAATAACCTACTCATACTCGTCTAAATAATCATCTGAGTCATCAAAATCGTCAGAATCATCCTCCCTTTGAGAACTCTGTGGTTGTTCTGGTCGCTGTAGAATAGGTGGGAGTTTTCTACCTGGGGCTGGGGCTGTGCTTTTCTGAGAGCTTGGGAAAGTAAAAGGAGGAGGTGGGGGAACACGTGATCCAGAACTACTAGGACCCATGGCTCTCACATACTCAGTCAAACTGCTCAACTGATGACTAAATTGATCCATCTGTGAGTTACTGGTGTTGAGATCCTCACGCAAGGATTCAACAGTCTGTTGCCACTCTCTTTTCTCCCTTTGGTAGCGGTCTTCAAGCTCTCTATATTTAGCGGCATATTGTTCAACTTCCCTATTGAGTATTATGATTCGTTCTCTAAGATCCAAAACATCAGCGCTGGTGGTCGTGGTTGGCCCATCAACTCGAGGCCGCACCATGGAAGAGTCCCTTACCTCACCCATGCCATATACCCTACCTCTTCGTTTTCCACCCACTGTCTCAATCCATATTCTTTCCTCAGAGACAGGCGGTGGATCAATTACACCAGCCTCTATAGCAGCCTGCCGCTCTTGCTCAGCCTGAAACATACGCTCTTGAAATATATCCTACAATGAGGAGAAATGATTGATAAACTACTATAAGTATTAATAATGTATAATAATTAGATAACAAAATAGTTACAATTAATAAAGGTAAGTTACCTTTGTCTTTCGGGAGTGTTCATCAACCCATTGAGTCCTATCCTCTTTGCGAGTATGAGTGTGCTCAAAAAACTCATCCATACATGATTGTCTTCCAAGCGAATGATTCTACATAATGTAACCAAATTATCATGTAATATGGGATGTATTGTACTAAGCAATTGATTAAGCAGAAAATAAAACTCAGCAGTTTGCATCAATTCAAGAAGAAACTAGATCAAGATCATTATTAAGAACGGATTTCACTCTCTATTGATTAAGGCTTACCAAAGCATAACCAAATAACCGATTCAATCATATCTATATATGCAGAAGATTTGGAAATAAAATAAGCAAGGAAATTCGTGTAGAACCTTACTACTAATGATAAACCTCATGAAAATCAATGCAACTTCAGGAGATGTATTAAGTTTTAATAACTAAAGGGAAGGGAAGAAAAAACAATCAAAATGCAAGAGAATAGCTTGAATAAACAATTGGTACCTAAACAAATACTGAACTACATAATAAATTATTTACTTCTATATGTGGTAGTAATGCCATACCCATGTAGAAAAACAGCAACAATGTCTACTCTTAGATGATTGATTTAGTGGCTGAAAGTTTCACAACTGAATTAAAAATAGCAACAGCAATCAAGTAGCACAGGTTCCCATGAAGTGCATTAAGTGCATTAAGTGACCAAGGAAGTGAATCATAGGCCCCGGACTACTCTAGATTCACTAAGCCTAGATCAGGGACAACCTTGTTTGCAATTCTAATAGATTCACTAGGGACAACCAAATCTAATATCTAATAATTAGTAGGAATTATAAAGCAGGCTATCTACTGTGTCCTTTCTATGTATAGTTCATGCAAATACATATTATTTATTTTATCAATTTATATTCAAATTCTGTATAATATAAATATAAATTACAAATTCTATAAGCAACTTACCAAGTGTAACCTCGCTTCTGGAAAGGTGGTGCCTCCTGCAGTGTGAAGAGAAGTACCTCAAGTCGATTTCCTGGCAGCTGTATTTCTCGCCTGTAATTGTCTATAGGCATCAGTGTTCCAACGTCTCATCAATTCACCAAGAACTTCTGGTGGGATCTAATATGGACGGGCACCTTTTTTGCGAATGGCATGGAGCATACCTCGCAAGCGCTTGGCAGCCCTAAACCTCCAAGCTTGATAGATATCATCCTCTTCCGTATCAATAATGTCAAAGCATTTCTATTTTAAAAAAATCATTGGAATAAAATTTAGCCTCTAAACAGATACAAATTTATTTTGCTGACAAATAAATAACAAGTAATGCTGAGTTTAACAAGTAATAATAATCTAAAGATATCAGAATTCTCTCTAATAGCAAAATTATGTAAAATATTAGGATAAAACGAAAAACAATAATGAGGTTTAGATAATACAATCATGTAGTGAAAATCATCTAAATATGCTGATCTTTTTTCTAGTTCGAGTTGAGTGCCTAGTTTCATCTAAGACAATGTTGAAAAAATTAAGGTAATAATTAAATTAAAGAAAGCTATTAATTTAGATTGTGGACATAATCCTTCAGAGCTCAAAAGCCACAACTTTAGGTCTATGGTACAATTATACATAAGCCATCAATTTAAAGGACAAGAATACGACTAATCTATAGTACTTTTGGTTTACTTTGTAATAATAATTTAAGCTAAATCTAAAGATAATTTAAGCTTTATCCTGCAACTAGTTTCAATTTGCAATGCACAGTTGCACATATACACACACACTTGCTCTCTCTCATAAGTCACTTTTAGTCATAAATTAGGGAAAAGCAAGCAAGTAGACAGATAGCTACGCTCTCTCAACACTAACACCACACTCAAACACACCCACACACCCTCTCTCTCTCTCTCTATCTCTCTCTCATACCACATAGAAAATAATTAAAAAAAAGTGAAACAGAGAAGCATAATAATAGATATGCATAACTTTGTACACAACTACACGTGATTGGGCTAGTCACAAGTTTAATAGTACTATTGTCGAGAATCCAATGGGTGTCATGTTTGATGTTTGTGAAGATTTAAATTCAAATCAAAGGTTTGCACATGGATGGCAGCAGGGGTAAACTTCAACAATATTAGGCTTTAATAATCAAATGAAGCAGAAGAGAGTTTATTAAAAAATTGGTGTTCCTTAACGTTACTTGGGAGATTCAGTGATTGAGGCCCCACCACCGTGATCTCAATTAGGACATGTAGGATCTGGTGGTTGCCTCCATTGGAGACATTAATATCACTATACACCCCTTTCCACTTATGTTAGTTTCATTAACTCATTCATTATTACTTCACGCAAAGACTTAAAAGTAGAAGCAAAAACAACCAACACTTGCAGTTGCAGGGATGTCCAGAAAAATACACCTTTGAAATCAATTATCTCACAGTAGATACAGATTAGAATGCTGATAAGAGGAACAACTTAAATTCAGGAAACCAAAATAAACAAAAAATATAATAAGAACAATTGAATTAATTAAGTCATTAACACAGTAATAAGTTAATAACATTACAACAAAAAATACGTAAAACAAGGTAGATAAAATTTACCCTCCACTCCGTCCACCATATTTTTCGAATATCATCATCTGCCTCATCAAAACTCAGCCAAGGCTTGTTGTAGTTTTCCTTAAAAACCTGAGAAATACGCTTCAATCCAAGCTTAGGTGGGTGCCAACTACATCAAAAACCAAAAAAATGATAATGACATATTACTTAGTAAAAATGAGACATGCTATTCATAAAATTTAAAGCAAATAACAAACCATTTGGCACCATCATATCTAAGCTTTGGAGCACTTGTGCTGGAGTGACCAGTGGCAGTGGATGCTCCTTGACCATGAGCATCTTGGTTACTATTAGATGTGGTTTGTCTTTCCCCACAAGATCCTGGTCGACTAGGAGCTTCAATAGCTGGATCACTCTGCACACCATGTGAGGCAGTATTGGAAGGTTCATTGGCTTGTTGAGTGCATGATCTTGGCACACCCGGAGTAGGCATCATTTGTATCTGAGGCTCCTGATGGGAGGGGGTAGTAGTAGCAATAGGTGGCGGTCTCCCATTGGTTGGAGCAGTCGTGTCGGATGATGACCCAACGAGAGAGTATGGATCCGCATGCAAGTCAAGGGGCTGACCAGTAGAAAGCCTAGGCCTCCCCTTTCGGCCTCGGCCACGGCCACGGCCGCGATCTCCGTCTCTACCAACAATATCCTGTACACATTAAAATAAGCAAGTTATTATCCATACTAGTTAAAGTAAAATGCAATTAAAGTAAAATCAGCTAGTAGTGTCATCAGCTAGTAGTAAAATACTTTTGCGGATTTGAATTCAGTAAAGAGTAGGAAGAGTAGGAAGAGTAGGAAGGAAAATGCATGGGAAGGAAGAGTAGGAAGATGAGTACTAACCCTGCACTGCCAGCTCATTGAAGCAGCAGCAGCAAGAGAAGTATTAGCAAATATGCAATTAAAGTAAAATAAGCTAGTAGTGTCATCAGCTAGTAGTAAAAAGTAGCGTGTTTTGGGAGATATGCCACAAATGAGTGAAGGGTAAATAATATAGCAGAAGCAGATTTTTCTTTAATAAAAAAAAGTGAAATTGGGTAAAGAATAAAAATTGTAATTTAATTTAGAAAAATGTCGAAAAATGCATGCTTCAAAGTTTAAAGGAATCAATGGCTGAGAGTTCTTAAAGTCAAGGTTCAAGAGTCTTAAAAGTAAATTAACAAATTTGCAAACTAAGAATTTACAACTAAAACCTCAATCCGAGAATTCTAAACTTCCATCATCATCAATGTAAGCATCATCGTCATCATAGTTCTCAATGTCATCATCCTCCTCATTATTTACGTTAGGAACCTGGAGGTCAACTACTTGAAGTTGTATCATATCAACATCTCCTGACGTAGATGCTAATGATGGTGGAAACTCGGTTTCTGAAATGATCCTAGCATGTGGAGGCTCATCATTCTGATACACCTCGATTTTAGATTCATTTTGTGCTTCCTTCATTATTTTTCGTGGTTTACATGTCCAATTAGACTTATAGCCTTGTGGATATGGCATGTAATACACTTTTCTAGCTTTTTGTGCAAGGATGAATGGATCGTAACTCCCATATCCCCTAGTGGGTAATACTTCAATTATTTTGTAGTCTTTGTGTCTACGCGTTCCCCGAGGCCTAGTAGGGTCATACCACTCATAGTAAAACAAGGTGACTCTTAAACTAACAAGACTTGGATATTCAACAATCAAAATCTCTTTAAGAGTACCGTACCAATCAGATGCATCATTCCCTCCATCACCTTTAACATATATGCCTGTATTATCTGTCTTCTTTCCAGTTGCATGCTCAGGAGCATGAAATCTATACCCATTAACCTTGAACATACCAACACTCGTGGCCCTAGTTTTTGGCCCGAATGCTAAACTCAATAAATGAGGACAAGTTATGCCATTACTGGGATTTTTTACCTGATTTTGTCAAACAAAATATAGTATTTAGAAAAACAAGATTTACTTTGAGATATTTTGATACAGTCAACAAAATGTAAAAACTTACACGCTCACGGAACCATGATGGAAAGTTGGATAAAGAATTATTGCTCCCATGGATCTGCTCGTATTGACTTCTAAATGTATCGACTTCAGGACAATTCAACAAGATATGTAAATGAGCGGCTTTCATTTCGATACTAGTTAACCATCTGTCTTTGTTGGCTCCCCCAGCAATACCCGGTTGATCAAAAATAGAAATGGTAGGCTCAGATGAACTTACACCACCATCATCATTCCGATTTGGCCTTGTTCTCTTAGACATGACATGTGGCTCAAAGTAATAAGAACAATAACTTGATGTCTCTCTAGCCAGGTATGCTTGACAAATTGAACCCTCTACTCTAGCCCGATTCTTCACTGATCTCTTATACGTGCCTATTTCACGCTCAAAGGGATACATCCACCTATACTGAGCTGGTCCACAAACACGTGCCTCATATGCCAAGTGAACTGGTAGATGCTCCATTACGTCAAAAAAAGCTAGTGGAAAAATTCTTTCTAACTTGCACAAAATAACAGGAATATTAACTTCCATTTGTACAAGATCGCTAACCTTAAGAGTAGATGAACAAAGGTCCCTAAAATATTGACTTATTTCGGTCAACGGTTTCCACACGTGGTCTGGTAACTCTTTGAAGGCTAACGGAAGCAAACACTCCATAAATACATGACAATCATGAGTTTTCATCCCAAACAATTTTCCTCCTTTGACATCGACACACCTTTGTAAATTTGAAACATATCCATCTGGCATTTTCAACTCTTGTACCCATTTACAAATATTTTTTCGTTGTTGGAGTGTCAAGACATAGTTGCCCTTAGGCTTTGCCCAATGACCTTCGCGTACCTGCACCAAATTCAAATCTGGTCGCTTACAAAGCACAGCCATGTCTAACCTTGCCTTTTCATTGTCTTTTGTTCTTTCAGTATCCATAACAGTATTCATTATGTTATCAAAAAAATTCTTCTCAATATGCATTAGATCCAAACAATGACGAACTAAATGATCTTTCCAATATAGGAGATCCCAAAATATACTCCTTTTGGTCCAATTGTGTTCCACCCCATATCCGCTCAATCTCACTTGTCCTCCTGTGTCAACTATTTTAGGATAGTGTCTAACTCTTTCCCAAATCTGTTCGCCACTAAGACTAATAGGAGGTTCTTCATCATCCTCAACATTCTTCTTAAAACCAACTTTATTACGCCTATAAGGATGACCTTCAGGTAAATATCTCCTGTGACAGTCAAACCACGAATTCTTTCCGCCATAATCTAACCAAAAGGCCTTGGTATCCTCCATGCATACTGGACAAGCTAATCTTCCCCCCGTACTCCAACCAGATAACATTCCATAAGCAGGAAAATCGTTAATTGTCCACATTAATGCATCCTTTAACTGAAAATTCCTCTTGCTATGAATGTCGTATGTTAGGACGCCTTCATCCCATAACTCTTTAAGTTCATCTATCAATGGTTGAAGATAAACATCAATTTTTGCTTTGGGATTTTCTTTTCCGGGTATGATGCACGTTAGGAACAAAAAAGGGTCTTTCATACACATATGAGGTGGAAGGTTATAAGGGGTAACTATAACAGGCCAACAAGAGTACAATGTGCTAAAATGAACATTAGGAGAAAACCCATCAGAACAAAGTCCAAGTCTAACATTACGCGGTTTGCTTGCAAAATGAGGATGCTTGGTATCAAAATGTTTCCATGCTTCACCATGGGAAGGATGTGTCATCACGTCGTCATTTCTACGATTTTGGTGATGCCACAACATATGAGGGGCAGTACTCATTGATGCATACAACCTTTGTAGCCTTGGAATCAATGGCAAATAATGCATTCTTTTATATGGCACCTCTTTATTTTTTTCCTTCCTAGGCTTAAATCTCTGCTCCCCACAAAATTTACATTATCTAAGATCTTTGTCCTCTTTGTAATATATCATACAACCATTGACACAACAATCTATCTTAACCTCCTTAAACCCAAGTTGGGAAACAATTTTCTTAGCTTCATAGTAATTAGCAGGAATTTCATTTGGAGTTGTTTGCATTTCTCTAAACAAAGTTGCCCACTGGTCAAAAGATCCTTGAGATTGGTTTCCCTCTGATTTTATACTCAGCATCCTACTAGCAAGTGGCAATCGTGAATGGATACAATTTTCCCACAAGGGTTTACTAACTGAATCTAAGAGGTCATAAAATCTCTTGGCATCTCGATTTGGTTCCTCCACTGTTAGTTGCATGTACATGTGAAACTCAGGTTGCAAAGCATCAACAACCATCTCATGATAACGATCAAAATTTTCTTCCCATGTAACACCACCTAATTCAGAGCTACTTTCAATATCTTCTTCTATCCTAATCTGATTCTCTGTGGGTATCTCTTCTCCATGCTCTGTCCAAACCCAATAATTAGGTTTAAACCCATGAGTATATAGATCAATCTTAATGTCGATCAACTGTTTAAACGTCCCACATTGACATCTGGCACATGGACACCTAACTAAACCTCCTCTGAGAAATTCATGAGTTCTAGTACACACATCCACAAATTCATTTACCCCTTTAATAAAACTGGGTTTAAGACCCTGCCTCTGATCATACGTTCTATCATACATCCAACTTCGGTTCTGGTTTTCCATTATTAATGAATTTAATTTCCTACATATCAAAGGGATAATATTCACTTTTTAATTTTTTTATTCAACGAGAAACCACAACAAATAAATCTTATCATCAACATAATTTATACTTTCACTATGAATGGTTTACACAAACAAGCATACATAAGTAAGTATAGATAAGCATGCATAATAAATAAAAAAGTAGAAGGTTAAACCTTGAATAGCTTTTTTAGGAGTCTTAAACTCTACCAATACTTTGTGATAGTGTATATGCTGAAGAACCAAATACTCCACTATTGTTTCTTTGATCAAAAGATTTTATTGACCCACACCACTACAATTGCCACTGTGAAATGCTGCATAAAAATATCAAATATTGCAAAAGAGTATATTAGAATCTTGAGTTCGGTAGCAGAAAACTGAATATTCTTTCAATATTGATGATTCCTCATACTTCACAAAGAAGCAGAAAACTAACTAAGCTCCAAGAAGCTAAACCAGAAAACAGAATCAGCTAGTAACAAAATGCTTAATCAGTAACCGAATATCATAACAAAATGCAAAATCAACACATGAAGAATAAGCAGAAGTTGGCAATTGCTAATACATGAGCTGAAATTACAGCAAGCAATAATTGAAGAAATGAAAAGGGTAGTGTACCTGGTCATAGGAAACCCTAACTTTGCAGCACCAGAGAAAGAGGGAATCTTTTAAGAAAGCTGCTTCAAATGTATATGTTGTTAGAAAATCAAAATATATAGTTAGGAACAGGGAATCATTGCAATCTATAAATATAACTCTAAATGTTTGAGAAGAAATGGAAGTCACGTTAAAATACTATTTAAACTATAAGGTATTGAAACAATAGAAAAATAATCATTTTAATATTTTTATATTTTTGTCTTGAGACTGTTATTAATAAAAATGAGGATGGAATCTAGAGAGCCAATAGATTTGTGCCAGATTTCAAAAGGAAAACAGAACAAAATGCATAGGTCATTAACACAAATACAATATGCTTTAGCCATTGCTAATACAAGTTTCACGACTGAGTCGCTCATAGTTTTGTTCTGTTGAAGGAAATTGATATCTTGGATAGACTTGGTTATTATTTAAGTTATAAGGCAATAAGGCATGATTGTGTTTGTGATGTAAGTTTTATAACACAGATTTTGATATGATAGCAGTTTTTCTTCTCAATAATGTACATGCTAATTGAATTTGTTTTCCCATAATATACAGGAGTACCATAAATCTAATAACAAATGATGCATCTAATATTTTTCTGCTCACTTCCCAAACTACCCTTGTCTTCCTTCATATTTCCAAAGCCATCCTCTTCACCATCAATGTCCAAGTACGCAAAAAAAGCTATAGAATATCACTACAAAAATTAGAAGTATTAGATCTAAGGGTACTCTCTTCTATATGCATCATTTTCTTTACGTGAAGTAAAATTTGCCTTCTTCCTTAGCAAACAACAAAAAGTAAAGAATGGATGATTGATAATGTTAATTTTTTTTATCATGCATTATATATATTATAAAGAATAAAAAATATGCAAATACTTTCCTTGTAGAACAACCCTTTCCTCATCTAAATTAGATTCAGATTTCTCTTTCTACAGCTTTATAAATTTTATGCAAGAAATTATGATATTTACTTGTGGAGTGTGGAATGCAAGTTGTACTACAGAGCCAATCAGATTCCTACATTCGCATTCACATGTTCAAGTTGCATGAGTTTTCAACCAAAACAAATTAAACTCTCTTACTGGACCAGACGATATTGACTTGTGCCTATTATAATTCTTGCTTATTACCTCCTTTTGGGAAAATATATAATTAAATTAAAATGTTGTTTATTATTATTTGAATATAGTGCTAGTTATTATTCGTGCTGTACAAATAGGGTTCTCGTTGGAGTAAGTCAATAAGTTATAAATATTCTAGCAGGTGGACCATCCAACAAGGAGCTAGCAGCACAATTGTATTGCACTCAAAAAAAATTTTCTGTGTAGATATAATAATGAAAAAACTCTGTCATCTTTATAGTTCTTTACGGACACTTTTGATTCGCATTTCAACTAACATCATCTATTGGGGTTCAGAAAATTGAATACTCCCTAGGTTAAAATAAGAACCAAATCAAAATAAATTAACCAGCTTCAATTTGATCTTATATTAGTCTCTAGCTAGGTGCTCAATAATGAATACTTCAATTGTTTCATTCAGTTAGACATGGCATGTGCCATCTTACTTAGCTTTTAATATTGTTTGCTCTCTATTAAATTATATATATATAGAAGCAGAACTCCTTCGCCATTAGGGTTAGTTCATTAAATTAATTAGTTACATGTATATTTGTTGTGACGACTGATCAATGTTGCTAAACAAAATCGGTTTAGAAAAAGTCTCAGAGTTAATATTTTTATTAAAATTTTAAATTCTTTACTGCAAGGAAAAGCTCTATAATCAACAAACAATCACTTAAGCCAGAATGGAACACCCTGATTCTTGTCACACAAAGATTAACTAATCATATGATGAAACCCATACAACCCCAGTAATCAAAACAAATGAAGTGATTGAAGACATTTACCTTAGTATCTTCACTTGAGAAATGCTTGTGTTAGTAGATAAAGCAACAACACTTGGTGTCAGCGCCGACATTATACATAATCTTTGTTCTTGGTTTATTACATGCTCCAATAACTTCTGAACAGACCTAGTACTGTATTCAAGTTTGAAAAGAAAACAAAGCATCAATTAGAAAAACTTGCATTAAGTTTGTTTATACCTGTGAGATATGAAAATCTTGGTTGGCTAATTGATACCGGAACTAACTAGTTAGTTGTCTAATTGTTCTTAAAACATTGGGAGATAGAAATTTGTTTACATGAAGAGAAAAATAAAAATATAAATAAGATATCTTTTTTTATCAAATTTGATTAATTTTGTGAGATATCTTTCTAAATGTCTTTAATTAAAGCATGATATCAATATAAACAAACAACCATGTTAGAATACAAAAAATACACAATAATACGTGTGCACATAATATGTATCTTTTGTCTCTAACCTCATTTTTTAATACGATGTGTTATTAGATTCTTCCCTAGCTAGATACAATTCACTATTTACTATTTTACTCTATCAAAATGTTATAAAATTGAAAAAATAAACCTAATAATAATCATAATAATAAAGCCTTACATACAAAAATTCCATTCAGGTATTTCTCCGAACATGTGGTGTGCAGAGTTCAAAACAGTAAATTTCAATTTAATCTAAGCAACATTCAACCCAGTAATTTCAGAAAGATACAGCCAACAACAATTTCAGTCCAGAAACACAAGTTTTAACAAACCTAAGCCTGACCAAAATTTCTAAAAACAGAATTAAAAAGCAGTGAAAATAAAGAAAAGAAAGACAGGGAACAGGGGAAGGGAACCTGCATTGATGAAAGGAGGAAGAAGAACGGAGAGGCGGTGGGGTGGTGGTGATCTCGCGGTGGCACAGAAGGTCGCCGCCGTTGGTGGTTGCTTGTCGGTGCTTGAAGACGCGGACAGAGGGTGACTCCACGAACAGGGGTGTCGCACGCAGGAACGAAGAAATGGAGAAATGGGGAAGAAAGAGAAGAAGAAAGAGAGAGAGGGTAGGCGATGGTGGTCGCCGGTGGTGGTGTCGGACGGAGGCGGTGTTGAAGAGAAAGCGTTTTTAGTGATAAAAATACCTAGCTTGAATTTGGGGAAGACACGCGTTTCTGAACTTTGGAAGCAGGAGTTGAGAAAATGTGTTTTTAGTGATAAAAATCGACGGCCTGTTTGTCGATTTTATTCAAATTTATCGACGGCAAAGGTGTCGATATTTTAAATAATAAAATAGACGCCAAAATCGTCGATTTTAATATAAAAAAAATAACACATATAGCGTCTATTATATAGATTAAATTTAAACCGTTCATTCCATTTTAGAAAGTAATCTAGATCGTTCAAATTTATCGACGGCAGGGTTGTCGATATTTAAAATAATAAAATAGACGACACATTCGTCGATTTTAGTATAAAAAAACAACACATATGGCGTCTATTAAATAGATTAAATTTAGACCATTCATCCCATTTTAGAAGGTAATCTAGACCGTTCAAATTTATCGACGGCAAAGTTGTCGATATTTAAAATAATAAAATAGACGCCATATTCGTCGATTTTATTTTCGACTGCTGGTTCACCTCTAATATGACGATAATAGGGAAATAAATTAATGCATTATAAAAATATCGACGACAAGGCCGTCGATTTTAATATTTTTATTTTTAATTTTTTTTTTAGTAATATCGACAGCAGGCCGTCGAAAATTATCGACGGCAGAAATAACCGTCGATTTTTGCCGTCAATAAACACGCTTTTTCTTGTAGTGTAAAATTGCTGAGATGATGGCCGGGATCTGTAGTGCCATCGTACAAAGTCATATCCAGGAGTTTAAAGTCTTTTGGGATTTTGGTCTTCATGATCTCCTTGGTGAATGGATCTTGGTCCTTGGGGAGTTATCCTCCTGAGGAGATCGGTTAGCTTTGGTCTTGAGATCGGCTTCGAGCTTTAGGAGTTTGTCCTCCAATTCCCGGTGTCGCCTTATTTTCTTTTGTAGGTCTTTCTCAGCCTCTCGTTGATGTAGGGCTTCTTCTTCAAGTTGTTTTAAACAGTCTCGAAGTGCCTCCATGGCTCCCGCATTTGGAGAATTCTTTTTGTTATTAAGTTAAGGAGTATCCTTTAGTGTAGTGTCCGTGTTTTTGTGTGGCATTCTATCCTCTAGATCTAAGTTGTGGTCGTTGTCATGGTCGTCAGCCATGGTGATGGGATGACTTTCAGGTTCCCCGGCAATGGTGCCAATGTTCCGATGGTTACCTGAAACTGTAGGTCAATCTCAGACGAGATCTTCTGTACTGGTCGGAGTTGACGTATCCGGCTAGTGGGTGGTGGCAGGAGTTGTTGTGTCCGACTTGTTTGCCTAGCGATGCTGCTGATCCTTTGTCACCGAAGGGTGGTAGTACCTGCAAGGGACTCCGATGCTTAAGTTAACAAGGGTATTAAGCAGGTTTTTAGTAGAATCAGAGTATGAGTTATACCTGGGTGCTCTAGTGTATTTATAATGGCGTAGAGTGACCTTCTTAGATAAGATAAGTTAGTTATCTTATCTTATCTTTATCTTATTCTCAAGTGAGGTCATTTTATCTTCAATGGAACCGCCCTTCTCTCTGTAGGCTTGGGCTACCTTAGGATTTGGGGTGTGGTCCTCCATTTGGGCCCTTTTTGGGCTTTCCTGTGATTTGGCCGAGCTCTTTGAGAAGAGGTCAGATTTGTCCTGACCTGAAGAGGTCGATCGACTTGTCAGTAGAGCATCCCGGGTCGGACAGCTCGACCCAGGGTATGAACATCAAGTGAGCTTGAAATTTGAATCTTTGATCAACTTAAACTTCCCACCTAACCTATGACCACCTATACAATTTGAGTACTAACCTAACTACCCATTCTTCACTTTTTCACATACTCATGCATTCCCTTTAATTCACATTCCATATGCATTGATTTTTATTGTACTTTATTTTGGGTTGTTTTGTCCCCTTTTTATTTTTTTTCTCTTTTTTTAATATATATTTTTTCTTTTTCTTTATCATTTTTTCTAAGGTATATTGATGTGCGGAAAACGGTCCGACACAAAACTCACCGGCAAGTGCACCGGGTCGCATCAAGTAATAAAACTCACGGGAGTGAGGTCGATCCCTCAGGTATTGAAGGATTGATCAATTTTAATTTAGTGGTTGATTTAGTCAAGCAAACAGAAGTTGATTTGGGTGAATTTGTGTTCGACAAGAATTAAATTGCATAGAATGTAAAAGGGAATGGGTAATTTGCAGAAAATTAAAGAGAACAGGAAGTAAAGAAGCTGAATCTTAAAGTGCAAGTAATATAAATTGCAGAAACTTAGATTGTAAGAAATGTAAATGACTGAAACTTAAAGTGCAAGAAATGTAAATTACTTGAATTATAAAAGGAATTGGGAATTGGGATTGCAGAAACTAAACGAGAGAAAAGTAAATTGCAACAAGCAGGAAAGTAAAAGATGAATTTAATTGCAGCAGGGTTCAAACAGAAAATGTAAATTGGCTTGAAGAAGCATTCAACAGAAGAATTGAAAGTGGAAACTGGCAGATCTTAGGACCCAAGAGACTAGATAACTAAGTCTAGATCTCAATCCCTTCCTAGATCCAAATTCAGAGAGCAATTGCAGAATTTAAGAAGAGAGCAATGTAGAAAAGTAAATTCAAAGTTCAATTTCCAAAAGTTGCAGTAAATCCAAACAGAGGGAGATCTCTAGGTGAGATTGAAACAGAATTCCTTCAATTCTCAACACCCAAGACTCAAGACAAGTGTAAATGAAAATGGAAACAAGAAAACTAAGAGGGAGAGAATTCAATTCTCCTTCCTCCAGACTCAGAATCTCCAAACAACTCCAAACCAAAATCTTTCCAAAACTACCCAGCAAAACTCAAAAAAACTCCAAAAGGAAAGCTCCCCTAGAAAACTTAAATTCTAAGCTATTTATACACTCTCTTCAAATGATCTTCAAGCCTTGAATTGGGCCCTTGCTCTTTATGGAATTGGGTTAACAAAAGCCTCTGTTGATTGCTCTTGGTGTTGGAAAGAAATCCACTTGTGAACCGGGACATGAACCATTTAAGCTTGAGTCAAAGCTTGATGCAAGCTTTGGCTCAAGCTTTTTTTAGCAGATTGCCTTTCTTTGCTGCCATCCACGTTTGGCTCAACGTTTGAGGTCAAACGTGAACTCAAACATGACTCCTTCAATGCATTTCTCTTGTCCAATGTTTGGCCCAACGTTTGAGGCAAACGTTGGCTTCTCCAAGGCTTCAAACAAAGTGCTCTTCCTTGCTAATATGGTGCCAACGTTTGACCTGAAGCTTGAGGCAAACATTGGCGCAAGCTTTTGGCCTCCAGGATGAACTTTTTGCAAGCCAACGTTTGACATCAAGCTTGAGGCAAACGTTGGCGCAAGCTTTTGATGCCTCCAGGGTGAAGTCAAGCTCTTCCTCACGTTTGAGCTAAAGCTTGAGGCAAGCTTTAGCTCAAGCTTTTTGTCCTTTCTTGATCTTTGTCATTCCTTCTTTCTTCAACCTTCTTCAAAGCTTTTTTTTCACCTATCATCAATCAATCAAAAACATCAAAGCTATGCTATAATCATGAGAGTTCTTCTTCTTCTTGAAAGTTAAGCAATTATGGCATAAAAACTCATGAAAATGCATGAATTCATCCATGGTTGATTGAATCAAAGGAAACATGAAATTCTACCCAAATGGCTTGCTTATGGCTCAAGAAAGTGCATAAAATCTATTGAAAACAAAGGAAAAAGACTAGTGAAACTAGGCTAAGATGACTTGTCATCACAACACCAAACTTAAAGCTTGCTTGTCCCCAAGCAAGTATTGAATTTATGCTCAAAATTTCTGCCAGATTAGAATAGATTGAAGAATGACATGTAATGCTTTGTGAGTGAAGTGATTAATTGACAGTGGAGTGAACTCTGAATCATATGTTTATGTAAGGGCTTCAGTGTTTATTAGTCCCCACATCTTAGAAGTCTTAGGTCTTAGGAATTTCATCCAAATGATACCGTGGAGATCTCTTTATAGATAATCACCTTGAAGCAGCTTATGATTTCTGTGTTTTGGCCTTGACTCTAAGTGTCATGTCTCAAAGCGGCTCTTTAGATAAGCTTTCAATCAATACTCCTAAACCAGTTGGTTTTAAGGTATTAGGTGTTAAAGCACCCCAAAGGATTTACTTGCTCAGGCCTCTCTCTTTGACACATTTCGACCACAAGCATTTACTAGGACAATAACTCTTTGAGTTCTTGTTTCTTTCTTGTTTCCTGCCTAGTAATTGATGCTCAGAGCCTTGGGCCATGTTCTCTCTTCTTCTCTTTTTTTTTTGCTGCTTCTTGGCTCAAAAGATGTTTGAGAATCTCCACAATACTTCTTTGAACTCTATTTCCTGCCTATGAGCTCCCATGCAAGTTTTCACAAACATGCAACCTCAATACACATTCTTACAACCAGAACCACCACTTCCCTTAATCTTTTGCTTAACTCACGATAAATTTTTGATTCCTCAATCCTTCTCTTTAAAGAAATGTTTTCTATTCGTATTTTTCCAAACCATGGGTGCAAGCAAAATTTTAAGTATATGGTGCTATGATATACCAAACATCTTAGTTATTGACTACAAGGAAATTATACTGAACAGGGATACAATATCACTTTCAATCATAACAGTTTTGAATATAAGACAGTCACTTAACAATACAACCTGTTGGAGTTTACTTGCTTCACTCCTTCTCAACACCATTGTTGATCTTTGCATCCCTCTTTGTTTCTTTGGTTGATGGTGCTTAATCCTTCCTTAGATTTAAGTGACTGCCTACAATAATCTTTGAAAGTTGCTTATTCCCCAAGCACTCTAAAATGGTTAGCATGCATAAATGTCTGTAGGCTTTTAGACTTAGATTAGTGTGTGAACACCAAACTTAGTTCCTTGCCTTATGCAGCAGTTTGTACATATGCAGAAAACCACATGTGCTCTTAGTAAGAAAACATACTATAAACTAGAAAAGTAAGCTATGAACTAGAAAACAGACTTTGAACCAAAAACTGAACAATTGTTAAGTAGTTTCTCTGGTGTTTGGAGCTAGCATTGATTATGCAAAAGGTGAGAATGTGTTTTTAAATGAGATTTTGGTGGAACACCAAACTTAGGATTTTCCATTCTCCCTTAAAATTGTTTTGGTGTGTAACACCAAACTTAGCTCCTTGCACTACATATAAATCTACTTAACTTTCTTACTGAAATACTAAGGAAAGAGAAAGTTACATCCGGTTGGGTTGCCTCCCAACAAGCGCTTCTTTATTGTCATTAGCTTGACATCTTCCATTCTATGATTATGGAAACTGAAGATCACAGTGCCTCCGTTTATCTTTCTTTAATCTGAATTTCCTTCCGGTTTCCTCTTTGATGACCTCTATGAGTTCCTGTGAAAGGATTCCAGTCACAATATAGTGATCAAACAGCTGTGGGGACACCTTCGTGGACTGAGTGTTAAGCAGCACTTTATCCCCTAATGCAAATTTTTCAGTAGGGATTTTCTGTTTCTCTTCAATCTATCCTCCCCTACTTGTGAAACTTCTTTGTTGTGTTTTTCTTGGGTGGTATTTTCCTTCTCACTTATTCGTGAAAACTGCTTAGCCAACAGCAGTACACGTTTGAGCTCAAACGTGGCTCCTTCAATGCATTTCTCTTGTCCAACGTTTGGCCCAACGTTTGAGGCAAACATTGGCGCAAACGTTAGCTTCTCCAAGGCTTCAAACAAAGTGCTCTTCCTTGCTAATATGGCGCCAACATTTGACCTCAAGCTTGAGGCAAACATTGGCGCAAGCTTTTGGCCTCTAGGATGAACTTTTTTCAAGCCAACGTTTGACCTCAAGCTTGAGGCAAACGTCGGCGCAAGCTTTTGATGCCTCCAGGGTGAAGTCAAGCTCTTCCTCACGTTTGAGCTAAAGCTTGAGGCAAGCTTTAGCTCAAGCTTTTTGTCCTTTCTTGCTCTTTGCCATTCCTTCTTTCTTCAACCTTCTTCAAAGCTTTTTTTTCACCTATCATCAATCAATCAAAAACATCAAAGCTATGCTATAATCATGAGAGTTCTTCTTCTTCTTGAAAGTTAAGCAATTATGGCATAAGAACTCATGAAAATGCATCAATTCATCCATGGTTGATTGAATCAAAGGAAACATGAAATTCTACCCAAATGGCTTGCTTATGGCTCAAGAAAGTGCATAAAATCTATTGAAAACAAAGGAAAAAGACTAGTGAAACTAGGCTAAGATGACTTGTCATCATATATACAAACATATCAATGCATATGGTTTTACATATTTAATACATGAGTATGTATCCAATTCCCAAAATTTTGACGAAAATATAAAAACACCCTTTCATCCCAACCCAATGTTCCCAACTCTCCCAAACTTGAATGATAAGCACTCTCACTAGCCTAAGCTAATCAAAGATCCAAACAAGAGACATTTATTGTTTTTCACTTAAGGCTTGTAATGTGCTAAAATTAAGAACAAATGGGTTAAGCATAGGCTCAAAGTTGGCTAACAATGGGAGAAAAAAAAGGTAAGGTTATTTGGGTAAGTGAGCTATTTGAAATGATGGCTTCAATCATATAAATACATGTATACATGGAATAATGGATGTATAGACTCAAACAAATCAAAGATTACAATCATAGAAAGAGAACAATGCACACAAGAATGGAAAATAAGTGGTTATAAGATGTAACCACACAATTGGGCTCAAAACTCACATGCTCGTGTTCTTATCTCAAAAACCATGTTCCAAAATAAATTCTTCAAGCAAGTTATCACAATTTTTTTTAAAAATGGTAGGTTGCCCTAAAAAGAATTTTTCTTGGAAAAGAAATCATCACCCTAACCAAGTAGTCCTAACATAAAAAGAAGTGGTAAAATATGTACAAATTCTAACTAACATTCAACCTATCATGCAATGCAACAACTAAATAACAAAGAAATTATAAAAAAAATTTGGTGTTGAGAAAGGAAGTTGTTACCCATGGAGATTGGTCAAACGACCTCTCCACACTTGAAAATTTGCACCATCCTCGGTGCATGCAAAGAAGAGCAAGGTGGACGGGTTTTTACAACTTGTTGAGCTTCTTCAAAAGGTTGTGCGGATGACTTGTTTGTTGCCCCCATTTAGAAGCTTTTCCTTTCCCTCTTGGTGGCCATCCTAAAAGGAAAGAAAAAGAAAGAAAATTAAGCCTACAAGAAATATATCAAAGCAATAGAACATAGGCGGGGCTAATGCCAAATAAGAGTAAGGTTCTCACTACATGTTAGCTACGCATGTGAGTGGGAAAGCAATATAAGCTAAGGCATATCACTACACTTGATGCAATGGTAAAGTCAAAGGATGAAGAGCATGTTGAGCATCAAGTTCAAATGGAAACTGACACAAACAAGATTAGGGATAAGCATGAGAGTATTTGGCCCTATCCTAACACAATGACAATAATGTACAAAAACAAGAGATCATGAGTTAGGAAGGACTAAAGCATTAATCTTGTATGTAGAGCAAATATTATAATTAATGCCAAACAAGTCACGAAGCACCAAGATTAACCAAGAAATTCTCAACAATTGAGTATAAGAGTTCAACACCATTATTACAATAAGAAATTTAGACAAGAAACTAAAAACAAGCTATAAGAGCAAAATTAAAATGCAATGGATGATAATATGCAAATGGAACATATGGAAGAAAATGAAAATTAAGAAGAATGAGAAGTAGGAAATTGAAAAGTGAGGAAGAGAGAAAGGAAGAAAGGAAGAAGAAAGAAGAAAGAAGAAGAAAGAAGAAAGAAGGGAAAAGGAGAAGAGAACAGAGCAGAAACAGGGGAAACAGGGCGCAGAAGGCGACGCGTAAGCGTCATGCACGCGTATGCGTACATGGAGAGAGTGTGAACTGATGCGTCCGCATGATGCACGCGTACGCGTGGGATGAAAATTGTGCCTGAGGCACAACTCTGGCACCAAGTTGGCATAACTCTCGGGAAAAAAGTATTGGCGCTGCATTGACGCATCGACGCATATGCGTGATGTACGCGTACGCGTGCCTGCCCCATTTTTTTTAAAAAAACTTAGAAAAAAATAGGGCACTCTCCTAATCTATAAGCATTCTAAAACAATCAAAAATCAAATTTAACAACAAGTATTTTTAGTTTTTGAAAAATTTTCAAATACAAAACAAACAAAATTTTACACCACAAGCAAAATACAACTTAACAACAACTACTCTAATCAAAACATGAATTTAACAAACAACCTATCAATAAAAGAAAAATGTATAAGAGTATAGAAAATAAGAAAAACTACCTACAATGGCAACTTAATTCATTGTTTGGTTATATTTACAAGAGAATGGAAAGAGTTTACCATGGTAGAGTGTATCCCACCTTGCACTTTTATTTTAAGTCCTTAAGTTGGACATTTGGTGGAATCCTTACTATGGTGGCTTATGCTTGAATTCATCCTGGAATCCCCACCAATGTTTTCATTTCCAATGTCTCCCGGGATCCCAAATTAGGGGCATAAAGCCTTTAAGTAAGCGTAGGTAAATGGCAAGGCCCCAAGCGTTTTGATTGTTGACGTGAATTCCGGGGTCCCAAACCTTGTTCTTACACCAATCTTCTTGTTGACTACCATAGTTAAATCTGGGTGACAAGGCTTGTGAATTCTCAATTAAGCATCTAAACATTTTCCTAGACCCATGCAATTTGGTTCTACACCAACTATTGCTATTCAACTTTGACCATGCAACCATCATGAACTTAGGGTAATGTTTCCAACCACTACACAATTCTTTCCAACTTTTAACTCCATAAAGAGCTCTAAATTGCCCATCCGTCTCAAGCAAACCATATTCAAGTGAGAAAGTAAAGATTAGAGATAAGAATTTCACCCACTTGAATGTTGTGTTGGATGGTGACTTAGGAAGGGACGTCTCTAATGGTCTTGTAAGTTTCACTCCCTTATGCTCTTCCTTGAATATCTCCACCTACTGACAACTTCCTTCAACTTCAACCTCTTCCTCTTGGTAGCTTCCTTCCAATTCAATATCTTCTTCATTGCTTACCAAGGGTATGGGAGGTGAGGTATCTTCTTCTTTAATCTCTATATCAAGCCCAATGGGAGAGGATTCAATTGTGGATAGGAACTCATCAATAATTGAATCCATCTCTTGATCAACCTCTTCAAAGTATTTAACCATGATATGCCTTGGAGGTTGCGCACCCTCCTCAATATCAATGTCAAGCTTCTTAGAAGAGGGCTCTATGATTCCACATTCCCATGGACTTCCAACATCTCCTAGGTCTTCAACCACTCCTTCCAGCTCAATTGTCTTAACTTCCTCCCCTTGTGACAATTCTTGCTTCCACCCCTCTTCTTCACCTTGAAGCTCCAAACATACTCCCTCACTATGCTCCTTGATTGCTTCTCCACATTCAACAATGGGAGTTCCTTGATTGCATAGGCTTAGGCGGGAGGAGACCATATTGCGAACGGCTTCCGCCACGATAGCAATCTTGGCTTTTATCTCCTTGAACTCCTTTTGGTTCTCTTCTTGCCTTCGGATGTAAGAGCTAATACATCCTTGGAGAGAATCATCCATTGGAGGTGGTAGGAAAAAAGAGGGTTCATTGTTTGGAAGGGAGGATTCATAATTAGAAGTTGGTTCATCTTGGTAAGGGTATGGAGGTGGTGTATATTGAGGTGGTTCTTGAGAGTAATTATGTTGGAATGGTGGTGGTTCCATGTATGGTTCATATAGTTCGTAAGGTGGTTCGTACGATGGATATGGATTAGGGTCATATGGAGGTATTTGGTGGTAGGAAGCTTGTGAGTAGGGTGGTTCAAAATCATGTTGAGGAGGTGGTTCATAGGCATATGGTGATGGTTGTTGACAATCACAATAAGGGTCACCACATCCATTAGATTGATATGCATTAGGATTGGAATTATACCCATAAAAAATCGGAGGTTGTTGTTGCCAAGAAGGTTGATCAATTCCTTGAGGCTCCTCCCATCTTTGATTGTTCCATCCTTGATGCATATTGTCATTGTAGTTCCTATTTCCTACAATATAATTTGAGCAAAACTCAAAACCAAAAGGGTGAGAATTCACGGTGATAAGAGAAAATAAAAACAAAAGCTAACAAGAACAAGAAAGCAAAGTGTACACTAGCAAAAACTAGCAAACAAACAAAAGACACACATATTTACATATGAACAATAGCCAATAACATAACACCATTGCAATTCCCCGGCAACGGCGCCATTTTGAGGAGATGAATTGTCGTGTTGGTATAGAATTTTCACAAATGAATGAATTCTCGTTGCAAGTATAGTTCTACATCAACAAACAATCCTCCTAATAAAAAATTTCATTGTCACAAGTAACAAACCCCAAATAAGAATTAGCCAAAGTATTTAAACTCTGGGTCATCTCACAAGGAATTGCAATGAAGTGCTCAATCATTGGCTATGAAGATGCAAGAGGTTTGATTTTATATTTTTGGCAAGAATGACAAGAAAGTAAATGAACAATTAACTAATGAAAGAAAGGAAAAATACTCTTGGCTAGACATAGGTAATCGAGATCACCATCCTTGTCTACAAACCATATATTGACAATTATGAGGAACCAAGCTCATTAAGTCTACCTCCAAGAGTTTTAAGTACGTAATATCTACTCCTAAGCTTGAGGTACGTCAAATGGCTTGATCAATATCAACCCATAAGTCCTAACCTATCTTCTAATTAGATTAGTAGTGGGTTAGTGTCAATGAGTGTCAAATTGATCACCAAAGGTTCTCAAATCACCAATTCAATGAGACCCAATGACTCAAGGTCACTCAATTCCCTTAGCCTAGGCCAAGAGCAAAGATAACTACTCAAAAACTAGTGTAAACATTTCATCAAACACCTAGAGTGCAAGAAAAGTAAATATCACCAAATGTAAGAATTAATAAAATTTATATATAACAAAAGTAAGGAATCAACAATAACAAGTGAAGTAAACATCAAAAGACATAGAAATATAGAATTGCATAAGAAATTGAGATCCAACAATTGTTCATGAACATAAAAGAGAGCAAAACAAGAAATTTACAAGAGAAACTAAGAAGATTGAGACAATAGAACACTAAAATATAAAGAGAATTGAAATCTAAACAAGAATTGAAAGAAAATTTTGAGAGAGATTAACCTAACTTTACCTTAATTTCTATCCTAAATCTAGAGAGAGGAAAGAGCTTCCCTCTCTAGAAATCTACCCTAAAACACGATGAAAACAAAACTATGGCTACTTGGATCATCCCCCTCCCCTCAATCCTTAGGTTCAATAGCATCAAAAATGAGTTGGACTGGGCCCAAAATGCTTCAGAAATCACTGGCCACGAGTTGCTAAAATGGACCCACGCTGATCCTGTGATGCATGCACGTCAAGGACACATACGCGTCCTTAAATGCCAGGCAACTATAGCAGATTTTATATCATTATGAAGCCTCGGATGTTATCTTTTCAACGCAACTGAAACCGCCTCATTTGGACCTCTGTAGCTGAAGTTATGATCGATTGAGTGCGAAGAGGTCAGGATTGACACCTTTGCGGTTCCTTCATTTCTTCATGAGTTCTCCCATTTTGCATGTTTTCTCTTCATTCCTTCAATCTAATCTTTGCCTTCTAAACCTGAAATCACTTAACAAACATATCAAGGCATCGAATGGAATTAAAATGAATTAAATTTAGCTATTTTAAGGTCTAAAAAGCATGTTTTCACACTTAAGCACAAATTTAGGGAGAATTACAAAACCATGCTATTTCATTGAATAAATGTGAGAAAAGTTGATAAAACCCTCCAATTAAGCACAAGATAAACCATAAAATTAGGATTTATCAGCCACATACCCAAATCCCAATGCCTACAAAGCAAACCAAGCATTACTTCAAGCCCACATTGCCTACTGAAGGATTGAATCACTAAGTTTTGGATCTGAATCACAAGGAGAGTTGAAGATTAATTACAGAAAATATGCTTTGATTTTGTTAGATTTTAATTTGAATTTGATTTTTAGGTTTTGTTTTAGGATTTAGTATAAAAGATTTTTAAAAATTTTGATGGAAGACCTTTTTCCATTTTTCAGATATTGTTTTTGGTTTTGAAGCTAGCATGAGTCACTATTCTCATTGGATAAGGTTAGGACCTCTGTTGATTCTAATGGATTAATGTTATAGCATATCTATTTTTGATCAATGTGTTGATGTTTTCTCAAGAAAGAGTTTTCCTTCTTCATAACAAGGGTTTGAATTTATTTGGAAACAGTTCTAATCTTAACTGAATTCTAATTATCTTATTGGAAAACTTGGTTTTTGGAATTAAGCTTAAAAACTCCTTCTCACGATTCTTTAAGTTTTAAAACTAGACTTGATAAGTGACATCGAATCAACTAGGGTTCACTCTTGTGAATTATGTGGTTTATAAATCAGTGAACGTACTTCACCTCTTTTCATAATCAATCTATGAATTGGTGGTTTATTAAGTTAAGAGAAATTGAATTACTAAGGGATTGGGATTTTATTACTAATGATTTGCCATATATATATCTTTCATGATTAAAGTAGAGAGTGAAAAGCATTCCTCACGAAGTTTAACATATCTGAAAACATAACTCTTTTAATCATATTACTCTCTCAGCCATTCACTGTTTGCTTTATTTTATTCACTTTTTTATGCCAAGGAATTTTCAAACCCTAAATTCTGAGTGTCTGAATAGATTAATTAATTGATCATTGCTTGCTTAGTCCGTGAATCCTCGTGGGAATGATAACCTACTCCTATGGTATTACGTGATACGACTCGGTGCACTTACGCCGATAGTAGTTTGCAAAAATTCGCATCAAATTTTTGGCACTGTTGTCGGGTATTAATTGAGATTAATAAAAAATTAATTAATTAATTACCTAGATTAGATTCTTTTTCTTTTTGGTTTATTTTTTGTTATTTACCTCACTGGGAATTTCCTTCACTTTGACGTGGGAAATTCCAATTTTCCTTGTTTTCTTAGTGTTTATGCAGAGCAATAAGGATAAAGAGCCTCTTTAATACGATGCTAAAATTGAAAGGACCATCTGGTAACAAAGAAAGCAAGCTAGACACCAATGAATGAAGAAGACATTGAAGACAAAATTGAAGAAGAATTGGAAATCAACATAGCAGAAAACAACAATAATGTTATTGCCAACAATGCCGTCAATGCTCACCAAGCTAGGGGGACTCTTGGGTCTTTCACTACTCCCAATCTTGGACACTGTGGAAGTAGCATTGTAACAACTAATTTGAATTCTAACAACTTTGAGCTGAAGCCCCAAGTCATCACCTTGGTATAACAAAATTGCTAATTTGGTGGGAGTCCTCAAGAAGATCATAACTAGCACATCTCCAACTTCTTCCAAATATGTAACACAGTTAAAAATAATGGAGTCACTATTGAAGCCTATCGGTTGTTGTTATTCCCATCCTCTGTAAGGGACCAGGCCAAGCAATGGCTTGAAACACAACCAAAAGAGAGTATAATAACATGAGATGATTTGGTTAGCAAGTCCTTAACCAAATTCTTTCCACCTCGAAGGTTGACCAAGCTGGGAATAAACATCCAGACATTTAAATAGTAAGATGGAGAATTTTTTTATGAAGCTTGGGAGATCTACAAAGAAAAGCTAAGAAAGTGCCCCTAGATATGTTCTCTAACTGGGTGTAACTCCAGAATTTCTTTGATGGGATTACCCCTGTGATGCGTGAGCATCTTTCTTAGCTTTTCTTAGTGAAATACGCATGTGAAATTGTTAAATTAAATTAGGAATTAGGTGTTTTAAGCCACCATGAATGCTACTTTAAGTTGTTTTGGAATTTGATTTATTACAGGTAGCATTCGGGGCAAATTTGATAGTGTTCGCGTAGAAGAAAAGGAAGAAAGTGAATGCTGTCAACCCTGACCTCTTCACACTTCAACGACTATAACTTGAGCTAGAAAAGTCCAATTGACACAGTCCTAGCGACATTGAAAAGACAACTTTCAGAGCTTTCCAACGATATATAATAGTCTATACTTTTTTATGGCACCATGGTGACAAATGCCACCAAACCTCACATTCTCAAGTTTGGTGCCACATGCCTCAAGTTTGGCGCCAATATGCTGAAAAAGAAGGGTTTCCGCATGAACTTCACCAAATCTTTTAATTTAATTCAGTTTTTAAAATTAGTTTTGAATTAAGAAAATATATTTTTATGTTTTAAAAATTATATTTTACATTTATTAAGATTATATATAAAAGGAGAAGATATCTTGACCGAGGGCTTCTTCCCATCTTTCGCACTTTACACTTTTCTCTGCTAGAGTTTTTCTGCACTATGGGCAACTAAATCTCCATTGTTAAGGTTAGGAGCTCTGTTTACTTTGATGGATTAACATTATCTGTTCTTCTACTCTTTGATTAATGCATTGTTTATATTCAAGAATCGGTTCGTACTTCATCCTACGGATTAGAGTATATTGGAAAATAACTCTCTTCTAAATTGAATTCTTGTTGAATTTTAAAAAAGTTATATCACTTGAATTACAACTTAAAACTGATTTCTCATAATATGTGACATATAATCATGATATTTTTGGGTTCTCAAGGTGTGTTTGGTTGAAGGATTAATTTTTATGCCTAGGAATATCATTACTAGAAATATGGTTTCTTGGAATAGTATTACCAAGTATATAGTATTCCTATGTTTGGTTTGTAAAAGTAAAATCCATGGAATATTAATAATACGTCTAGGAATGTTTTAGTTTTTGTTTGGTTCGTATTTAGTATATTTGAAAATTATGAATACTTTGTCCAAAATGCCCTTACAATTTTCAATTAGAATATTAATGATTAAATTTAGTAAATATATATAATAAAATATAAATATAATAAAATAAAATATTTTTAATTAAATTTTTTAGACTTTAATTTTTTAAATGAATATAAATATAATAAAATAGTATTTTTTATTTGGTTTTTAAATTTACTAAAATATCCCTAATATTGAATGTGTTTAATTAAAATTATTATTGATTTTAATTTCTTTAAATTTATTAAAATATCCCTAATATTAAATATGTTTAATATGTTAAAATTACTTTTACTCATTCAAATTAAAAGGTTAATAACTAAACTTGATAAATACATGAAAAAATTTACATATAAATACATTTCAAGATAAATTCAATATAATTATTTTTATTTCCAAAAATATCCCCAATATCAACTTTTTTAATTTTCTTTAAAAAATTAAATATAAAACTAATCGATTATTATTATTTTTTTATATTGAAATTTTTTGTGAATTTATAAAAATATCTCTACTAATAAATTTACTATAATACTCCTAATAATAAATGTTTAATTAAAATTAATATTATCATAATTAAATTCACTAAAATATCTCTAATAATAAATATCATAATTAAATTAACACAAAATACTTATCTAAGTTTTCAAAAATCCCATAATCCCTAATTCGTTTCATAATTTATAATTGAAGTTGTACAAAACAAATCTCACCATCTAAATACATGTATAAATACTTAAGAACCGACAATCTAATATAATCTATAAAAATTCAAAAATAGCAAGATTTAAATCAATTTCTTTAAAAATGGCAAAAGTTCCCTTGGTTGAAGTTGGAACACCATGTTGATCAAACTATTGTCCCTTATAATGCTAAGGCCAACCTTCATTCTATCTTCAACACTCAAACAAGGAACATCCCTCAACAGTACCATTAACTTCATTCTGCATTCTGCTCCTTCTTTCTCATGCTTAAAACAAGAAACCTCAACAAAAACGGCTGTGTGTTCTTGATAAGCACCTCATATCTTTAATTGATTCTGCTACTATGTCAATCACTTCATCACTTTTGCTCCCTTTTTTTCTTTTATTCCTTTTTATAGATGAAAAACTAGGAGTAGCAGAAGCACCAAGAGCAGCAGGAATACCAGGAGTTGGAGGCTCCTAAAATTGAAAGCAACACTGATGAGTGTGTCGCAAGAAAAAGAAAGAAAGAAAGAAAGAAAGAAAGAAAGAAGAAAGAAGAAAGCTCGAGATGATGAAACGATAAACTTGAAGAAGATTATTCAATACTAGTAGAAATGAAGAACAAGTAGCCTAACTGATTATACATGCTCTACACTTGTTTATACAAGCATTACCTCTGCCTTGGCCAGCGAAACTAACAACACTAACTAACTAAACAGAACCTAATAGAATATTAACTACCCTAATTCTAATTCTATTTGCATAATTACATTCATATCCTTTTCTTCTTTGTTATTATACTTCACAGAAATGAAGATCAGTATTGCTATCTAAATGCTCAACATGATGGGAATAGTTAAGGTTGGTCACAGTCACAGGTTAAAGTAAATGTAACCGAGTAATATATGAATAATATATGAATAAGTGAATCAATAATCAAGAAAACAGTAACTATTGAACTAATGAAAAATAAAAAAAAATAGTAACTATTGAACTAATGAAGAATCACTCCAAAAATCCAAGAAAGTACACAGCAGCAGGGTAAACAATGAGTTAATTTATGTACATGAATTAGAGTCAATTGCTTATGTTCTTGAGAATCAGCTTCATATTCAATTTCGGACTCTTCTAAATTTACTTTGGTGTTTTCATTCACTTGCCGATCACTCAAGGTTGCTTCGCGCTCAACCTCGATTGTAGCAACTGCTTGAGTTACATTTTCTGCATTGCCTCCTTAAGACCTATCTCTACCAAATGCTATTCCCAACTCTTTAAAATGTAGAAATGGTTTATTGTAGAAGCCATTAGCATTAGAATGGGACTGAAATTAAAAAGAAAATAAATAAGCAATAAATATTAAAAAGTTAAGATAAATAAACTTGTATTAAGAAAGTTGTTTAGAATTTACACACTTCAATTCATTGAAAATTTGTCACTCCACCACAATCATTTTATCTTTGTCGTTCCAACCAAATCCACTCCCAACCGTGTGCATCATCTCAACTATTGCAAAATATTATCTTTTTAGCAATTTTACCCTTGATTCAATGTGTGGATTAGCCTAAACATAGCATAACAATTTAGAATTATTACTACTAAGACTAAATTCAATAAACTGAATTTTGATACAATGGCACCACAATTCATCCAAAAAGGCATTCTTCTATTGTAAATTAACAAACTATAAATGATTTACCTAATAAATAGATTCAAATTATCTAATTAACAAACTATACAATTATAACATAATTATACAATTATAAACAAAGAAAACAAGTATTTTGTAAAAAAATTGTACCTTAAGAACACATTCAAGGGTCTTTTCATGAAGCATTTTTTCCAAATGAATTTCCTAACTAAATTTGAATGTGCCATTATGGTGGACGAAATTGTGATCACTACAACTTCGCACAACTAATCAGCAAGTGTACTGGGTCGTCCAAGTAATAAACCTTACGCGAGTAAGGGTCGATCCCATAGAGATTGTTGGTATGAAGCAAGCTATGGTCACCTTGTACATCTTAGTCAGGCAAACTCAAATGGGTATGGTGATATGCGAATGAAACATAAAGATAAAGATAGAGATACTTATGTAATTCATTAGTAGGAATTTCAGATAAGCGTATGAAGATGCTTTCCCTTCCGTCTCTCTGCTTTCCTACTGTCTTCATCCAATCCTTCTTACTCCTTTCCATGGCAAGCTCAAGCAAGGGTTTCACCATTGTCAGTGGCTACCTCCCATCCTCTCAGTGGAAATGTTCAACGCACCCTGTCACGGCACGGCTATCCATCTGTCAGTTCTCGATCAGGCCGGAATAGAATCCAGTGATTCTTTTGCGTCTGTCACTAACGCCCCGCCCTCAGGAGTTTGAAGCACGTCACAGTCATTCAATCATTGAATCCTACTCAGAATACCACAGACAAGGTTAGACCTTCCGGATTCTCTTGAATGCCGCCATCAGTTCTAGCCTATACCACGAAGACTCTGATCTCACGGAATGGCTGGCTCGGTTGTCAGGCGAGCGCTCATTTGTCAGGCGATCAACCATGCATCGTGTATCAGGAATCCAAGAGATATTCACCCAATCGAAGATAGAACGAAGGTGGTTGTCAGTCACCCGTTCATAGGTGAGAATGATGATGAGTGTCACAGATCATCACATTCATCAAGTTGAAGAACAAGTGATATCTTAGAACAAGAACAAGCGGAATTGAATAGAAGAACAGTAGTAATTGCATTAATACTCGAGGTACAGCAGAGCTCCACACCTTAATCTATGGTGTGTAGAAACTCCACCGTTGAAAATACATAAGAACAAGGTCTAGGCATGGCCGTGAGGCCAGCCTCCCAATGATCTAAGAACTAGATGTCCAAAGATGATCAAAGGATGTAAAATAATCCAAAGATGAAAATACAATAGTAAAAGGTCCTACTTATAGAGAACTAGTAGCCTAGGGTGTACAGAGATGAGTAAATGACATAAAAATCCACTTCCGGGCCCACTTGGTGTGTGCTTGGGCTGAGCAATGAAGCATTTTCGTGTAGAGACTCTTCTTGGAGTTAAACGCCAGCTTTGGTGCCAGTTTGGGCGTTTAACTCCCATTCTTGTGCCAGTTCCGGCGTTTAACGCTGGAATTCCTGAGGGTGATTTTGAACGCCAGTTTGGGCAATCAAATCTTGAGTAAAGTATAGACTATCATATATTGCTGGAAAGCCCAGGATGTCTACTTTCCAACGCCGTTGAGAGCGCGCCAATTGGGCTTCTGTAGCTCCAGAAAATCCACTTCGAGTGCAGGGAGGTCAGAATCCAACAGCATCTGCAGTCCTTTTTAGTCTCTGAATCAGATTTTTGCTCAGGTCCCTCAATTTCAGCTAGAAAATACCTGAAATCTCAGAAAAACACACAAACTCATAGTAAAGTCCAGAAAGTGAATTTTAACTAAAAACTAATAAAAATATACTAAAAACTAACTAGATCATACTAAAAACATACTAAAAACAATGCCAAAAAGCGTACAAATTATCCGCTCATCACAACACCAAACTTAAATTGTTGCTTGTCCTCAAGCAACTGAAAATCAAATAAGATAAAAAGAAGAGAATATGCAATGAATTCCAAAAACATCTATGAAGATCAGTATTAATTAGATGAGCAGGGCTTTTAGCTTTTTGCCTCTGAATAGTTTTGGCATCTCACTCTATCCTTTGAAATTCAGAATGATTGGCTTCTTTAGGAATTCAGAATCCAGATAGTGTTATTGATTCTCCTAGTTAAGTATGATGATTCTTGAACATAGCTATTTATTGAGTCTTGGCCGTGGCCCAAAGCACTCTGTCTTCCAGTATTACCACCGGATACATACATGCCACAGACACATAATTGGGTGAACCTTTTCAGATTGTGACTCAGCTTTGCTAGATTCCCCAATTAGAGGTGTCCAGGGTTCTTAAGCACACTCTTTTTGCCTTGGATCAAAACTTTATTTCTTTCTTTTTCTTTCTTTTCTTTTTTTTTTCTTTTTCTCTCTTTTTTTTCTTTTTTCCTTTTTTTTTGTATTCACTGCTTTTTCTTGCTTCAAGAATCATTTTTATGATTTTTCAGATCCTCAGTAACATGTCTCCTTTTCCATCATTCTTTCAAGAGCCAACATTCATGAACCACAAATTCAAAAGACATATGCACTGTTTAAGCATACATTCAGAAAACAAAAGTATTGCCACCACATCAAAATAATTAAACTGTTATAAAATTCAAAATTCATGCAATTCTTCTCTTTTTCAATTAAGAACATTTTTTCATTTAAGAAAGGTGATGGATTCATAGGATATTCATAACTTTAAGGCATAGACACTAAGACACTAATGATCACAAGACACAAACATAGATAAACATAAGCATAATTTTCGAAAAAAAAAACAGGAAATAAAGAACAAGGAAATTAAGGAACGGGTCCACCTTAGTGATGGCGGCTCTTTCTTCCTCTTGAAGATCCTATGGAGTGCTTGAGCTCCTCAATGTCTCTTCCTTGTCTTTGTTGCTCCTCTCTCATGATTCTTTGATCTTCTCTAATTTCATGGAGGATGATGGAGTGTTCTTGGTGCTCCACCCTTAGTTGTCCCATGTTGGAACTTAATTCTCCTAGGGAGGTGTTTAGTTGCTCCCAATAGTTTTGTGGAGGAAAGTGCATCCCTTGAGGCATCTCAGGGATTTGATGATGAGAGGGGTCTCTTGTTTGCTCCATCCTCTTCTTAGTGATGGGCTTGTCCTCATCAATAGGGATGTCTCCCTCGATGTCAACTCCAACCGAATAACAGAGGTGACAAATGAGATGAGGAAAGGCTAACCTTGCCAAGGTAGAAGACTTGTCCGCCACCTTATAAAGCTCTTGAGCTATAACCTCATGAACTTCTATTTCTTCTCCAATCATGATGCTATGAATCATGATAGCCCGGTCTATAGTAACTTCGGACCGGTTGCTAGTGGGAATGATTGAGCGTTGAATGAACTCCAACCATCCCCTAGCCACAGGTTTGAGGTCATGCCTTCTCAATTGAACCGGCTTCCCTCTTGAATCTCTCTTCCATTGGGTGCCCTTTTCACAAATGACTGTGAGGACTTGGTCCAACCTTTGATCAAAGTTGACCCTTCTAGTGTAAGGATGTTCATCTCCTTGCATCATGGGCAAATTGAATGCCAACCTTACACTTTCCGGACTAAAATCCAAGTATTTCCCCCGAACCATAGTAAGATAATTCTTTGGATCCGGGTTCACACTTTGATCATGGTTCTTGGTGATCCATGCATTGGCATAGAACTTTTGAACCATTAAGATTCCGACTTGTTGAATGGGGTTGGTAAGAACTTCCCAACCTCTTCTTCGGATCTCATGTCGGATCTCCGGATATTCACTCTTTTTGAGTGAAAAAAGGGACCTCGGGGATCACCTTCTTCAAGGCCACAACTTCATAGAAGTGGTCTTAATGCACCATTGAGATGAATCTCTCCATCTCCCATGACTCGGAGGTAGAAGCTTTTGCCTTCCCTTTCCTCTTTCTAGAGGTTTCTCCGGCCTTGGATGCCATAAATGGTTATGGAAAAACAAAAAGCAGTGCTTTTACCACACCAAACTTAAAAGGTTTGCTCGTCCTCGAGCAAAAGAAGAAAGAAGAGAGTAGAAGTAGAAGAAATGAGGAAGAAGGGAATGGCTTTGTGTTCGGCCAAAAGGGGGAGAAGTGGTGTTTAGGTTGTGTGAAAATGAAGGAGTGAAGATGGGTTTATATAGGAGTGGGGGGTGGTGATGGTTCGGCTATGTGAGGGTGGGTTTGGGAGGGAAAGTGTTTTGAATTTGAATGGTTAGGTAGGTGGGGTTTTATGAAGGATGGATGTGAGTGGTGAAGAGAAAGATGGGATTTGATAGGTGAAGGGTTTTTGGGGAAGAGGTGTTGTGTTGAGGTGTCAAGGAAAAGTCATCCCTGCACCAAATGGCAAGCAAAATTGCGTTTTGTGCCAATTCTGGCGTTAAACGCCGGGCTGGTGCCCATTTCTGGCGTTTAACGCCAGCTTCTTGCCCTTTTCTGGCGTTTAACGCCAGTCTGGTGCCCCTTTCTGGCGTTAAACGCCCAGAATGGTGCCAGACTGGGCGTTAAACGCCCAACAGCTAGCCTCACTGGCGTTTAAACGCCAGCACGCTCTCCTCCAGTGTGTGCTGTTTTTCTTTCTGCTTTTCATTCTATTTTTGCTTTTTCAATTGATTTTGTGACTTCTCATGATCATCAACCTACAAAAAAATATAAAATAACAAAGGAAAATAGATAAAATATAACATTGGGTTGCCTCCCAGTAAGCGCTTCTTTAAAGTCAGTAGCTTGACAGAGGGCTCTCATGGAGCCTCAGAAATGCTCAGAGCAATGTTGGAACCTCCCAACACCAAACTTAGAGTTTGAATATGGGGGTTCAACACCAAACTTAGAAGTTGGTTGTGGCCTCCCAACACCAAACTTAGAGTTTGACTGTGGGGGCTCTGTTTGGCTCTGTTTTGAGAGAAGCTCTTCATGCTTCCTCTCCATGGTGACAGAGGGATATCCTTGAGCTTTAAACACCAAGGATTCTTCATTCATTTGAATGATCAACTCTCCTCTATCAACATCAATCACAGCCTTTGCTGTGGCTAGGAAGGGTCTGCCAAGGATGATGGATTCATCCATGCACTTCCCAGTCTCTAGGACTATGAAATCAGCAGGGATGTAATGGTCTTCAACCTTTACCAGAACATCCTCTACAAGTCCATGAGCTTGTTTTCGTGAATTGTCTGCCATCTCTAGTGAGATTTTTGCAGCTTGCACCTCAAAGATCCCTAGCTTCTCCATTACAGAGAGAGGCATGAGGTTTACACTTGACCCTAAGTCACACAAGGCCTTTTTGAAGGTCATGGTGCCTATGGTACAAGGTATTGAAAACTTCTCAGGATCCTGTCTCTTTTGAGGTAGTTTCTGCCTAGACAAGTCATCCAGTTCTTTGGTGAGCAAAGGGGGTTCATCCTCCCAAGTCTCATTTCCAAATAACTTGTCATTTAGCTTCATGATTGCTCCAAGGTATTTAGCAACTTGCTCTTCAGTGACATACTCATCCTCTTCAGAGGAAGAATACTCATCAGAGCTCATGAATGGCAGAAGTAAGTCCAATGGAATCTCTATGGTCTCATTTTGAGCCTCAGATTCCCATGGTTCCTCATTGGGGAACTCATTGGAGGCCAGTGGACGTCCATTGAGGTCTTCCTCAGTGGCGTTCACTGCCTCTTCCCCCTCTCCAAATTCGGCCATGTTGATGGCCTTGCACTCTCCTTTTGGATTTTCTTCTGTATTGCTTGGGAGAGTACTAGGAGGGAGTTCAGTAATTTTCTTGCTCAGCTGACCCACTTGTGCCTCCAAGTTTCTAATGGAGGACCTTGTTTCAGTCATGAAACTTTGAGTGGTTTTGATTAGATCAGAGACCATGGTTGCTAAGTCAGAGGTATTCTGCTTAGAACTCTCTGTCTGTTGCTGAGAAGATGATGGGAAAGGCTTGCTATTGCTAAACCTGTTTCTTCCACCATTATTATTGTTGAAACCTTATTGAGGTCTCTGTTGATCCTTCCATGAGAAATTTGGATGATTTCTCCATGAAGAATTATAGGTGTTCCCATAGGGTTCTCCCATGTAATTCACCTCTTCCATTGAAGGGTTCTCAGGATCATAAGCTTCTTCCTCAGATGAAGCTTCTTTAGTACTGCTTGGTGCATTTTGCATTCCAGACAGACTTTGAAAAATCATATTGACTTGTTGAGTCAATATTTTATTCTGAGCCAATATGGCATTCAGAGTGTCAATCTCAAGAAATCCTTTCTTCTGACTAGTCCCATTGTTCACAGGATTCCTTTCAGAAGTGTACATGAATTGGTTATTTGCAACCATTTCAATCAGTTCTTGAGCTTCTGTAGGCGTCTTCTTCAGATGAAGAGATCCTCCAGCAGAGCTATCCAAAGACATCTTGGACAGTTCAGAGAGACCATCATAGAAAATACCTATGATGCTCCATTCAGAAAGCATATCAGAAGGACACTTTCTGATTAATTGTTTGTATCTTTCCCAAGCTTCATAGAGGGATTCTCCTTCCTTCTGTCTGAAGGTTTGGACTTCCACTCTAAGCTTACTCAATTTTTGAGGTGGAAAGAATTTTGCCAAGAAGGCATTGACTAGCTTTTCCCAGGAGTCCAGGCTTTCTTTAGGTTGTGAGTCCAACCATGTCCTAGCTCTGTCTCTTACAGCAAAAGGGAATAGCATAAGTCTGTAGACCTCAGGGTCAACCCCATTAGTCTACAGATTTGCAAGAATTCAGCTAAAAACTGATGAGGATCTTCTAATGGAAGTCCATGGAACTTGCAATTCTGTTGCATTAGAGATACTAATTGAGGCTTAAGCTCAAAGTTGTTTGCTCCAATGACAGGGATAGAGATGCTTCTCCCATAAAAGTCAGGAGTAGGTGCAGTAAAGTCACCCAACACCTTCCTTGCGTTGTTGGCGTTGTTGTTGTTTTCGGCTGCCATAGGTTCTTCGTCTTTGAAGATTTCTGTTAGGTCCTCTACAGAGAGTTGTGCTTTGGCTTCTCTTAGCTTTCTCTTCAAGGTCCTTTCAGGTTCAGGATCAGCCTCAACAAGAATGCTTTTGGCCTTGCTCCTGCTCATAAGAAAGAGAAGGGAACAAGAAAATGTGGAATCCTCTATGTCACAGTATAGAGATTCCTTTAGGTGTCAGAGGAAAAGAAAAGTAGAAGACAGAAAAATTCGAACTTATCAAAGAAGATGGAGTTCGAATTTTGCATTAAGGAATAGTGTTAGTCCATAAATAGAAGGATGTGAGAAAGAAGGGAAGTAATTTTCGAAAATTTAAGTAAAAGATTTTGAAAACATTTTTGAAAAACACTAATTGATTTTCGAAAATGAAAGTGGAAAAGAAATCAAGTGATTTTTGAAAAAGATTTTGAAATTAGAAATCAAAAAGATTTGATTGAAAACTATTTTGAAAAAGATGTGGTTAAGAAGATATGATTAGTTTTAAAAAGGTGTGATTGAGAAGATATGATTTGAAAAACATTTTAAAAAGATTTGATTTTGAAAATTAATGACTTGGCTAACAAGAAAAGATATGATTCAAACATTAAACCTTTCTCAACAGAAAAGGCAACATACTTGAAATGTTGAATCAAATCATTGATTGATAGCAAGTATTTTTAAAAATAGAAAGAAATTGATTTTGAAAACATATGATTGAAAAGATATGATTTGAAAAAGATTTGATTTTGAACAAGTTTGAAAACTGAAAAAAAATCTGCATTAAAAACAAAATCTTCCCTCTTGTGCCATCCTGGCGTTAAACGCCCAGAATGGTGCACATTCTGGCGTTTAACGCCCAAAACTATACCCTTTTGGGCGTTAAACGCCCAACCAGGTACTCTGGCTGGCGTTTAAACGCCAGTCTGTCCTTCTTCACTGGGCGTTTTGAATGCCCAGCTTTTTCTGTGTAATTCCTCTGCTGTATGTTCTGAATCTTCAATTCTCTGTATTATTGACTTGAGAAGACGCAAATTAAAAATATTTTTGGATTTTTAATAATAAGGAAAAATCAAAATGCAACAAGAATCAAATAACAATGCATGCAAGACACCAAACTTAGCAGTTTGTATACTACTGACACTAATGAGAATGCATATGAGACACTTAAACACTCAAATCAAGAGAATTCAAAGATCAGAGCAATGAAATCATCAAGAACACTTGAAGATTAATGAAGACACATGCATGAATGCAATAAGAACAGAAACATGCAATTGACACCAAACTTAACATGAGACACTAGACTCAACAAGAAACACAAAATATTTTTGGTTTTTTTTATGATTTTCGAAAATTAAGTGGAAAAAGATATCAAAATTCTTAATGAGAATTCCAGGAATCATGCAATGTTTAGTCTAAGACTCCCGTCCAGGAATTAGACATGGCTTCACAGCCAGCCAAGCTTTCAAGGAAAGCTTCGGTCCAAAACACTAGACATGGCCAATGGCCAGCCAAGCCTTAGCAGATCACTGCTCCAACAGCAAGATTGATAAAAATCAACAAGCTCTTGTGATGATAAGTTGAAACCTCGGTCCAATGAAATTAGACATGGCTTCACAGCCAGCCAGACTTCAACAAATCATCATGAAACTCTAGAATTCATCTTCAAGAATTCCGAAAAAAAAAATACCTAATCTAAGCAACAAGATGAACCGTCAGTTGTCCAAACTCAACAGTCCCCGGCAACGGCGCCAAAAAACTTGGTGGACGAAATTGTGATCACTACAACTTCGCACAACTAACCAGCAAGTGTACTGGGTCGTCCAAGTAATAAACCTTACGCGAGTAAGGGTCGATCCCACAGAGATTGTTGGTATGAAGCAAGCTATGGTCACCTTGTACATCTTAGTCAGGCAAACTCAAATGGGTATGGTGATATGCGAATGAAACATAAAGATAAAGATAGAGATACTTATGTAATTCATTAGTAGGAATTTCAGATAAGCGTATGAAGATGCTTTCCCTTCCGTCTCTCTGCTTTCCTACTGTCTTCATCCAATCCTTCTTACTCCTTTCCATGGCAAGCTCAAGCAAGGGTTTCACCGTTGTCAGTGGCTACCTCCCATCCTCTCAGTGGAAATGTTCAACGCACCCTGTCACGGCACGGCTATCCATCTGTCGGTTCTCGATCAGGCCGGAATAGAATCCAGTGATTCTTTTGCGTCTGTCACTAACGCCCCGCCCTCAGGAGTTTGAAGCACGTCACAGTCATTCAATCATTGAATCCTACTCAGAATACCACAGACAAGGTTAGACCTTCCGGATTCTCTTGAATGCCGCCATCAGTTCTAGCCTATACCACGAAGACTCTGATCTCACGGAATGGCTGGCTCGGTTGTCAGGCGAGCGCTCGTTTGTCAGGCGATCAACCATGCATCGTGTATCAGGAATCCAAGAGATATTCACCCAATCGAAGATAGAACGGAGGTGGTTGTCAGTCACCCGTTCATAGGTGAGAATGATGATGAGTGTCACAGATCATCACATTCATCAAGTTGAAGAACAAGTGATATCTTAGAACAAGAACAAGCGGAATTGAATAGAAGAACAGTAGTAATTGCATTAATACTCGAGGTACAGCAGAGCTCCACACCTTAATCTATGGTGTGTAGAAACTCCACCGTTGAAAATACATAAGAACAAGGTCTAGGCATGGCCGTGAGGCCAGCCTCCCAATGATCTAAGAACTAGATGTCCAAAGATGATCAAAGGATGTAAAATAATCCAAAGATGAAAATACAATAGTAAAAGGTCCTACTTATAGAGAACTAGTAGCCTAGGGTGTACAGAGATGAGTAAATGACATAAAAATCCACTTCCGGGCCCACTTGGTGTGTGCTTGGGCTGAGCAATGAAGCATTTTCGTGTAGAGACTCTTCTTGGAGTTAAACGCCAGCTTTGGTGCCAGTTTGGGCGTTTAACTCCCATTCTTGTGCCAGTTCCGGCGTTTAACGCTGGAATTCCTGAGGGTGATTTTGAACGCCGGTTTGGGCCATCAAATCTTGGGCAAAGTATGGACTATCATATATTGCTGGAAAGCCCAGGATGTCTAATTTCCAACGCCGTTGAGAGCGCGCCAATTGGGCTTCTGTAGCTCCAGAAAATCCACTTCGAGTGCAGGGAGGTCAGAATCCAACAGCATCTGCAGTCCTTTTTAGTCTCTGAATCAGATTTTTGCTCAGGTCCCTCAATTTCAGCCAGAAAATACCTGAAATCACAGAAAAACACATAAACTCATAGTAAAGTCCAGAAAAGTAAATTTTAACTAAAGACTAATAAAAATATACTAAAGACTAACTAGATCATACTAAAAACATACTAAAAACAATGCCAAAAAGTGTACAAATTATCCGCTCATCACATTATCACACTTCCAAGAAGTAGTAGCAAGCTCCATTAAACATTCAACTAGTTTTGCATTTTCATGTGGTGTCTATTGACGCTTAGTTTGTTTTGAATTAGGTCAAGAATTCTCTTCCATTCTCTACAGATTAATAAGCAGAAAATAACACAAATGAGATAATTTCCATAAGCAGATTAGTAAGCAAGTAACAAGATATATTCAACAACTTTCATTTATAGATTAATATCTAAAAACTCAAAGGAAGTAGGTGCATAGATCAAAGGAGTCTGAAGCAAGGCTAGTGAAGGACTTTATTAAATAATTTATATAGTTTGTATGAGAAATAGTTATAGGATATTCAAAATGTAGCCATTCACGTTTATATAGATATGCAATTCACGTTTGAAGTATAATTGATCAACAGATTATGATTTTTGTATGATCAATAAACTTTACGAAGGTTCTTCCTGTCATCAAACCACAAATAATAATAAAATTCTAGCGAGTAATCTCCAATGCAAGGATATATTTCCTTCATAAAATTTATTGAAAGAATTTATAATTGAAGATGGAGATAAAGCATATATCAGGTTTCAATCCTCAATTAAATGCTTCTTTAAAGTAGTAACAGCTATTTTTTACTACATAAAAATAACTTTTTACTACTTAAAAATGAAATCAAATAAAATATTAAAGATGAACAGGACCATGAAGATGCGAGGAGGGAGAGAGGCGAGGGAGACGACACAAACACGAAGCACAACTCGAGCAGATGCAGAGGCGAGAGATGCGCTAGCAACCGAGCTCAGACGGAAGAGAGAGGCCACACGCGACCACACAACGCGAAGGATCCAAAAAGATTCGCAATGATGGCAGCGAAAATGTAGTGGCGATGAACCGAGGTGAGCTGTGATGATGAACACGAACATGAACGATTTCCTTCTAGAATAAGGAGTACAGTGGTCGTGCTAATCAAAATCGGCGGTGAGGCGACGCCGACGCCGATGGAGCCTCCATGAATTTGAAGAAAAAAGTTGCTAAGGATTGGTTTTTGTGGAGGAGGGGCTCTCTGCTAAGATTTATTTTTTTTAAATGAATTGGAAAAAATCTGAAAAGAATGGTTTCAGTTAAATTAACAAGGGTGTTTTAGTCTTTTTACTTTGCTATACACATTTCATTCCCGTTGGAATTATAGATAACCATGGGGGAGATGAGAATGAAATTGGTGGGATTTTGATTCCAGGGAATAAAACATACCAGAAATAATTTTTTAAACCTTGAACCAAATATGGGAATAAGATATTCCCATTTCAAAATTCTTGGGAGCATGCTTGTATTCCCTCCAACCACACACACCCTTAGGGTTTTGTGTGACTATTAAACTAGGTTTTGAACTTAAACCCTCTAATTAGATTAAATGACCAAAGAATTGGCGGTTGATTGAGTTAGAGGAGGATTAAATTACCAAGGAATTAAAGTTTAATCACTTAAAGTTTGCTATGAATTGAATCTTTTCATGATCAAGGTAGAAGACAAGAATTGTTAATTCAGAAATTTAAGTATCTCTGATACCTTAACTATCTTTATCATATTATTTTCTTAACCTATTTTAGTTTGCTTTTATTTAATTCTCTGTTCCTATGTTATTTGCTATTGAAACCCTAAATTTTGATTGTGTAACTAAAATAATCAATTAACTATTGTTTGCTTAATCCGTTAATCCTCGTGGGATCGACCATCACTAACCTGAGGTATTACTTGGTACGACCCGGTGCACTTGCCCAGTTTATTTGTGGTATTCTAATTCTGCACCAAATTTTTGGTGCCGTTGCCGGGGATTGACTGTAATTGTTAACTACTACTTGGTGTTGTAGAGTGCGCTCTCTATTTATCTTATCGTCAATGGCACCAAAGGGAGTCAAATAATCTTCAAGGAGGAGCATAGCTTAAGGAATGAGATGGCTACCAGGATAACTGAGGTGGTTGAGTTCCTTTCATTCTGTTTCCCCTTCCGTTCTTATTTTGTTATCTCTTATTTTCTATTGCTTTCCTTTATCTGTTGCATGATCTTTAGTATTTTCGGTTTCTTAGGTTTTAATTTGATTCAGTTGTTTGTTTTTAATTTGAAAAGATGTCTCACGTACCGCTCACTGAGCTTGAATCTAAAAAGAAAAAGAAAAGAAGTGATGTATTGCATGAGATATTGAGTTATATTTAAGAGTAGTCTCATTTACTCAGATGTGGTGGTGTTTATCTGTGACTTTCAATGCATGATAAAAATAGTGCATATTTAAATTTGGATCAAAGAATATTGATGCATGAGGAATAGGAATTTAGAGAACTATTATGAATTCTCTAAATTAAACAAGAAATTAATCCTTGAAGCAAAAGAAACAGCAAAAAGAAAAAGAAAATAAAAGCCAAGGCCCAAGGCTCTTAGCATCAATGGCTAAGAAGGTTAAGAATGATCAAAAGCTCAAAAGAGTTATTTTCCTAGCCAAATACTTGTGGTGTGAATGTGTCAAGGAACTCTTGAGATAGAGCACTTAGAGTCAAAGCCAAGTACAATAAAGAGTATGCCAAAGGCTTTCCGCACCACTGATTGGAAAAGTTCACTAGAAAAGATCCGAACTCAAAGAGTTTCCCAGTTAACTGCTTGTGGTGTTTCTATGTCAAGCAAAGCTTGAGACAAAACATTTAGAGTCATGGCCAGGCTCAAGGTGCAAAGCACCAAAGAAAAGAAAAGAAAATGTTGTGTTCAAGGATTAATCCGTAGTTAAAAAGCAAGAGAATTCATAATATTATCCGGATTCTAATTCTGAATGAAATTAACATTCCTGAGCTTCAAAAGATAATGAGATGCCAAAACTATTCTTCGTCAAATGTTGTTAACCCCATTCAAAAAATAGATAGGAGCTTAATTGAAAAACACAATTCTCATACAAATTCACATCTCAGCGCTATATTATTTTTGGTTGCTTGAGAACAAGCAACAATTCAAGTTTGTTGTTGTGATGCATGAGCATCTTTTTTATCTTTTCTTAGTGAATTTGGATGTCAAATTGTTAAATTAAATCAAGAATTAAGTGTTTTAAGCCACTTGGAATGATACTTTGAGTTGTTTTACAATTTGATTTATTATAGGTAGCATTCGGATAAATTTGACAAAGTTCATGTAGAAGAAAAGGAAGAAAGTGGATGTTGTCAACCTTGACCTCCTAACACTCCAATGAGAATAACTAGAGATACAAAGGTTCAATTGACACAGTTTTAGCGGCATTAGAAATCCAACTTCCAGAACTTTCCAATGATATATAATAGTCTATACTTTTTTTCTGGCACCATGGCGCCAAATGCCACCAGACGCCACATCCTCAAGTTTGGCGCTAGAAGCCTTGGAACACATTCATATTCGCTGCATACATCAAGTTTGGCGCCACATTCCTCAAGTTTGGCGCCAGTATGCTGAAAAAGAAGAGTTTCAGCGTGATCTTCACCAAATCTTTTGATTTAATTTAGTTTTTGAAATTATTTTTGAATTAATAAAATATATTTTTAGGTTTTAGAAATTATATTTTACATTTATTAGGATTAGATATAAAAGGAGAAGATATCTTGACCGAGGGCTTTTTCCCCTCTTCCGCACTTTACACTTTTTTCTGCTAGAGTTTTTCTACACTATAGGCAACTAAACCTCCATTGTTAAGGTTAGGAACTCTGCTTACTTTGATGAATTAATATTATTTGTTCTTCTACAATTTGATTAATGCATTGATTTACGTTCAAGAATTGATTTCGTTCTTCATACTACGGATTAGAGTATACTGAAAAATAAATCTCTTCTAATTTGAATTCTTGTTGAATATTAGAAAAGTTATATCACTTGAATTAAAGCTTGAAACTGACTTCTCATAACTCTCTAATAATTTGGGTTTAACGTGATACGCGATATATAATTGTGTTATTTTTGGGTTCTTAGGATTTTGTGTGGCTATTAAACTTGGATTTGAACTTAAACCCTCTAATTAGATTAAGTGACCAAGGAATTGCCGATTGATTGAGTTAGAGGAGGATTAAATTACCAAGGAATTGGAGTTTAATCACTTATAGTTTGCTATGAATTGAATCTTTGCATGATCAAGGTAGAAGACAAGAATTGTTAATTAGGAAATTTAAGTATCTCCGATACCTTAACTATCTTTATCATATTATTTTCTTAACCTATTTTAGTTTGCTTTTATTTAATTCTCTATTTCTATGTTATTTGCTATTAAAACCCTAAATTTTGATTGTCTGACTAAAATATTCAATTAACTATTATTTGCTTAATCCGTTAATCCTCGTGGGATCGACTATCACTGAAGGAGTATGGCCAATCACTTAGTAACTAGGGAATATCCAAGTCTCAGCAATGAGTACACAAGGTAACACCTAAGACATGCGTAGAAGAGTCCCTCAAGGAGAAGGTTGTGAGCTTGGCCAATCCCCTATTGAACAAGTGAATTATATGGAAAATCCTTTTAGGCCACCTCACAATGATCCATTCACTAAAACTTACAACCTTGGATGGGAAAATCACCCCAACTTTGGATGAGATAATCAAGGATAGAGACAAAACAACTTGAACAACAACCCTCATCAAAATAATTTCAACACTCCCTAACAACCATCATAACCACCAAAATCATCACAACCATCCAAAATTTCTCAAAAGCCTTCTCCTCTTGAAATTGCCCTAGAAAAACTCACTCAGCACACATCCACCTTTATCCAACAAACCTCAACCCTCATGCAACAAATAAGGAGCTTCATCGATGAGACAAAAGCTAACTTCCAAAACCAAGGAGCTTAAATTAGAAATTTAGAGGTGTAAGTAGGAGTGCTTGCGATGTGGGTTGGATCGGTTTTGAGTCAAAAACTCATCCAATTCGAACACTAATTTTACTTGTGGTGCGGTTTTGTGATGACATGTCATCATGTCATGTTTTTCTATGCTTTTTCATACAAGAAATTGATAATTAGTGCTTAAATATTGAATGCTTTTGTGCTTAAATGGTATATTTCTTTGATCTTTTGATTTTATAAATTTTGTAGGAAATAAGTGAAAAAGAAGCAAAATAGCACAAAATCAGCTCAAAAGAAGAAAAGAAGAATTTTGGGGCACGCTTTGAAGATTGAGCATGCTTTGGAACCTTAGGCCACGCTTTTAAAATCATGAATTATCATGAATTATCATGCATTAATGCTTATGCATGCATGCATTTAATTATTAATGACCGAATGAATGAAATGAATGCATGCATGGAACATTTAACTAATAAAGACCAATGAATGCATGCACTCTTTGCCAAGGTGTTAATGAAAGCGTGCATGAAACCTTTATTAAGTAATGCCATGAACCAAGGGGTTAAAGGAATGAACACTCACTAATTAAAGCATGCATGCATTTGATGCCATCATGAACCATGCATTTTTAAATTGGCATTATTAATGAATGAACGACATTACTAATAAAGCCAATGAAAGCAAAGTTGAGGCAATGCATCAGTGTTCATTAAAGATGAGCGCTATGTTCACTCTAATGAACTTTTGCGGGAGTTCAACCAAGGAAGCGCTCATTGCTCAAAGGCCAGCGTTGAAAGGAATGAACGCTAGCATTCACTTGTGTGAACTTTTGCGTGAAACTGGCCCATGAGAGGAATGAAGCACCAAAGCAACACACCAAGGAGCGTTCAAAAAACTGAACACCACGTTCAAAACTATGAACATCTTCGTGACACTTTGGGCTTGGGAGCAAGGAAGGAAGGCCAGCGCTCAACCAAGAGAGTGCTACAAGAGAGCACTCAACCAAGGGAGCGCTCAACAAGGCATAACGTTCGAAACTTTGAATGCAGCGTTCACTATTTTGAACGTTTGCGAACCAAGGAAGCAAGGCGCACCAAGGAGGGCCACCCAGAAGGAACAGCGTTCAATAAGTGAACTGAGCGTTCACCAAGTGAACGCTAGGCACCAAATGCCCACCAAAGTGGCACACCAAGAAAGTGAACTGGGTGTTCACTAAAGTGAACTGAGCACTCCACTGGAGCTCCACCAAGCCACTCTAACCCATGCCATCAAGTGCCAATCCGGATCCACTTATTCAAGGCCAAATCCAAGTCAACCCATTTCATTGAAGCCCCAAAGCAAGCAAAGCCCCTTGACATGACTCAAAGGCACAAGAAATAGTTAGATTAGGAATTTCATTTAAATTGTAATTTGTTTTCAATTTGAATTTTATTTTCATTTTGTAAAGCATATATAAAGGCATCGGTCTCATTTCAATAGGAGGGGGGAGGCTAGCTCAGCTAGAGAGCAGTAGGAGTAGGAGTAGGAATAGAATAGAAAGTTCTCTTTGAAACACTTTAATTTTTCTGCATCTTTATAGTTCAGCGTTGCAATTCACTTCAGCTTATGCAATTTCAGTTTTTGATAATCTTCTTCTGCACATTTTCCTTTCTGAAAATTTACATGAGTTTGCTATGAGCTTGATTTACATTTCTAAGCAATTTAAATTTCCGTGCACCTCAATTCCCTTTTCTGTTGATGCAATTTACTTTTCTTGTCAATTAAGATTCTGTCACTTGTTCCAAGCTTTGATTTACTGCCTCTTTAATTTCCAGCACCTAATCCCCTTTAAATTTACTGCAATTTACATTTTTTGTCATCTAAGTTTCTACAATTTACATTCTGCGATCTAAATTTCTTGCAATTTATATTTTATTGCTTCAATTTCATCCAATTCACCAATGTTAGCTTGACTAGACTGATTACTCACTAAAGTTGCTTGATCTATCAATCCCTGTGGGATCGACCTCACTCTTGTGAGTTATTACTACTTGATGCAACCCGGTACATTTGCCGGTAAGTTTGTGTGGAATTCTAATTTCCACCCATCATATTTTTGGCACCGTTTCTGGGGATTGATATAGATAGACAATGATTAAGTGGGTGAGAAGTCTAGATTAAGCATTTGCTTTGTTTTTGCTTTCTGATTCAAGTTGACACCATGGTGTTTGAGTTATTGCCTCACTAAGAAATTCTTCTCTGTGACATGAATTTTAATTCTCATTGGTGATGTGTTTTATAAAATTCAATTAGAGTTCAAATCATCTGGTGACCAAACAAATTTTATGGGATATTACCCACCATCACAAATCTCTAATGATGGCTAGAAATATCACCAAGAAATTATAGATCCTAAGCACTCCAATCCATGGAGATATGCTTCAGAACCACAATATGAGCCAGAGAGTCTTATGGGATACTTCCCACCACCACAAAATGATTCAAGTCATTATTCTAATGGTGGCTGGGAGTATCACCAAGAAATTGCGAATTCTGAGCACTCCAATCCATGGAGATTTGCTCCAGAGCCATAAATTAATCAAACAAAGCACATGAGATACTATCCACAACCACAAAATGACTTATATCATTATCCTTATGGTATCTGTGCATATCAACAAGAGTGTGAACAATCAAGTGAAAGGGATTTCCTCCCAAAGCCACAAAGTGAATCATACTGTTATGACACTAACACAAACTATGGCTGGGAAGGGAATTCTAATGCTCCATACGATATTCAGCAAGAGACATCATCTCTTGATTATGCTTTTAATAAATTCATGCAAGAGTGCCCCCCCAATGCCATAAAGTGATCCACACCCTGATGAATTCTACAATGATTCACATTGTGGATGGAAGGATCAAAACCAGAAATCAATTGACAATTCATACTCCATCTATCAAGAGCCATCATCACTTGAGCAAACTTTTAGAGAGAGAGAGAGATGCTCTCTCCTCCCTCTTAGGATTTAGGATTAGGATTCCTCTTAAAAGATTTAGGATTTCTTCTTCTCAATTTCCAGGTTTAATGTTCCTTTTATTTATTTTCCCAATTTAATTTATGAACTTTTCCATGTTAGATTTGATTTCTTTTATTAATGCAAATTGAGGTATTTCAGATTTATGATTTTTACTTAGCTTTTTATATTCTTGGTTTTAATTAATGAATTGATAAATTGGAGACCCTTGAGTTGGAAGACTCAAGAGTTAATTGGTGATTGGCTCTCTGGCCACTAACACTAATCCTTCCCAAGGGAGATGATTAGGACTTGTGACTAGAAGTTGGCTCCTAACTTAATTTTCCTTTATTTATTAAAGGATAACCAAGTAGAACAACAACCAATTACCATTACACTTGGAAACTCCAACAAGGATAGAACTTCCAATTAATCATTCTACCAGTCAAGGTTTTTTATTTAGATATATATATATAAATCTCTTTTAATTTATATTGCTTTAATTTATAATTATATCTGTGCCCATTACCCAAACTCCAAATTTACCAGAAAACTCATAACCAACAATAAATCATACTTCCCTACAATTCCTTGAGAAGACGACCCGATGTTTAAATACTTCGGTTATTACTTTTTATTGGGTTTTGTTACTTGTGACAACCAAACTTTTGTACGAAAAGATTCTTGTTAGTTTATAAACTATACTTGCAACGAGAATTTATTGTGAATTCTTTACTAGCAGAAATTTGATCGTCAAAATGGGGCCGTTGCCGGGGAATTGCAAACGTGTGCCTTATTATTGGTTATTATAAATATTTTTTCTTTTGCTTGTTTATTTGTTTTTGTTTTTAATTTTTATTAGCTACTATGAATTCTCACCCCTGTCGCTATGAGTTTGGTTCCAATGTTGTTGTAGGGAATGGACGCTATAAGGAGAACATGCATCAAGGATGGAACAATCAAATATGGGAGGAGCCACAAGGATTTGATTAACCCCCTTGGCAACAACCACCTCCAATGGACTATCAACAACCACCACCATATGCTTATGAACCGCCTCCCCAACCTACCTTTGGACCACCATACTCACAAGCCTCCTACAACCAAACACTCCCATATGACCCTAACCCTTATCCACCATATCAACCACCCTATGAGCCATATGAGCCATACATAGATCCACCCTAATTCCAACCCAATTACTCCCAAGGACCACCACCTCCATATACACCACATCCATATCCATCAATCTAAGAGCCTTATGATCCTACTTATGATATTTGAGTAGAACAAGAGTCAATGGATCATCTCAAGGAAACAATGGATCAATTTCAAGCAACCCTGCATCAGTTGGACCGAGCGGTAAACTGAATAGCACCCGAAGCTTTCATGGCTAAAGAATCTCAACTTGAGAACAAGGAATTGAAGTGTGCGGTGCAACAAGTAGAAAAGATGGAGAGTGATGAACCACCACATTCTTATGATGAACCACCCTCTTATCATGAACCTTTCCTCCCAAATAATGAGCCCTCACATCCACCTCAACCTTCAATGCATGACACTATTGGTGTTCTTCTTCAAGGGCAAAGAGAGATGAAACGGGGAGTACTAGAATTCACGACTACCTTGACCGAGGTAGTAAACCGATCAGCTTCCCAACATTTGAACACTCAAAGTACTCCCATGGCTACATGTGGAGAATCAAAAGAAGCACGTAGCATGAAGGAGACAATATAAACTCCGGTGGATAATGAGGAACATGGCTTTGTATTGGAGCAAGTGGAGGAAGCCATAATAGTTGTAGAGGAAGAAGTGGTTGAAGATTTAGGAGATGCTGAACCTCCATGGAAATCTAGAATTGTAGAGCACCCCTCCAATAAGATTGAAATTGATGTCAAGAAGGCCAATGCACAACCTCCATGTAACACCCTACCATACAGAGTCTTATGCTTAAGTCATAATTCAGAGATGGCAAGGTATTACGACCTCTAAAATAAAAATTTAGTACGTATAGTAGTATGAATGATTGATTATAACTAGGAGCCTTTGTAGAAAAAGGGGTAAACAAAAATCGCAACTCTAAAGCGCAACACTCCGATCGATAACGTAACGAGCAAGGATAAACCAACGCGTGATTATATATACACAAGGGAGTGTCAAAAACTGGAATATCAAGACTCAAAATCCGGCTGCGAAGATAACCGGTCCGAGCATAGCAATATATACATATGATAAAAATAAGGAAAACCCCAAAGGAAACCCAAAGGGACACAAATACATAAATCCTATTCTCCAAAATTCTCCCATAAGAGGAGTCATCACAGTTTGTATTATTTAATGGAGATAAAAGTATCTAAACAAAACATATAAACCAAATCATAGCCCCGAGGACAAAGGATCTTCGCAAATATAGAAGTCTCCAGCATGCCTCAGCGGGAAACCTCACGTCCTGCATCTGAAAACCACAAAATCCGCATGGGTGAGAACCAGAGGTCCCCAGCATGGTAACAGCTTCCACATATATAATACATAATAATGGAGGAAAGCCAAAGGAAATCCTAGAACTTCCTCCAGATAATATCAGAGCTTATAAACGGGCTAAACCAAAAAGGGCATCTGACTAAAGATACTTCAGTCTAACTAATACTTCCCTTTCCAATTCCTTCAGACCTCCCAACCACCAGCAGGAGTATAATGTAACAAACACAGTTATATCAAGCAAGAAATATACAATTAGGAACAAGTAAGGCATTTAGACAATTAGCAAGTAATATGCAGTCAAATAGGCAATCTCAAACAATTCATATAGTATGCATATGATGAATGCCTGTCCCTAGTGGCTGATGATATCATCTGTCAGTTATAGATCCAACCCGACGAGTCCTGGTAGCTAACCATTGGACTGTCCCTCTGTCGCGCATCCCCAACTCGAGTTATACTCATCATAAACTTGATCATAATCATGATCCATATCCGTCACCTTCACTGGTGAATATTTACGGGGGCGAGCTCATCCGGGTCTTTCACAGTGCCCGGCCACACTTACGACATAGGGTCAACAGAGTATCAAGTCTCAACTTGGAGCACGTGGTGGCTAGCCACTGCTACTACCTAGGGAAACTCGTATCTCAGATAGTGGAAGTGCAAATCACAATTATCAATAATTCAGCATAAACATGCATGAATTCTCATCCATGGATCAACATCCATATCAGCCATCCGGCTCACGGTTAAATCCATAACCAGCCAATATTCATAGCATACACAGCTATTCCGGCTCACGGTTCAATCCAGAACCAGCCAATATTCATAGCATACACAGCTATTCTGGCTCACGGTTCAATCCAGAACCAGCCAATTCATAAACAATTACGGCCCTTCGGCCAATGGCATAACAAGCACTTCCACCACCATCCTCCACATCTCACATAATCATCAATGATCCTCATTGATTATTCATTTTCCCTTGCTTCACTCGCAAGTTACCACATCCACTAGCTCCTTCTCTCATAGCTAGGCATATCGTAATGATTTAAGATATAAGTGGTGAGATCGGAGGCTTAGAAGTATGAAATTTGGCTTTTAAAACTCAAAAATCAACTTTGGGATGAAAACAGGTCCGCGCGTACGCGCACTCCACGTGCACGCGTGGATGGCCTCAAAAACTTCATCGACGCGCAAGCGTCATGCACGCTAACGCGTGGATTAAAAACTTGCCAAACGACGCGCACGCGTCAACCACGCGTACGCGTGGGTGTCCTCGTGCCCCAGGCACAACACTGGCACAATCCTGGCATAACTCTCTGGAAAATGGCTGGGCATTGGGTGCAGCACCATCGGCGCGCCCGCGCACATCACGCGTACGCGTGTATGGCATTTTCGGGAAGAACGGCGCGCACGCGCCAAGTGCGCCCACGCGCAAGGGGTCATTCTGCTAAAAATTTTCTAAGTTAAAAGCTGCAGAATTTACCAATTTGAACCCCAATCTTCCAACGGACATAACTTTCTCATTTTAAATCGTTTTTCACCCGTTCTTCGAACGGCATGGACATCCTGGATCCAATTTCATTTCTAAATAGATTTGGCACAAAACAGAGATCCGTAGTCCAAGTTATGTTCCACCAAAGTATGCCCAAAAACCATGTTTTTCATAAAAACCACAAAGTGCCATTTTCAAAACAAGCCATTTGCAACTCTTTTCAAAATCAATCAAAACATGCCATTTTCATCCCTTTCCTTTGAAATCAATCAAAATACATCAATTTCAACATCAAGCCTCCTCAACTCACACATTGACACTTTACCACAATATACAAAATCAATATCTCATCATTCTAACCCACTTCACCCAAGTGGCTCAAACTCAAATATATTGACATATCATATACTCTTACTCATGCCAATTCTCAACAACACCAATTCCAATAAATCATCATTGTACACAATCAATATCATACTCACCATCAACATGGTCCAACCCACAATTCAACCATAACCAATCATCAAGCATACATCACAACATGCATATTTCTCATACATCATACCATCAAGGCATCATTAATCATCATCACATATATGACCACATCATATATCTCAATCATTCAACAAAATCAACCATTCAATGCCTATCTTAGGGCCTCTAGCCTAAGTATTTCCTACCACATTACATATTAGATACGGGAAACCGAAACCATACCTTAGCCGATTTTCCCAAGCTCCACCGGAGCACTTCCAAATCACTTATCCACAAGCTCTCAAGGCCTCAACACCTCCAAGAACAGATTTTTCACCACCAAACCCTTTCCAAGCTTTTCAAAATCACCAATCAAACTCCAATATTCACATATACACAACCTAAGCCACAATCATCATACCCATACACAACATCTCAATACCCAAACATCATAGAACAACAAAATTACACTAGGGTTGAGAATCTTACCACACCCAAGGTCCAAGGAGACAAGATTAACCTTCTCCTTCAAGAGAGTTGGGTCCTATAACATCAAAGAACCCAAAATCTCAACATTTCACCCATGAAACTCGAAAATAAGGGCTGAAATTTCGAACAGCAACACGTGGCTTACCTCAAGATTGATTGTATGGGTTTTGTAGAGCTCTCCGCGGTGAACGCGTGGCCGCAAACGGAGCGGCAATCGGAGCTCTAGATCAAAAGTTATGGTGGTTTGAAGATCAAGTGAGAGATAGAGGTTTGAGAGAGTGTTCTTCCCCCATTTCCTCTCTTTTTCAGCGTGTTTGGTGTTGTGTGAGGAGAGAGAGTGCTGAAAACTAGGGTTTTGGTTAAGTTATGTTGGGTCAAGGGCCCACTTTAGGTCCAATTGGCCCGGTTTGGCCCGTTCGGTCCAATCTTGGTCCGAATTCTATAAAATTGGTACCGAAATTCTCGTCTCAGTCTCCTCTATCACATTTAGCCATAAAAATCACATTTTAGGCTTTCTAGAATAAATTCTCATTTATGGGTTAATTAGCCGTTAATTAACCGGGTTTTACACTCCATGGCATATTCCTTATGAAGACTTGGATGGGATAGATCAAGAAGTAAGTTCCCTTGGTAATGAGGATCATGCATCAAGTCCTCCCAGTAATAAAACTACATCCGCAATTGAACTTCTTGAATATGAAGACTCTTCTCTGATTGAGTCTGAGAATGATGTGGAAGTGGAAATCCTTAGAAAAGGGCGGACGGGAGTTGAGTACGCTTTGTCAAGAACATTGACGATCAGATTTCTGCTAGTAAAGAATTCAAAATAAATTCTCGTTGTAAGTATAGTTTCTAAACTAACAAGAATCCTTGCCCACAAAATTCAAATGCAATTACCTGAGAATAAATGCGGATAATCCGTTCGCATCTCCGACTCAAGTTCCCAAGTGTGTTCCTCAACACCGCCTCGACTCCATGCCACTTTGACTAATGAAACCTCTTTTCCACGCAACCGTTTGATACTAGTGTCATCAATTCTGACCGGAGCCACTGGAAGCGTCAAATCTTCCCTTAACTGAACCGACTCAGGTTCCAACACATGACTAGCGTCAGGAGTGTACTTCCGAAGCTGCGACACGTGAAACACGTCGTGCAGGTTCGAAAGATGAGGTGGTAGAGCCATCCGATACGCCACTGGTCCAATCCTCTCCAGGATTTGAAATGGACCAATGTATCGAGGATTCAACTTCTTTGCCTTAATTGCCCTACCTACTCCCGTAGTCGGAGTAACCTTAAGGAAAACATGGTCTCCTTCCTCAAACTCTAAGGGCTTTCGCCTCTGATCGGCGTAACTCTTTTGACGACTTTGCGCCGTAAGCATCCTATCTCGGATTTTCTTGACTTGTTCAGTAGTCTCAGCTATCATCTCCGGCCCCAACAAGCTTTTCTCTCCAGCTTCATACCAACATAGCGGAGATTGACATTTCCTCCCATACAAGGCCTCATACGGAGCCATTCCAATGCTCGCATGATAGCTATTATTGTATGCAAACTCCACTAATGGCATATACCGATCCCAACTCACCGGTTGGTCCAAAACACAAGCTCTCAACATATCTTCTAGTGTTTGGATCGTCCTCTCAGATTGACCATCTGTTTGAGGATGGTAAGCCGTGCTCAAGCTTAATCGGGTTCCAAAAGCTTTCTGAAATGCACCCCAAAACCTTGAAGTGAAACGAGGATCTCTATCAGAGATTATAGTAGCAGGTACACCATGAAGTCTCACAATCTCCTTTATGTATAACCGTGCTAGCTCCTCAAGGGTGTAAGTCATCCGAATGGGCAAAAAGTGAGCTGACTTCGTTAGTCGGTCCACAATCACCCAAATAGCATCAAAACCAGCCCTAGTCCTTGGCAATCCCGACACAAAGTCCATTGCAATACTTTCCCACTTCCATTGTGGAATCTCTAAAGGTTGCAACATCCCGGAAGGTCTTTGATGTTCAATCTTTACCTTTTGACAAGTTAAGCACTTTGATACATATTCCGCCACATCATTCTTCATACCCGGCCACTAGAACATTGCCTTTAAATCATGGTACATCTTAGTACTTCCCGGGTGAATGGAGAATCCGCTTTTGTGTGCCTCCTTTAAAATATTGATGCTACGATTTTAGGAAATTGCACAATCGGCAAAAATTCCTTCCGGCAAGTGCACCGGTTATCGTCAAGTAAAAACTCACAATAGAGTGAGGTCGAATCCCACAAGGATTGGTTGAGTGAGCAATTCGGATTAGAAGTGTGTTCTAGTTGAGCGGAATCAAGATTTAGATGAGAATTGCGGAATGTAAAATTGCATGAATTAAAGAGCGAGAAGCTAAATTGCTGAAATTAAAAAGGGATCGGGGTGATTGCATGAATTTAATTGCAGAATGTAAAGAGAAAGTGGTAGATCAGAAATGGGGAATTCATTGGGTTTCAGGAGATATTGAGATCTCCGAATCAAAACATTTTTATCCCTTCCTCAACCAATGCATTCATTGAATTTTGCTTGGCAATCTTATATGATTGGATCCCAATCCCTTGGCTCACCAATTCTCTCTAAAAACAAACAAATTCCCAATCCCTTGGTTTAAATGTTTATAAGAAGAGATGATGCTCGATCACTGATTATACCACACAGTTTCATGAACCACAGTTTGGTAGGATTACATGTCATAATATCCATCCAAACCCCAATCCAATTCACTGTGAGAAAGCTTCTCTAGCATGAATCCTCCATTCCTTTCCCAAGGTTCCGAAGGATTCCAATTATGGATAGTTTCTTTCCCAAGACAACTAACCAATGGAATTAGATCGAGAAGCTTTCTAACAAAATTCAAGAGAAAAGATTGAAGAAGAAGATAAAAACTATTATTGATTCATTGAATTACAATAGAGCTCCCTAACCCAATGAAGGGGGTTTAGTGAGTCATAGCTCTGAATTCAATTACAAAAAGTAGGAAAAACTAGAAAAATGATCCCCAAAAAGTCCCTTACTAACTTAAATTCTATCCTATTTATACACTTTCTAAATTGAGCTTCTGTTGTGTTTCTTGGGCTTTGAGGCCTTTCCCTGATTTCCTTTTGCTTTGGGTTTATGATCCATAATCCTGATGAGGCTGCTGATCCAATTCTGTAACATTCATTGAGCCAACTTAGTGATAATCAAGTAATGACACATGACTCAACAAATTGAAATTCCAGACTCATCCATTCTTCAGGCCCAATCCCATAAACCATGATATTCAATTGGGTTTCATACCAGAGTACGTTTAAGTTAATGTTTGTGCTCAAATGTTAACTTAAACTGCAATATCTTTGGCCCAGAAACCTTTTCAAATAGTGGCGTTTAAGTTGCAGTTTAAGCTTCAGTTTAAGGTTAAACTGAAGCTTAAACGTGGAAATGGAAGAAGGCCACCCTGGAGGGTAAAGTAATCGAACACGTTTAAGCTTCAGTTTAAGGTTAAACTGAAGCTTAAACGTGGAAATGGAAGAAAGCAACTACGGAGTGTGGAATGGTCGAACACGTTTAAGCTCCAGTTTAAGCTTAAACTGGAGCTTAAACGTGGAAATGAAGAAACCAACTACGGAGTGTGGAATGGTCGAACACGTTTAAGCTTCAGTTTAAGGTTAAACTGAAGCTTAAACGTGGAGATGAGAAAGCAACCCTGGAGGAGAAAAATAGTCGAACACGTTTAAGCTCCAGTTTAAGGTTAAACTGGAGCTTAAACGTGGAAATGGCTCCCTGGTGCATTTCTCATTTCTGGCGTTTAACTTCCAGTTTAAGGTTAAACTGGAGGTTAAACGCCAGTTTCAGCATTTCTCAGCTTTCATGATTTTGGCGTTTAAGCTCTAGTTTAAGCTTAAACTGGAGCTTAAACGCCACTTCCCAGCATTATATGGCTTGGCAGTTTAAGTTCCAGTTTAAGCTTAAACTGGAACTTAAACTCCACATGTGATATTCAAGCTTCCTTTATTGATTTTGTTGCTTCCTTGCCTAGCCTCTTCTTCCCTGAAATCATCCAAACAACTACATCAAATTCTTGCAAAATTTCATGAGAAATCTTACATTCATAGCATTCAAGTAATATAACTAAAAACTCATGGAATTTGCATCAAAATCATACTGTTTGGATGGTTCATTGCTTTGTTGTTCATTTAACCATTCTTGGTTACTTTAAGCTCAAGAAAATGCATAAAACAACTAAAACTAATAGAAAAATGCTAGTGAAACTAGCCTAAGATGCCTTGGCATCACAACACCAAACTTAATACTTGCTTGTCCCTAAGCAAGTCCTGAGTTATTTGAGAAGAAAGTATGAAACAGAAAGCAATTACATTGGCTATATTTGCAAGCATTTGAAGTTCATCAGAAGGGTTTTATGCAGAAAGTTGCAGCATCACTTTTTCATTCTTATCAGGTAAGATTATCACTTTTTCATTGCATCCATCAAACACTGCTATGGCCTCTTGTTATTCTTATGTCCTTGGCACTTTTCCCTTCTTTGTTTTTCTTTTTCTTAGAGCTCCTTTGCTCCTTGTTTGCTCAGTGTCATGTGTTGCACAAGCCTTTGGCATTTTCTTTTTCTTATCAGTGCACTACACATATCCACTACAGGCATTTTAGTTCACATTTCTTCTTGAGACATTGGTGCCCAGCACCTCTTTGTGTGACTAAATGTTTTGCATTTAGGTTGCTCTTGATAATGGACTTTTGGTTGATAATCCCGGGTTAGTTAACCCAAGTTACCAAGTGTTGAAACACTCCTCAGAACCTATTCATCCAAGCATATCCTTAATACATAAACACCACAGGCATTTGTCTCAGAAGTTCAAACCATTGGTGCCTAGCTTATTTTCTCAATTTTTTTGCTTTTTGGTTGCCCTTTTTCAGTGGCTTTTTCTTCTTCTTTTTCTTTCTTTTTCATGGCCAAAGACATTTATTCATCAAGATCCATAGACAGTATTCAAACTTCTACACAAAAATGATAATTCTACACTCAATTTCCAGTGATCTGACTAAACAATCAAGCATGCATACCACCACTTAATTCTACTTGATTTGTCACTAATTGAGCCAAGTTACTTTTGTTCAAACTTTTCTTTTATTTTTGGAAACAGAACAAGCATGGCAAGCATTTGTTTAAGAAGGTGAAGTTATATCCAAACATCTAGGCATTCACTTTATTCAAAGCAGTAAACCAACAAACATACTAGAAACTTCACATTCCAGAAAGATTCAACAATTACAGTTTAAACCAGAACAAGCATGCTTTTGTTTGCCTTTTAAAGAATGGTCAAGGAACAACACCACCTTGTGAAATTTCTTGTTTTCTCTTTGTTGCCAGGAAACAATTTGATTTCTCCTTCTTCTCCTAGTTGTTGCTTCATGTTCTTTCTAAGATCCTTGTTTCCTTTCCTGCAAAGAGTGATGAAGTTGCTTGCTTCTCAAGCACTTGAGTGGTTAGCTCAACTATGTATGGACAAGTGTTTGAGTCTTAAGTTGGTGTGTGAACACCAAACTTAGTCTCCTACTTACTCCTCTGCTCTTTGAATCCTTGAATTCTCCTTGGAATGAAGTTGCTGCTAAGGATTTTAGGCATTTCTGTGATTGCTTAGAATGGTTGTTCCTTTCATATAATTCAAAGGTTGTTGTGTTCAGTTGATCTGTATGGTGGAACACCAAACTTAGAGTCACACATTCCCCTTTGAATTATTGATCCACGAATTCATTGTTTGGTGTGAAACACCAAACTTAATTCTTTGCAATGCACAGAAACTACTTCACCTTTTTATTGAAACAAATAAAAGAAACAGCAAAGGAGTATTACCTCAGGTTGGGTTGCCTCCCAACAAGTGCTTCTTTAACGTCATTAGCTTGACGGTTATCCCTTGTTAGGGTGGATTGTAGTGCTTGATATCCTCTCCTCTCACTATAAAAATGTCCCCATTTGATTCCTTCATGATTTCCAAATGTTCCATAGAAAGAACTTTCCTGATTGTGAACACTTGAGGGAGCTGGGAAGGAATGGTTTTGAGGCCAGGTGGGATTGGCAGATAATGACTTGATATCACTTTATCTCCCGGAGAGAAACCTTCAGTGGGAATTTTCTTGTTTCTCCACCCTCTTGGCAATTTTTTTACAATTCTTCCCTCTCTCTTGAGGATTTCTTCATTGACCCTTATGCCAGGAGGATCCTTCTGATCCGTTTCTATTGATTCTTGTGGCTTTAACTCTTGCAATTCTTGTTTGCCTTCCAAGGACTGTTTCAAAGTTTCAGCTGCTGGATTGCTTTCCTCCAAACACAGATGGCTACTATCATCCTTAGGCTTTTCAGGTTCTGGTTCAGGCTCAGATGTAGGTTTGAAAACATGAAAAATGAGCTGTTCATCATGTACTCTCAAAATTAGCTCTCCTTGTTCTATATCTATGAGTGCTCTAGCAGTGGCTAGAAATGGCCTTCCCAGAATGATAGGGTGTAGGTAGCTTTCCTCCATGTCCAAAATGACAAAGTCTGTGGGGAAGAAATAATTTCCCACTTTCACCAGCACATTCTCAACTACCCCTTCAGCTTGCTTTTGAGTTTTGTCAGCCAGTTGTATGATTACATCAGTGGATCTCACCTCATTCAGTTGTAGCCTTTTCATAAGAGTCAGAGGCATCACATTTATGCTAGCTCCTAGATCACAGAATCCTCTGTCAATTTTTGTTTCCCCTATGATGCAGGGGATATGAAAACTTCCTGGGTCTGTTTTCTTAGAGACTATGTCTTTCTTGATGAGTGCACTGCATTCTTTGTTCATTATTACAGTTTGTCCTCCCTTCAAAACTCTTTTCTTGCTCAGCAATTCCTTCAAATACTTGATATGTGTAGGCATCTGCTGGAGAATCTCAAGAAAGGGAATATTGATATGGAGAGACTTAAATGTCTCTAAAAACCTTGAATATGTTTTCCCTTTTTCACCTCATCCTATCCTGTGAGGAAATGGTGTTTTTGGTTGGTATGTTTCCAGCATGCCTTTGTTTTGCAGTTCCTTGGCTTGCTCAGTTTCGCTTTCCTGCTTAGCTTCTTCCACACCTTCCTTCAAGATTTCTGGCTCCTGTTCTGAGGGTCTGATTTATTCTTCTTCTGAGACTTCCTTCAATATGGTGATGGCCTTGCATTCTTCCCATCTCACTCCCTTTTGTTCCCCTTTAGGATTCTTTTCTGTGTCACTAGGGAACACTGCAGTTGACTTGGGGGCCTGTTGAGATAGCTCTCCTACTCGAGACTCCATCCTCTTGAGTTTTTCACCATGGTTCCTTAAGGTAGATCTCACATCATCCCTAAAGCTTTTCAACTCACTTATGTCCTTACCCATGTTTGCAAGCATTCCTTCTATCCTGTTTAATTGATCTTGAAATTGTTGGTTCGGATTAGGTTGGGCAGGTTGATTATTTTGGCCATGATATGGTGGTTGGGAGTAAGTGTTTTGTGTGGTTTGGTATGATCTTTGGTTGAAGTTTTGGTATGTGGAATTGTTATGTTGGTTGGGGTTGTAAGGTTTGTGGTTTTGTGGTTGGGTTTGCTGGTTTCCCCACCCAAAGTTTGGGTGGTTTTTCCAGCCTGGGTTGTAAGTGTTGGAATGTGGATCATATGGTTGCCTTTGTTGATTTCCCACATAGTTGGCCTCTTCCCAATTACCTCCTTCAGTGCTTACTTCCTCTTGATCTTGTGTGTGTATTGCAACCACTTGATTTGTTTTTAAATTCCTGGTGAGCTCTGCTAGTTGCTTGGCAAACACCTTGTTTTGGGCTAGAATTGTATCAACATGGTTCAGCTCCATGACTCCCTTAGTGTTGTGTCTCTCTGAAGCATAGTAGTACTCATTCTCAGCCACTGTCTCAATCACTTCGATGGCTTCTTCCACAGTCTTTTTCCTGTTCAATGAACCTCCTGATGAATGGTCTACAGCCTTCCTTGATTCATAAGAAAGTCCATCATAGAAAATATGCAATTGCACCCAGTCATGGAACATGTCTGGTGGGCATTTCCTTGTCAAATCCTTGAATCTCTCCCATGCCTCGTAGAGAGTTTCACCATCTTGTTGTCTAAAAGTCTGAACCTCAGATCGAAGCCTATTGACCTTTTGTGGGGGGTAGAAACGTGCCAGAAACTTGCTTTCCACCTCATCCCAGGTTGTTAGGCTCCCCCTTGGAAATGATTCCAGCCACTTAGCTGCCTTGTCCCTAAGTGAAAATGGGAACAAGAGCAGTTTATAGGCATCTTCCTGAACTCCATTGGACTTCACAGTGTCGCAAATTCTCAGGAATTTTGTGAGATGTTGGTTTGGATCTTCATTAGCACTACCACCAAATGAACAATGATCCTCCACCAGTGATATTAGCTGTGGTTTGAGTTCAAAATTGTTGGCCTGAATGGGTGGTTTCTAAATGCTGCTACCACAATTCCCAGAGGTTGGGTTTATGTATGAACCAAGAACCCTCCTCTCGGGAATGGCATTGTTTCCATCAGCTCTCTCATGGTTGTGAACATCTCTATCCATGTTGAGATCTAGAGCTTCCTCAAAATTGTCCTCAGATTCTCCTTCAGATTCTTCTTCTCTTAGATTCTCTTCCCTCTTGCTTCCCTTCTAAGTTTATGAAGGGTCCTCTCTGGTTCTGTATATGGAGGAGTTAATGTCTCTCCTCTTCTACCTGTCATACAAGAACACAGCACAGGCAACAAACAAGTGAAATACTCTTGGTTAATGGAAGAGTATGGTTAGAGCAGTTGAGGAATTAATTCAAATAGTTAGTAGGTCAGTGAGTTAGTTGCTTGAATTTAAAGGCATAAAGAAAGAAAGCAAGTAACAGAGTGCAGAAATTAAAATTCAACAAGTAACTTGAACTGAATTAACAAAACAAGAAAAATGCTCAATCTAGTTAACTTCCAATTTGAGAATTGTCAATCGAAAACCAATCCCCGGCAACGGCGCCATAAACTTGATGCTACGATTTTAGGAAATTGCACAATCGGCAAAAATTCCTTCCGGCAAGTGCACCGGTTATCGTCAAGTAAAAACTCACAATAGAGTGAGGTCGAATCCCACAAGGATCGGTTGAGTGAGCAATTCGGATTAGAAGTGTGTTCTAGTTGAGCGGAATCAAGATTTAGATGAGAATTGCGGAATCTTAAATTGCATGAATTAAAGAGCGAGAAGTTAAAGTGCTGAAATTAAAAAGGGATCGGGGTGATTGCATGAATTTAATTGCAGAATGTAAAGAGAAAGTGGTAGATCAGAAATGGGGGAATTCATTGGGTTTCAGGAGATATTGAGATCTCCGAATCAAAACATTTTTATCCCTTCCTCAACCAATGCATTCATTGAATTTTCTTGGCAATCTTATATGATTGGATCCCAATCCCTTGGCTCACCAATTCTCTCTAAAAACAAACAAATTCCCAATCCCTTGGTTTAAATGTTCATAAGAAGAGATGATGCTCGATCACTGATTATACCACACAGTTTCATGAACCACAATTTGGTAGGATTACATGTCACAATATCCATCCAAACCCCAATCCAATTCACTGTGAGAAAGCTTCTCTAGCATGAATCCTCCATTCCTTTCCCAAGGTTCCGAAGGATTCCAATTATGGATAGTTTCTTTCCCAAGACAACTAACCAATGGAATTAGATCGAGAAGCTTTCTAACAAAATTCAAGAGAAAAGATTGAAGAAGAAGATAAAAACTATTATTGATTCATTGAATTACAATAGAGCTCCCTAACCCAATGAAGGGGGTTTAGTGAGTCATAGCTCTGAATTCAATTACAAAAAGTAGGAAAAACTAGAAAAATGATCCCCAAAAAGTCCCTTACTAACTTAAATTCTATCCTATTTATACACTTTCTAAATTGAGCTTCTGTTGTGTTTCTTGGGCTTTGAGGCCTTTCCCTGATTTCCTTTTGCTTTGGGTTTATGATCCATAATCCTGATGAGGCTGCTGATCCAATTCTGTAACATTCATTGAGCCAACTTAGTGATAATCAAGTAATGACACATGACTCAACAAATTGAAATTCCAGACTCATCCATTCTTCAGGCCCAATCCCATAAACCATGATATTCAATTGGGTTTCATACCAGAGTACGTTTAAGTTAATGTTTGTGCTCAAATGTTAACTTAAACTGCAATATCTTTGGCCCAGAAACCTTTTCAAATAGTGGCGTTTAAGTTGCAGTTTAAGCTTCAGTTTAAGGTTAAACTGAAGCTTAAACGTGGAAATGGAAGAAGGCCACCCTGGAGGGTAAAGTAATCGAACACGTTTAAGCTTTAGTTTAAGGTTAAACTGAAGCTTAAACGTGGAAATGGAAGAAAGCAACTACGGAGTGTGGAATGGTCGAACACGTTTAAGCTCCAGTTTAAGCTTAAACTGGAGCTTAAACGTGGAAATGAAGAAACCAACTACGGAGTGTGGAATGGTCGAACACGTTTAAGCTTCAGTTTAAGGTTAAACTGAAGCTTAAACGTGGAGATGAGAAAGCAACCCTGGAGGAGAAAAATAGTCGAACACGTTTAAGCTCCAGTTTAAGGTTAAACTGGAGCTTAAACGTGGAAATGGCTCCCTGGTGCATTTCTCATTTCTGGCGTTTAACTTCCAGTTTAAGGTTAAACTGGAGGTTAAACGCCAGTTTCAGCATTTCTCAGCTTTCATGATTTTGGCGTTTAAGCTCTAGTTTAAGCTTAAACTGGAGCTTAAACGCCACTTCCCAGCATTATATGGCTTGGCAGTTTAAGTTCCAGTTTAAGCTTAAACTGGAACTTAAACTCCACATGTGATATTCAAGCTTCCTTTATTGATTTTGTTGCTTCCTTGCCTAGCCTCTTCTTCCCTGAAATCATCCAAACAACTACATCAAAGTCTTGCAAAATTTCATGAGAAATCTTCCATTCATAGCATTCAAGTAATATAACTAAAAACTCATGGAATTTGCATCAAAATCATACTGTTTGGATGGTTCATTGCTTTGTTGTTCATTTAACCATTCTTGGTTACTTTAAGCTCAAGAAAATGCATAAAACAACTAAAACTAATAGAAAAATGCTAGTGAAACTAGCCTAAGATGCCTTGGCATCACAACACCAAACTTAATACTTGCTTGTCCCTAAGCAAGTCCTGAGTTATTTGAGAAGAAAGTATGAAACAGAAAGCAATTACATTGGCTATATTTGCAAGCATTTGAAGTTCATCAGAAGGGTTTTATGCAGAAAGTTGCAGCATCACTTTTTCATTCTTATCAGGTAAGATTATCACTTTTTCATTGCATCCATCAAACACTGCTATGGCCTCTTGTTATTCTTATGTCCTTGGCACTTTTCCCTTCTTTGTTTTTCTTTTTCTTAGAGCTCCTTTGCTCCTTGTTTGCTCAGTGTCATGTGTTGCACAAGCCTTTGGCATTTTCTTTTTCTTATCAGTGCACTACACATATCCACTACAGGCATTTTAGTTCACATTTCTTCTTGAGACATTGGTGCCCAGCACCTCTTTGTGTGACTAAATGTTTTGCATTTAGGTTGTTCTTGATAATGGACTTTTGGTTGATAATCCCGGGTTAGTTAACCCAAGTTACCAAGTGTTGAAACACTCCTCAGAACCTATTCATCCAAGCATATCCTTAATACATAAACATCACAGGCATTTGTCTCAGAAGTTCAAACCATTGGTGCCTAGCTTATTTTCTCAATTTTTTTTTGCTTTTTGGTTGCCTTTTTTCAGTGGCTTTTTCTTCTTCTTTTTCTTTCTTTTTCATGGCTAAAGACATTTATTCATCAAGATCCATAGACAGTATTCAAACTTCTACACAAAAATGATAATTCTACACTCAATTTCCAGTGATCTGACTAAACAATCAAGCATGCATACCACCACTTAATTCTACTTGATTTGTCACTAATTGAACCAAGTTACTTTTGTTCAAACTCTTCTTTTATTTTTGGAAATAGAACAAGCATGGCAAGCATTTGTTTAAGAAGGTGAAGTTATATCCAAACATCTAGGCATTCACTTTATTCAAAGCAGTAAACCAACACTCATACTAAAAACTTCACATTCCAGAAAGATTCAACAATTACAGTTTAAACCAGAACAAGCATGCTTTTGTTTGCCTTTTAAATAATGGTCAAGGAACAACACCACCTTGTGAAATTTCTTGTTTTCTCTTTGTTGCCAGGAAACAATTTGATTTCTCCTTCTTCTCCTAGTTGTTGCTTCATGTTCTTTCTAAGATCCTTGTTTCCTTTCCTGCAAAGAGTGATGAAGTTGCTTGCTTCTCAAGCACTTGAGTGGTTAGCTCAACTATGTATGGGCAAGTGTCTGAGTCTTAAGTTGGTGTGTGAACACCAAACTTAGTCTCCTACTTACTCCTCTGCTCTTTGAATCCTTGAATTCTCCTGGGAATGAAGTTGCTGATAAGGATTTTAAGCATTTCTGTGACTGCTTAGAATGGTTGTTCCTTTCATATAATTCAAAGGTTGTTGTGTTCAGTTGATCTGTATGGTGGAACACCAAACTTAGAGTCACACATTCCCCTTTGAATTATTGATCCACGAATTCATTGTTTGGTGTGAAACACCAAACTTAATTCTTTGCAATGCACAGAAACTACTTCACCTTTTTATTGAAACAAATAAAAGAAACAGCAAAGGAGTATTACCTCAGGTTGGGTTGCCTCCCAACAAGCGCTTCTTTAACGTCATTAGCTTGACGGTCAGCTTGTTAGGGTGGATTGTAGTGCTTGATGTCCTCTCCTCTCACTATGAAAATGTCCCCATTTGATTCCTTCATGATTTCCAAATGTTCCATAGAAAGAACTTTCCTGATTGTGAACACTTGAGGGAGCTGGGAAGGAATGGTTTTGAGGTCAGGTGGGATTGGCAGATAATGACTTGATATCACTTTATCTCCCGGAGAGAAACCTTCAGTGGGAATTTTCTTGTTTCTCCACCCTCTTGGCAATTTCTTTACAATTCTTCCCTCTCTCTTGAGGATTTCTTCATTAACCCTTATGCCAGGAGGATCCTTCTGATCTGTTTCTATTGATTCTTGTGGCTTTAACTCTTGCAATTCTTGTTTGCCTTCCAAGGACTGTTTCAGAGTTTCAGCTGCTGGATTGCTTTCCTCCAAACACAGATGGCTACTATCATCCTTAGGCTTTTCAGGTTCTGGTTCAGGCTCAGATGCAGGTTTGAAAACATGGAAAATGAGATGTTCATCATGTATTCTCAAAATTAGCTCTCCTTGTTCTACATCTATGAGCGCTCTAGTAGTGGCTAGAAATGGCCTTCCCAGAATGATAGGGTGTAGGTAGCTTTCCTCCATGTCCAAAATGACAAAGTCTGTGGGGAAGAAATAATTTCCCACTTTCACCAGCACATTCTCAACTACCCCTTCAGCTTGCTTCTGAGTTTTGTCAGCCAGTTGTATGATTACATCAGTGGATCTCACCTCATTTAGCTGTAGCCTCTTCATAAGAGTCAGAGGCATCACATTTATGCTAGCTCCTAGATCACAGAATCCTCTGTCAATTTTTGTTTCCCCTATGATGCAGGGGATATGAAAACTTCCTGGGTCTGTTTTCTTAGAGACTATGTCCTTCTTGATGAGGGCACTGCATTCTTTGTTCATTATTACAGTTTGTCCTCCCTTCAAAACTCTTTTCTTGCTCAGCAATTCCTTCAAATACTTGATATGTGTAGGCATCTGCTGGAGAATCTCAAGAAAGGGAATATTGATATGGAGAGACTTAAATGTCTCTAAAAACCTTGAATATGTTTTCCCTTTTTCACCTCCTCCTAACCTCTGAGGAAATGGTGCTTTTGGTTGGTATGTTTCCAGCATGCCTTTATTTTGCAGTTCCTTGGCTTGCTCAGTTTCACTTTCCTGCTTAGCTTCTTCCACACCTTCCTTCAAGATTTCTGGCTCCTGTTCTGAGGGTCTGATTCCTTCTTCTTCTGAGACTTTCTTCAATATGGTGATGGCCTTGCATTCTTCCCATCTCACTCCCTTTTGTTCCCCTTTAGGATTCTTTTCTGTGTCACTAGGGAACACTGCAGTTGACTTGGGGGCCTGTTGAGATAGCTCTCCTACTCGAGACTCCATCCTCTTTAGTTTTTCACCATGGTTCCTTAAGGTAGATCTCACATCATCCCTAAAGCTTTTCAACTCACTTATGTCCTGACCCATGTTTGCAAGCATTCCTTCTATCCTGTTTAATTGATCTTGAAATTGTTGGTTCGGATTAGGTTGGGCAGGTTGATTATTTTGGCCATGATATGGTGGTTGGGAGTAAGTGTTTTGTGTGGCTTGGTATGATCTTTGGTTGGAGTTTTGGTATGTGGAATTGTTATGTTGGTTGGGGTTGTAAGGTTTGTGGTTTTGTGGTTGGGTTTGCTGGTTTCCCCACCCAAAGTTTGGGTGGTTTTTCCAGCCTGGGTTGTAAGTGTTGGAATGTGGATCATATGGTTGCCTTTGTTGATTTCCCACATAGTTGGCCTCTTCCAAATCACCTCCTTCAGTGCTTACTTCCTCTTGATCTTGTGTGTGTATTGCAGCCACTTGATTTGTTTCTAATTCCCTGGTGAGCTCTGCTAGTTGCTTGGCAAACACCTTGTTTTGGGCTAGAATTGTATCAACATGGTTCAGCTCCATGACTCCCTTAGTGTTGTGTCTCTCTGAAGCATAGTAGTACTCATTCTTAGCCACTGTCTCAATCACTTCAATGGCTTCTTCCACAGTCTTTTTCCTGTTCAATGAACCTCCTGATGAATGGTCTACAGCCTTCCTTGATTCATAAGAAAGTCCATCATAGAAAATATGCAATTGCACCCAGTCATGGAACATGTCTGGTGGGCACTTCCTTGTCAAATCCTTGAACCTCTCCCATGCCTCGTAGAGAGTTTCACCATCTTGTTGTCTAAAAGTCTGAACCTCAGATCAAAGCCTATTGACCTTTTGTGGGGGGGTAGAAACGTGCTAGAAACTTGCTTTCCACCTCATCCCAGGTTGTTAGGCTCCCCCTTGGAAATGATTCCAGCCACTTAGCTGCCTTGTCCCTAAGTGAAAATGGGAACAATAGCAGTTTATAGGCATCTTCCTGGACTCCATTGGACTTCACAGTGTCGCAAATTCTCAGGAATTTTGTGAGATGTTGGTTTGGATCTTCATTAGCACTCCCACCAAATGAACAATGATTCTCCACCAGTGATATTAGCTGTGGTTTGAGTTCAAAATTGTTGGCCTGAATGGGTGGTTTCTGAATGCTGCTACCACAATTCCCAGAGGTTGGGTTTATGTATGAACCAAGAACCCTCCTCTTGGGAATGGCATTGTTTCCATCAGCTCTCTCATGGTTGTGAACTTCTCTATCCATGTTGAGATCTAGAGCTTCCTCAAAATTGTCCTCAGATTCTCCTTCAGATTCTTCTTCTCCCAGTACTCTCTTCCCTCTTGCTTCCCTTCTAAGTTTATGAAGGGTCCTCTCTGGTTCGGTATATGGAGGAGTTGATGTCTCTCCTCTCCTACCTGTCATACAAGAACACAGCACAGGCAACAAACAAGTGAAATACTCTTGGTTAATGGAAGAGTATGGTTAGAGCAGTTGAGGAATTAATTCAAATAGTTAGTGAGTCAGTGAGTTAGTTGCTTGAATTTAAAGGCATAAAGAAAGAAAGCAAGTAACAAAGTGCAGAAATTAAAATTCAACAAGTAACTTGAACTGAATTAACAAAACAAGAAAAATGCTCAATCTAGTTAACTTCCAATTTGAGAATTGTCAATCGAAAACCAATCCCCGGCAACGGCGCCATAAACTTGATGCTACGATTTTAGGAAATTGCACAATCGGCAAAAATTCCTTCCGGCAAGTGCACCGGTTATCGTCAAGTAAAAACTCACAATAGAGTGAGGTCGAATCCCACAAGGATTGGTTGAGTGAGCAATTCGGATTAGAAGTGTGTTCTAGTTGAGCGGAATCAAGATTTAGATGAGAATTGCGGAATGTAAAATTGCATGAATTAAAGAGCGAGAAGCTAAATTGCTGAAATTAAAAAGGGATCGGGGTGATTGCATGAATTTAATTGCAGAATGTAAAGAGAAAGTGGTAGATCAGAAATGGGGAATTCATTGGGTTTCAGGAGATATTGAGATCTCCGAATCAAAACATTTTTATCCCTTCTTCAACCAATGCATTCATTGAATTTTGCTTGGCAATCTTATATGATTGGATCCCAATCCCTTGGCTCACCAATTCTCTCTAAAAACAAACAAATTCCCAATCCCTTGGTTTAAATGCTCATAAGAAGAGATGATGCTCGATCACTGATTATACCACACAGTTTCATGAACCACGATTTGGTAGGATTACATGTCACAATATCCATCCAAACCCCAATCCAATTCACTGTGAGAAAGCTTCTCTAGCATGAATCCTCCATTCCTTTCCCAAGGTTCCGAAGGATTCCAATTATGGATAGTTTCTTTCCCAAGACAACTAACCAATGGAATTAGATCGAGAAGCTTTCTAACAAAATTCAAGAGAAAAGATTGAAGAAGAAGATAAAAACTATTATTGATTCATTGAATTACAATAGAGCTCCCTAACCCAATGAAAGGGGTTTAGTGAGTCATAGCTCTGAATTCAATTACAAAAAGTATGAAAACTAGCAAAATGATCAAAAGTCCTTCCTAACTTAAATTCTATCCTATTTATACACTTTCTAAATTGAGCTTCTGTTGTGTTTCTTGGGCTTTGAGGCCTTTCCCTGATTTCCTTTTGCTTTGGGTTTATGATCCATAATCCTGATGAGGCTGCTGATCCAATTCTGTAACATTCATTGAGCCAACTTAGTGATAAACAAGTAATGACACATGACTCAACAAATTGAAATTCCAGACTCATCAATTCTTCAGGCCCAATCCCATAAACCATGATATTCAATTGGGTTTCATGCCAGAGTACGTTTAAGTTAATGTTTTTGGTCAAATGCTAACTTAAACTGCAATATCTTTGGCCCAGAAACCTTTTCAAATAGTGGCGTTTAAGTTACAGTTTAAGCTTCAGTTTAAAGTTTAAGGTTAAACTGAAGCTTAAACGTGGAAATGGAAGAAGGCAACCCTGGAGGGTAAAGTAATCGAACACGTTTAAGCTTCAGTTTAAGGTTAAACGGAAGCTTAAACGTGGAAATGGAAGAAAGCAACTACGGAGTGTGGAATGGTCGAACACGTTTAAGCTCCAGTTTAAGCTTAAACTGGAGCTTAAACGTGGAAATGAAGAAAGCAACCCTGGAGTGTGAATTTGGTCGAACACGTTTAAGCTTCAGTTTAAGGTTAAACTGAAGCTTAAACGTGGAAATGAAGAAAGCAACCCTGGAGGAAAATTTTGGTCGAACACGTTTAAGCTCCAGTTTAAGGTTAAACTGGAGCTTAAACGTGGGAATGCTCCCTGGTGCATTTCTCAATTCTGGCGTTTAACTTCCAGTTTAAGGTTAAACTGGAGGTTAAACGCCACTTTCAGCTTTTCCTCAGCTTTCATGATTTTGGCGTTTAAGCTCCAGTTTAAGCTTAAACTGGAGCTTAAACGCCACTGATAGCTCCCAGCATTATATGGCTTGGCAGTTTAAGAAAATGCATAAAACAACTAAAACTAACAGAAAAATGCTAGTGAAACTAGCCTAAGATGCCTTGGCATCAAATATCTTGCCTCAAAGTGCCCACATCCGGCACAATGATCCTACCCTTGAATCTCCATAACCCATCTTTTTCTTCCGACACTCTCCACCGTTTTCCTTGCTCAATAGCCGGTAACACCTTCCATAACGCTTCATCATTTTGATGAGCCTTTAGGAGTTCGGACTTAAAATCACTTGAGATCTCTAATAGGCTCAAACACAAGGTTCCGGATACTTCTCGAGCACCAATTTTCAGACTCTCAAATCCCTTGAGCAACTTCTCCTCTTGAAGCATCATCCAAGCCGCATATAATGACTTTCGACTTAAAGCATCCACCACTACATTCGCCTTTCCCGGATGGTAATGCAACTCAAAGTCGTAGTCCTTCAACAATTCCATCCACCTTCTCTGCCTCATATTAAGCTCTTTCTGATCAAAGAGATACTTCAAGCTCTTATGATCAGAGAAAACTTGGAACTTAACCCCATAGAGGTAATGCCTCCACACCTTCAAGGCAAACACAACCGCAGCGAGTTCCAAATCGTGCGTAGGGTAACTAACTTCATGAGGTCTCAACTGTCGTGAGGCATACGCCACCACATTACGATGCTGCATCAGCACGAACCCTAGACCCTTCAATGAGGCATCACAATACACCTCAAATGGCTCATTCGGCTCGGGTAACACTAACACAGGTGCAGTTGTCAACTTTTTCTTCAATGTCTGAAAGCTCTCCTCGCACCCAGGAGTCCAAACAAATGGAGTGTCTTTGTGGGTTAACTTTGTCATTGGCAAAGCTATCTGTGAAAAGCCTTTGATAAACCTTCGGTAATAGCCAGCTAAACCCAGAAAACTCCTTACCTCTGTTACGGTGGTTGGTTGCTTCCAATCCATCACAGCCTCCACCTTAGTTGGATCTACGGCTATTCCCTTCTTACTCACCACATGACCCAAAAACTTCATCTCACTCTTCCAAAACTCACACTTAGACAGTTTTGCATAGAGTTTCTTCTCCTTTAGAATCTGCAACACGGTCCTCAAGTGTTCCGCATGCTCTTCTTCAGTCTTGGAATAAATCAGTATGTCATCAATGAAGACAACAACGAATTTATCCAAAAACGGACGGAAAACTCTATTCATGTAATCCATGAACACTGCTGGAGCATTTGTCAACCCGAAAGACATTACAGTGTACTCGTAATGACCATAACGAGTCCTGAAAGCGGTCTTAGGGATATCCTCATCCCTCACCCTTATCTGGTGATAACCGGATCGCAAATCGATCTTGGAGAAAACTCCAGCTCCTTGCAACTGATCCATGAGATCATCAATTCTCGGCAATGGGTATTTATTCTTTATTGTAACCTTGTTCAGCTGCCTGTAATCCACACAGAGCCGCATACTCCCATCCTTCTTCTTCACCAGTAACACTAGAGCACCCCACGGAGATACACTTGGGCGTATAAAATTCTTTCCCAACAAATCCTCTAACTGAGACTTTAACTCGTTCATCTCTAACGGTGACATCCTATAAGGAGCACTTGAGATTGGTCCCGCCCCTGGCACCAATTCAATAGCAAACTCAACCTCTCGGTTAGGTGGAAACTCATCAATATCATCGGGAAACACTTCTGGAAGCTCACACACAACCGGAATCTGTTCCAACCTTTGATCATCACCCGAAACGCCCGCGGTTAACAACATGATACCCTGACATTCGATTCCGGAACAGTTCACCATCATCGAATTCAAGTAATAATTATTCACCACGACCGGCCCTTCAGTATCCTCCGGCATAAAGTACACCGACTTTGTAGAACAATCTAGCAGAACATGGTTCTTAGATAACCAGTCCAATCCCAAGATAAGATCAAGATCGATCATCGGCAAACAGACTAAATTATGAACAAAATCACGCTGCTTGAACCTAAAGGAAACTTCCGGGCATCCTAGCCTAGTTACCATGGCTTCATGTGTAGCATTGTACACTCTTAGATCATAACCTAAAGTTACAATCTTTAGTCCTAACTCATGGGCTTTCTCAAATGCAATGAATGAATGTGATGCTCCCGAATCAAATAAAGCATTTAAGTTTTGACCAGCCATTCCACAGTTACCTCGAATAAGTGTCTCGGATCCCTCAGCTCCTACAGCTGAAGTGGTGAACACCCGACCAGTCTGTTGTGCTCTCCCAGCACCTTGTTTCTGCTTCTCGGGACAATTTGCGGCTTTATGCCCCGCCTTTCCACAAGTGTAGCACAAACCCCATCCGGCCTTGCATGGTATTCCCGGATGGTGACTTCCACACCTAGTACAAGCTTGATCATTCTGAGGCTGCTTCCCAAACCTCCTTCCTTGGGAGTTGTTGTTGTTGTTGGGCCTCCTAAAAGAGCTTCCCCTCTTGAAAGACGGACCTCTAGGTGCAAAGCTCTTCCCTCGGTTCTGTGGGAATGATCCCTTTTGACTCCCTTTCTCAGCGGTTGCCCTCTTCACACACTCTTCAGCAACCCTACACTTGTTTACCAACTCGGAGAAAGTCCTAATCTCCATTGGTCCCACTGAACTAAAGATATCACTCCGGAGTCCTCCTTCATACTTAACACACTTCCATTCTTCATATTCCACCGGAGTACCTTGGCACATACGAGAGAACCTGAACAACTCCTCAAACTTGTCAGTATACTCTGATATGGACATAGTACCCTGCTTCAGCTGTAACAATTCAAGTTCCTTGACCGTCCTAGCAGAAGTCGGAAAGTACTTCTTATAGAACTCCTCTCGGAAGACATTCCAGGTGATATAATCATCACCCTGCTGCAGAAGACATCGGATACCTTGCCACCAATGCGACGCTTCACCTGTAAGCATATAGGTAGCAAACTCAACACGCTGCCCTTCAGGCACCACTTGTGCTTGCAGTGCTCGCTCTATAGCCTGAAACCATGTATCAGCCTCAGTCGGACTAGTAGTTCCCTTGAACTTAGGTGGATTAACCTTCAAAAAGTTTGCCAGCGTCATCGGGCCATGAACTCCACCTCCATCATTACCATGGTTGTTCATCTGTTGACCAAGAGCCTCAGCAGTGGCTTGCATAGCAGCAGCCATGTTCTCCAACGCAGTCATAAAGTTCACCGGGTCATGAGGGTTATTCTCCGGTGCACGAGCATTCGTACGACCTCTCACACTACCTCTACCGCGTCCACGAGGCGCCATCTGGTTCCTATACATACCAAACAATCGATATTAAGTTGATCAGTCTCAATATCGGAAGTCTAGTACTTCAAAGTCCCAAATGCATGCTCATGAACGTTTATGCCAATTATATCAAGCAGATATACTAATAGCACATGACACACATACAGAGAATGCAAAGAAGCATAATCAGTCCATCCCTCAGGCTCTACAGGAACGAACTGCTCTGATACCATAATGTAACACCCTACCATATAGAGTCTTATGCTTAAGTCATAATTCAGAGATGGCAAGGTATTACGACCTCTAAAATAAAAATTTAGTACGTATAGTAGTATGAATGATTGATTATAACTAGGAGCCTTTGTAGAAAAAGGGGTAAACAAAAATCGCAACTCTAAAGCGCAACACTCCGATCGATAACGTAACGAGTAAGGATAAACCAACGCGTGATTATATATACACAAGGGAGTGTCAAAAACTGGAATATCAAGACTCAAAATCCGGCTGCGAAGATAACCGGTCCGAGCATAGCAATATATACATATGATAAAAATAAGGAAAACCCCAAAGGAAACCCAAAGGGACACAAATACATAAATCCTATTCTCCAAAATTCTCCCATAAGAGGAGTCATCACAGTTTGTATTATTTAATGGAGATAAAAGTATCTAAACAAAACATATAAACCAAATCATAGCCCCGAGGACAAAGGATCTTCGCAAATATAGAAGTCTCCAGCATGCCTCAGCGGGAAACCTCACGTCCTGCATCTGAAAACCACAAAATCCGCATGGGTGAGAACCAGAGGTCCCCAGCATGGTAACAGCTTCCACATATATAATACATAATAATGGAGGAAAGCCAAAGGCAATCCTAGAACTTCCTCCAGATAATATCAGAGCTTATAAACGGGCTAAACCAAAAAGGGCATCTGACTAAAGATACTTCAGTCTAACTAATACTTCCCTTTCCAATTCCTTCAGACCTCCCAACCACCAGCAGGAGTATAATATAACAAACACAGTTATATCAAGCAAGAAATATACAATTAGGAACAAGTAAGGCATTTAGACAATTAGCAAGTAATATGCAGTCAAATAGGCAATCTCAAACAATTCATATAGTATGCATATGATGAATGCCTGTCCCTAGTGGCTGATGATATCATCTGTCAGTTATAGAGCCAACCCGACGAGTCCTGGTAGCTAACCATTGGACTGTCCCTCTGTCGCGCATCCCCAACTCGAGTTATACTCATCATAAACTTGATCATAATCATGATCCATATCCATCACCTTCACTGGTGAATATTTACGGGGGCGAGCTCATCCGGGTCTTTCACAGTGCCCGGCCACACTTACGACATAGGGTCAACAGAGTATCAAGTCTCAACCTGGAGCACGTGGTGGCTAGCCACTGCTACTACCCAGGGAAACTCGTATCTCAGATAGTGGAAGTGCAAATCACAATTATCAATAATTCAGCATAAACATGCATGAATTCTCATCCATGGATCAACATCCATATCAGCCATCCGGCTCACGGTTAAATCCATAACCAGCCAATATTCATAGCATACACAGCTATTCCGGCTCACGGTTCAATCCAGAACCAGCCAATATTCATAGCATACACAGCTATTCCGGCTCACGGTTCAATCCAGAACCAGCCAATTCATAAATAATTACGGCCCTTCGGCCAATGGCATAACAAGCACTTCCACCACCATCCTCCACATCTCACATAATCATCAATGATCCTCATTGATTATTCATTTTCCCTTGCTTCACTCGCAAGTTACCACATCCACTAGCTCCTTCTCTCATAGCTAGGCATATCGTAATGATTTAAGATATAAGTGGTGAGATCGGAGGCTTAGAAGTATGAAATTTGGCTTTTAAAACTCAAAAATCAACTTTGGGATGAAAACAGGTCCGCGCGTACGCGCACTCCACGCGCACGCGTGGATGGCCTCAAAAACTTCATCGACGCGCAAGCGTCATGCACGCTAACGCGTGGATTAAAAACTTGCCAAACGACGTGCACGCGTCAACCACGCGTACGCGTGGGTGTCCTCGTGCCCCAGGCACAACACTGGCACAATCCTGGCATAACTCTCTGGAAATGGCTGGGCATTGGGTGCAGCACCATCGGCGCGCCCGCGCACATCACGCGTACGCGTGTATGGCATTTTCGGGAAGAACGGCGCGCACGCGCCAAGTGCGCCCACGCGCAAGGGGTCATTCTGCTAAAAATTTTCTAAGTTAAAAGCTGCAGAATTTACCAATTTGAACCCTAATCTTCCAACGGACATAACTTTCTCATTTTAAATCGTTTTTCACCCGTTCTTCGAACGGCATGGACATCCCGGATCCAATTTCATTTCTAAATAGATTTGACACAAAACAGAGATCCGTAGTCCAAGTTATGTTCCACCAAAGTATGCCCAAAAACCATGTTTTTCATAAAAACCACAAAGTGCCATTTTCAAAACAAGCCATTTCCAACTCTTTTCAAAATCAATCAAAACATGCCATTTTCATCCCTTTCCTTTGAAATCAATCAAAATACATCAATTTCAACATCAAGCCTCCTCAACTCACACATTGACACTTTACCACAATATACAAAATCACTATCTCATCATTCTAACCCACTTCACCCAAGTGGCTCAAACTCAAATATATTGACATATCATATACTCTTACTCATGCCAATTCTCAAAAACACCAATTCCAATAAATCATCATTGTACACAATCAATATCATACTCACCATCAACATGGTCCAACCCACAATTCAACCATAACCAATCATCAAGCATACATCACAACATGCATATTTCTCATACATCATACCATCAAGGCATCATTAATCATCATCACATATATGACCACATCATATATCTCAATCATTCAACAACATCAACCATTCAATGCCTATCTTAGGGCCTCTAGCCTAAGTATTTCCTACCATATTACATATTAGATACGGGAAACCGAAACCATACCTTAGCCGATTTTCCCAAGCTCCACCGGAGCACTTCCAAATCACTTATCCACAAGCTCTCAAGGCCTCAACACCTCCAAGAACAGATTTTTCACCACCAAACCCTTTCCAAGCTTTTCAAAATCACCAATCAAGCTCCAATATTCACATATACACAACCTAAGCCACAATCATCATACCCATACACAACATCTCAATACCCAAACATCATAGAACAACAAAATTACACTAGGGTTGAGAATCTTACCACACCCAAGGTCCAAGGAGACAAGATTAACCTTCTCCTTCAAGAGAGTTGGGTCCTATAACATCAAAGAACCCAAAATCTCAACATTTCACCCATGAAACTCGAAAATAAGGGCTGAAATTTCGAACATCAACACGTGGCTTACCTCAAGATTGATTGTATGGGTTTTGTAGAGCTCTCCGCGGTGAACGCGTGGCCGCAAACGGAGCGGCAATCGGAGCTCTAGATCAAAAGTTATGGTGGTTTGAAGATCAAGTGAGAGATAGAGGTTTGAGAGAGTGTTCTTCCCCCATTTCCTCTCTTTTTCAGCGTGTTTGGTGTTGTGTGAGGAGAGAGAGTGCTGAAAACTAGGGTTTTGGTTAAGTTATGTTGGGCCAAGGGCCCACTTTAGGTCCAATTGGCCCGGTTTGGCCCGTTCGGTCCAATCTTGGTCCGAATTCTATAAAATTGGTACCGAAATTCTCGTCTCAGTCTCCTCTATCACATTTAGCCATAAAAATCACATTTTAGACTTTCTAGAATAAATTCTCATTTATGGGTTAATTAGCCGTTAATTAACCGGGTTTTACACTCCATGGCATATTCCTTATGAAGACTTGGATGGGATATATCAAGAAGTAAGTTCCCTTGGTAATGAGGATCATGCATCAAGTCCTCCCAGTAATAAAACTACATCCGCAATTGAACTTCTTGAATATGAAGACTCTTCTCTGATTGAGTCTGAGAATGATGTGGAAGTGGAAATCCTTAGAAAAGGGCGGACGGGAGTTGAGTACGCTTTGTCAAGAACATTGACGATCAGATTTCTGCTAGTAAAGAATTCAAAATAAATTCTCGTTGTAAGTATAGTTTCTAAACTAACAAGAATCCTTTCGTACAAAAGTTTGGTTATCACAAGTAACAAAATAATAACCGAAGTATTTAAACATCGAGTCGTCTTCTCAAGGAATTGCAAGGAAGTATGATTTATTTTTGGTTATGAGTTTTCTGAGAAATTTGGAGTTTGGGTAATGGGCACAGATATAATTATAAATTAAAGCAATATAAATTAAAAGAGATTTATATATATCTAAATAAAAAACCTTGACTAGTAGAATGATTAATTGGAAGATCTAACCTTGTTGGATTTTCCAAGTGTAATGGTAATTGGTTGTTGTTCTACTTGGTTATCCTTTACTAAATAAAGGAAAATTAAGTTAGGAGCCAACTTCTAGTCACAAGTCCTAATCCTCTCCCTTGGAAAGGATTAGTGTTAGTAGCCAGAGAGCCAATCACCAATTAACTCTTGAGTCTTCCAACTCAAGGGTCTCCAATTTATCAATTCATCAATTAAAGCCAAGAATATAAAAAGCTAAGTAAAAATCATAAATCTGAAATACCTCAATTTGCATTAATAAAAGAAATCAAATCTAACATGAAAAAGTTCATAAATAAAATTGGGAAAATAAATAAAACGAGCATTAAACTTGGAAATTGAGAAGAAAAAATCCTAAATCCTTTAAGAGGAATCCTAATCCTAGATCCTAAGAGAGAGGAGAGAGCCTCTCTCTCTCTCTAAAACTACATCTAAAAACTAAAATTGTTAATTATGAATGTTATGTATGAAATCCACAATGAATGGATGGATTCCCCCACATTATAGCCTCTAATCTATGTTTTCTGGACCGAAAACTGGGTCAAAAACAGCCCAGAAATTGCTGATTGCGAATTCTGTCACGCTGATTTTCATCACTGCGACGCGTCTGCATTTTGCACGCGTTCGCCTTGCCTAGCTGTATGGGCACTATAATAAATTATATATCATTTTGAAGCCCCAAACGTTAGCTTTCCAACGCAACTGAAATCGCATTATTTAGACCTCTGTAGCTCAAGTTATGACCATTTGAGTGCGAAGAGGTCAGGGTTGATAACTTTGCAGTTCCTTCAATTTCTTTTATTGCTTCCACTTTTGCATGCTTCCTTTCCCTCCTCTAAGCCATTCCTGCCCTGTAATCTCTGAAATCACTTAACGCACATATCATGACATCGAATAGTAATATGAGAGGATTAATATTAGCAAATATAAGGCCAAAGAAGCATGATTTCAGTCATAGCACAAAATCTGGAAGCAAAAATGTAAACTCATGCAAATTTTATGATAAGTGTGTAAAGAATTGATAGAAACCACTCAATTGAGCACAAGATAAACCATAAAATAGTGCTTTATCACAAACCTTCAATTCATTTATGCAAACTTGTCCAACCTCACCTTACAGTTTTTCATTTGAAAATTCTTCATCACTTGATTATGCCTCAACACAAAGTCTCCTCCAAAATCCATACAATTCATTCCAGCAACCACAAAACTCATTTCACAATCCACAAGATTCATTCCATACCATTCAAAAAAATCTCACCACCATGCATCCATATCACCAAAATTACTCTCAGCCTTCATCTCTTGAGCCAGCAGTTAAAGATCCCCTTCAAAAGTCCAAAGAATTATTGGAAAGAGCAAGAGATCCTCTTCAAGAAGGTGGATGAACACTTGGAGAAAGTAAGGAAACACTCAGAACTGCTAAGTAAGGAAGATGAAGACCAATTGGTGGATGTGAAGGAGGAAGTGGAAGAACAAGAAAAAGAGGCATCTGTGTCAAGCAAACTTTCAATGAAGAATGAGGTGGTGGAGGAGGTTGAACCTGAAATTGCACTTGAGATAACAAGGGAACATGAAAACTCACAACCCTCACAAACTTCCCTGAACCAAAGATGCTCAACATTTGAATCTGTGATTGAAAGATATGAAGAGGAGATGAAGAAATATTGGGAAGAACAACAGACCTCATCCATGAAAGTGCTATTAAATTAAATGTTGAGTGCAAGAGAGGAAGCAGAAGAACAAGAAACTGAGAAAGTCAATCAAGAGAATTCAGACTCAAGTGAAGCAGAGAAGTACATAGAGGAAGAGCTCATGGAACCACCAATTCAAAAGGCTTTGGATGAAGATAAAACTCCAATAATCACATAGCAACCAAGTCATGTCCAAAGAAGTGAAGGCAACTAACAAGAGAACCAATCCTACCCCTAACCCAGCAAGCAAGCTCAATCAAGCCATTAGCAAAAGGAAGCTTGCTGGGGAAAGACCAAGACAGGGGACAATAGCTGAATCTTCTCCTCCCTTGAGGTCATTCCTCTTAACAAACTGGAAGAAGAGGAAGAAAGTGAAGAACAACATGTCAAGCTAATGACACTAAATGAGCGCTTGTTGGGAGGCAACCCAACCTTAGGTAACATGTCATTTCTTTGCTTGGTTTAATTTCTTTCTTTGCTGTGTTTAAATTTCAACAAATTGGCATATGATTACATTCTAAGTTTGGTGTTGCCCTGCAACAATCTGTTTTCAATCTCTATGGATGATTGCATCAAATATGAATTGAAAATGTCACACTAAGATTCTAAGTTTGGTGTGCCACTTATTTCCTATGCAATCTATTCAGCAACACCACTTGTCTGCATAATCATAATGCCTTGTAGTGTTATCTTTCTTTTAGTTAGACAATTTTAGTTTTCTCTTTATTTTGGTCATTTCCTTGATTTTAATGCTTTCTGTTATTAACTATTTTTGTTAATACATCACCAAGAAATCCTTATTCATGACAGATTCTTGGCTTAGTGATTGTATTTAACATATAACAGTTTCATTTAGTCTTAGTTCAAATAAAATGGACATATGATTGCATTCTAAGTTTGGTGTTGCTATGCAGCAAAATTCGCTTCCAATCTTTACTGGATACTTGCATCAACTCCAAGTGAAAGTGTCACACTAAGTTTGGTGTGCCACTCATTCTTTATGCAATGTATCACGCACACCCTCTTATTTTTGCAATCACAATGTCTCGTTTCTCTGTGCCTTCATGGTTATCTTTGATTTTGCTTGTTTAAAACACATGTACTACTAACATTTCATTGTGTAAGACACTCATAATCCATCTTGGCCCCGCACCACTACTCTAATTGTTGCTTGAGGATGAGCAAGCACTCTGAAGTTGGTAAGGGAAGCGGAAAAATGAGAGGAAAATGACAACAATAGAGAAGATGAATTACAAGGTTTTAAAGTTTCTTTTCCTCTCATTTGTTTCCAGCACTTTAAATTGCATGATTGTCTTTATCTTCTCTGTTTACATGTGTGTATGAATAAGCATAACCTGAATTTTGATCTGTAACATGTTGCTATGCCACTATGACTACTGGTGCACGAAATTGTGATCTCAATGGCGCCAACAACTTGGTACACACAATTGTAATCTCAACTATTTTTCACAACTTTGCACAACTAACCAGCAAGTGCACTAGGTCGTCCAAGTAATAAACCTTGCGTGAGTCAGGGTCAATTCCACGGAGATTGTCGGCTTGAATCAAGCTATGGTCATCTTGTAAATCTCAGTCAGGCAGATTCAAATGGTTATAGAGTTTTGATAATTAAAAGATAAATAAACATAAAATAAAGATAGAGATACTTATGTAATTCATTGGTGGGAATTTCAGTTAAGCGTATGGAGATGCATTATTCCTTCTGAATCTCTGCTTTCCCACTGTATTCTGAATCTCTGAATCACCGTTGTCAATGGCTACCTCCCGTCCTCTAAGTGAAAATGGTCCTCTACGGTTTTCTGCATGGCTAATCATCTATCGGTTCTCACTCGTGTTGGAATAGGATCCAATGATCCTTTTGCGTCTGTCACTATGCCCAACAGTCATGAGTTTGAAGCTCGTCACAGTCATCCCATCCCAAATCCTACTCAAAATACCACATACAAGGTTTAGACTTTCTGAATCTCAAGAATGCTACCAATTGATTCTAGCTTACACCACTGGTGGATGAAATTGTGATCACTACAACTTCGCACAACTAACCAGCAAGTGTACTGGGTCGTCCAAGTAATAAACCTTACGCGAGTAAGGGTCGATCCCACAGAGATTGTTGGTATGAAGCAAGCTATGGTCACCTTGTAAATCTTAGTCAGGCAAACTGAAATGGATATGGGTGATATACGAATAAAACATAAAGATAAAGATAGAGATACTTATGCAATTCATTGGTGGGAATTTCAGATAAGCGTATGAAGATGCTTGTCCCTTCCGTCTCTCTGCTTTCCTACTGTCTTCATCCAATCCTTCTTACTCCTTTCCATGGCAAGCTGTATGCAAGGGTTTCACCGTTGTCAGTGGCTACCTCCCATCCTCTCAGTGGAAATGTTCAACGCACCCTGTCACGGCACGGCTATCCATCTGTCGGTTCTCAATCAGGCCGGAATAGAATCCAGTGATTCTTTTGCGTCTGTCACTAACGCCCCGCCCTCAGGAGTTTGAAGCTCGTCACAGTCATTCAATCATTGAATCCTACTCAGAATACCACAGACAAGGTTTAGACCTTCCGGATTCTCTTGAATGCCGCCATCAGTTCTAGCTTATACCACAAAGATTCCAGTTAAAGAATCCAAGAGATATCCACCCAATCTAAGGTAGAACAGAGGTGGTTGTCAGGCACGCGTTCATAGGTGAGAATGATGATGAGTGTCACGGATCATCACATTCATCAAGTTGAAGAACAAGTGATATCTTAGAACAAGAACAAGCGGAATTGAATAGAAGAACAATAGTAATTGCATTAATACTCGAGGTACAGCAGAGCTCCACACCTTAATCTATGGTGTGTAGAAACTCCACCGTTGAAAATACATAAGAACAAGGTCTAGGCATGGCCGTGAGGCCAGCCTCCCAATGATCAAAATATCTAAAGATCAAAAGATTCCAAAGATCCAAAGATGATCAAAGGATGTAAAATAATCCAAAGATGAAAATACAATAGTAAAAGGTCCTACTTATAGAGAACTAGTAGCCTAGGGTGTACAGAGATGAGTAAATGACATAAAAATCCACTTCCGGGCCCACTTGGTGTGTGCTTGGGCTGAGCAATGAAGCATTTTCGTATAGAGACTCTTCTTGGAGTTAAACGCTAGCTTTGGTGCCAGTTTGGGCGTTTAACTCCCATTCTTGTGCCAGTTCCGGCGTTTAACGCTGGAATTCCTGAGGGTGATTTTGAACGCCGGTTTGGGCCATCAAATCTTGGGAAAAGTATGAACTATCATATATTGCTGGAAAGCCCAGGATGTCTACTTTCCAACGCCGTTGAGAGCGCGCCAATTGGGCTTCTGTAGCTCCAGAAAATCCACTTCGAGTGCAGGGAGGTCAGAATCCAACAGCATCTGCAGTCCTTTTTAGTCTCTGAATCAGATTTTTGCTCAGGTCCCTCAATTTCAGCCAGAAAATACCTGAAATCACAGAAAAACACACAAACTCATAGTAAAGTCCAGAAAAGTGAATTTTAACTAAAAACTAATAAAAATATACTAAAAACTAACTAGATCATACTAAAAACATACTAAAAACAATGCAAAAAAGCGTACAAATTATCCGCTCATCGCAACAACAAACTTAAATTGTTGCTTGTCCTCAAGCAACTGAAAATCAAATAAGATAAAAAGAAGAGAATATGCAATGAATTCCAAAAACATCTATGAAGATCAGTATTAATTAGATGAGCGGGGCTTTTAGCTTTTTGCCTCTGAATAGTTTTGGCATCTCACTTTATCCATTGAAATTCAGAATGATTGGCTTCTTTAGGAATTCAAAATCCAGATAGTGTTATTGATTCTCCTAGTTAAGTATGATGATTCTTGAACATAGCTATTTATTGAGTCTTGGCCGTGGCCCAAAGCACACTGTCTTCCAGTATTACCACCGGATGCATACATGCCACAGACACATAATTGGGTGAACCTTTTCAGATTGTGACTCAGCTTTGCTAGAGTCCCCAATTAGAGGTGTCCAGGGTTCTTAAGCACACTCTTTTTGCCTTGGATCACAACTTTATTTCTTTCTTTTTCTTTCTTTTCTTTTTTTTCTTTTTCTTTTTCTCTCTTTTTTTTCGTTTTTCCCTTTTTTTTGTATTCACTGCTTTTTCTTGCTTCAAGAATCATTTTTATGATTTTTCAGATCCTCAGTAACATGTCTCCTTTTCCATCATTCTTTCAAGAGCCAACATTCATGAACCACAAATTCAAAAGACATATGCACTGTTTAAGCATACATTCAGAAAACAAAAGTATTGCCACCACATCAAAATAATTAAACTGTTATAAAATTCAAAATTCATGCAATTCTTCTCTTTTTCAATTAAGAACATTTTTTCATTTAAGAAAGGTGATGGATTCATAGGATATTCATAACTTTAAGGCATAGACACTAAGACACTAATGATCACAAGACACAAACATAGATAAACATAAGCATAATTTTCGAAAAAAAAAACAGGAAATAAAGAACAAGGAAATTAAGGAACGGGTCCACCTTAGTGATGGCGGCTCTTTCTTCCTCTTGAAGATCCTATGGAGTGCTTGAGCTCCTCAATGTCTCTTCCTTGTCTTTGTTGCTCCTCTCTCATGGTTCTTTGATCTTCTCTAATTTCATGGAGGATGATGGAGTGTTCTTGGTGCTCCACCCTTAGTTGTCCCATGTTGGAACTTAATTCTCCTAGGGAGGTGTTTAGTTGTTCCCAATAGTTTTGTGGAGGAAAGTGCATCCCTTGAGGCATCTTAGGGATCTCATGATGAGTGGGGTCTCTTGTGTGCTCCATCCTCTTCTTAGTGATGGGCTTGTCCTCATCAATAGGGATGTCTCCCTATATGTCAACTCCAACTGAATAACAGAGGTGACAAATGAGATGAGGAAAGGCTAACCTTGCCAAGGTAGAGGACTTGTCCGCCACCTTATAAAGCTCTTGGGATATAACCTCATGAACTTCTATTTCTTCTCCAATCATGATGCTATGAATCATGATAGCCCGGTCTATAGTAACTTCGAACCGGTTGCTAGTGGGAATGATTGAGCGTTGAATGAACTCCAACCATCCCCTAGCCACAGGTTTGAGGTCATGCCTTCTCAATTGAACCGGCTTCCCTCTTGAATCTCTCTTCCATTGGGCGCCCTCTTCACAAATAACTGTGAGGACTTGGTCCAACCTTTGATCAAAGTTGACCCTTCTAGTGTAAGGATGTTCATCTCCTTGCATCATGGGCAAATTGAATGCCAACCTTACACTTTCCGGACTAAAATCCAAGTATTTCCCCCGAACCATAGTAAGATAATTCTTTGGATCCGGGTTCACACTTTGATCATGGTTCTTGGTGATCCATGCATTGGCATAGAACTCTTGAACCATTAAGATTCCGACTTGTTGAATAGGGTTGGTAAGAACTTCCCAACCTCTTCTTCGGATCTCATGTCGGATCTCCGGATATTCACTCTTTTTGAGTGAAAAAGGGACCTCGGGGATCACCTTTTTCAAGGCCACAGCATCATAGAAGTGGTCTTGATGCACCCTTGAGATGAATCTCTCCATCTCCCATGACTCGGAGGTAGAAGCTTTTGCCTTCCCTTTCCTCTTTCTAGAGGTTTCTCCGGCCTTGGATGGCATAAATGGTTATGGAAAAACAAAAAGCAGTGCTTTTACCACACCAAACTTAAAAGGTTTGCTCGTCCTCGAGCAAAAGAAGAAAGAATAGAGTAGAAGAAGAAGAGATGAGGAAGAAGGGAATGGCTTTGTGTTCGGCCAAAAGGGGGAGAAGTGGTGTTTAGGTTGTGTGAAAATGAAGGAGTGAAGATGGGTTTATATAGGAGTGGGGGGTGGTGATGGTTCGGCTATGTGAGGGTGGGTTTGGGAGGGAAAGTGGTTTGAATTTGAATGGTTAGGTAGGTGGGGTTTTATGAAGGATGGATGTGAGTGGTGAAGAGAAAGATGGGATTTGATAGGTGAAGGGTTTTTGGGGAAGAGGTGTTGAGGTGATTGGTGAATGGGTGAAGAAGAAGAGAGAGAGTGGTGGGGTAGGTGGGGATCCTGTGGGGTCCACAGATCTTGAGGTGTCAAGGAAAAGTCATCCCTGCACCAAATGGCATGAAAAAATGCGTTTTTAGCCATTTCTGGCGTTAAACGCCGGGCTGGTGCCCATTTCTGGCGTTTAACGCCAGCTTCTTACCCTTTTCTGGCGTTTAACGCCAGTCTGGTGCCCCTTTCTGGCGTTAAACGCCCAGAATGGTGCCAGACTGGGCGTTAAACGCCCAACAGCTAGCCTTACTGGCGTTTAAACGCCAGCACGCTCTCCTCCAGGGTGTGCTGTTTTTCTTTCTGCTTTTCATTCTGTTTTTGCCTTTTTTATTGATTTTGTGACTTTTCATGATCATCAACCTACAAAAAATATAAAATAACAAAGAAAAATAGATAAAAACATAACATTGGGTTGCCTCCCAATAAGCGCTTCTTTAATGTCAGTAGCTTGACAGAGGACTCTCATGGAGCCTCACAGATACTCAGAGCAATGTTGGAACCTCCCAACACCAAACTTAGAGTTTGAATGTGGGGGTTCAACACCAAACTTAGAATTTGGTTGTGGCCTCCCAACACCAAACTTAGAGTTTGACTGTGGAGGCTCTGCTTGGCTCTGTTTTGAGAGAAGCTCTTCATGCTTCCTCTCCATGGTGACAGAGGGATATCCTTGAGCCTTAAACACCAAGGATTCTTCATTCACTTGAATGATCAACTCTCCTCTATCAACATCAATCACAGCTTTTGCTGTGGCTAGGAAGGGTCTGCCAAGGATGATGGATTCATCCATGCACTTCCCAGTCTCTAGGACTATGAAATCAGTAGGGATGTAATGGTCTTCAACTTTTACCAGAACATCCTCTACAAGTCCATAAGCTTGTTTTCTTGAGTTGTCTGCTATCTCTAGTGAGATTTTTGTAGCTTGCACCTCAAAGATCCCTAGCTTCTCCATTACAGAGAGAGGCATGAGGTTTACACTTGACCCTAAGTCACACAAGGCCTTTTTGAAGGTCATGGTGCCTATGGTACAAGGTATTGAAAACTTCCCAGGATCCTGTCTCTTTTGAGGTAGTTTTTACCTAGACAAGTCATCCAGTTCTTTGGTGAGCAAAGGGGGTTCATCCTCCCAAGTCTCATTTCCAAATAACTTGTCATTTAGCTTCATGATTGCTCCAAGGTATTTAGCAACTTGCTCTTCAGTGACATACTCATCCTCTTCAGAGGAAGAATACTCATCAGAGCTCATGAATGGCAGAAGTAAGTCCAATGGAATCTCTATGGTCTCATTTTGAGCCTCAGATTCCCATGGTTCCTCATTGGGGAACTCATTGGAGGCCAGTGGACGTCCATTGAGGTCTTCCTCAGTGGTGTTCACTGCCTCTTCCCCTCTCCAAATTCGGCCATGTTGATGGCCTTACACTCTCCTTTTGGATTTTCTTCTGTATTGCTTGGGAGAGTACTAGGAGGGAGTTCAGTAATTTTCTTGCTCAGCTGACCCACTTGTGCCTCCAAGTTTCTAATGGAGGACCTTGTTTCAGTCATGAAACTTTGAGTGGTTTTGATTAGATCAGAGACCATGGTTGCTAAGTCAGAGGTATTCTGCTTAGAACTCTCTGTCTGTTGCTGAGAAGATGATGGGAAAGGCTTGCTATTGCTAAACATGTTTCTTCCACCATTATTATTGTTGAAACCTTGTTGAGGTCTCTGTTGATCCTTCCATGAGAAATTTGGATGATTTCTCCATGAAGAATTATAGGTGTTCCCATAGGGTTCTCCCATGTAATTCACCTCTTCCATTGAAGGGTTCTCAGGATCATAAGCTTCTTCCTCAGATGAAGCTTCTTTAGTACTGCTTGGTGCATTTTGCATTCCAGACAGACTTTGAGAAATCATATTGACTTGTTGAGTCAATATTTTGTTCTGAGCCAATATGGCATTCAGAGTGTCAATCTCAAGAACTCCTTTCTTCTGACTAGTCCCATTGTTCACAGGATTCCTTTCAGAAGTGTACATGAATTGGTTATTTGCAACCATTTCAATCAGTTCTTGAGCTTCTGTAGGCGTCTTCTTCAGATGAAGAGATCCTCCAGCAGAGCTATCCAAAGACATCTTGGACAGTTCAGAGAGACCATCATAGAAAATACCTATGATGCTCCATTCAGAAAGCATATCAGAAGGACACTTTCTGATTAATTGTTTGTATCTTTCCCAAGCTTCATAGAGGGATTCTCCTTCCTTCTGTCTGAAGGTTTGGACTTCCACTCTAAGCTTACTCAATTTTTGAGGTGGAAAGAACTTTGCCAAGAAGGCATTGACTAGCTTTTCCCAAGAGTCCAGGCTTTCTTTAGGTTGTGAGTCCAACCATGTCCTAGCTCTGTCTCTTACAGCAAAAGGGAATAGCATAAGTCTGTAGACCTCAGGGTCAACCCCATTAGTCTTGACAGTGTCACAGATTTGCAAGAATTCAGCTAAAAACTGATGAGGATCTTCCAATGGAAGTCCATGAAACTTGCAATTCTGTTGCATTAGAGAAACTAATTGAGGCTTAAGCTCAAAGTTGTTTGCTCCAATGGCAGGGATAGAGATGCTTCTCCCATAAAAGTCGGGAGTAGGTGCAGTAAAGTCACCCAGCACCTTCCTTGCATTGTTGGCGTTGTTGTTGTTTTCGGCTGCCATAGGTTCTTCTTCTTTGAAGATTTCTGTTAGGTCCTCTACAGAGAGTTGTGCTTTGGCTTCTCTTAGCTTTCTCTTCAAGGTCCTTTCAGGTTCAGGATCAGCCTCAACAAGAATGCTTTTGTCCTTGCTCCTGCTCATAAGAAAGAGAAGGGAACAAGAAAATGTGGAATCCTCTATGTCACAGTATAGAGATTCCTTTAGGTGTCAGAGGAAAAGAAAAGTAGAAGACAGAAAAATTCGAACTTATCAAAGAAGATGGAGTTCGAATTTTGCATTAAGGAATAGTGTTAGTCCATAAATAGAAGGATGTGAGAAGAAGGGAAGTAATTTTCGAAAATTTAAGTAAAAGATTTTGAAAACATTTTTGAAAAACACTAATTGATTTTCGAAAATGAAAGTGGAAAAGAAATCAAGTGATTTTTGAAAAAGATTTTGAAATTAGAAATAAAAAAGATTTGATTGAAAACTATTTTGAAAAAGATGTGGTTAAGAAGATATGATTAGTTTTAAAAAGGTGTGATTGAGAAGATATGATTTGAAAAACATTTTAAAAAGATTTGATTTTGAAAATTAATGACTTGGCTAACAAGAAAAGATATGATTCAAACATTAAACCTTTCTCAACAGAAAAGGCAACATACTTGAAATGTTGAATCAAATCATTGATTGATAGCAAGTATTTTTAAAAATAGAAAGAAATTGATTTTGAAAACATATGATTGAAAAGATATGATTTGAAAAAGATTTGATTTTGAAAAAGTTTGAAAACTGAAAAAAAATCTGCATTAAAAACAAAATCTTCCCTCTTGTGCCATCCTGGCGTTAAACGCCCAGAATGGTGCACATTCTGGCGTTTAACGCCCAAAACTCTACCCTTTTGGGTGTTAAACGCCCAACCAGGTACCCTGGCTGGCATTTAAACGCCAGTCTGTCCTTCTTCACTGGACGTTTTGAACGCCCAGCTTTTTCTGTGCAATTCCTCTGCTGTATGTTCTGAATCTTCAATTCTCTGTATTATTGACTTGAAAAGACACAAATTAAAAATATTTTCGAATTTTTGATAATGAGAAATAATCAAAATGCAACTAAAATCAAATAACAATGCATGCAAGACACCAAACTTAGCAGTTTGTATACTAACAACATGAGAATGCATATGAAAAACAAAACACTCAAGTCAATAGAATTCAAAGATCAGAGCAATGAAACCATCAAGAACAACTTGAAGATTACTAAGACACATGCATGAATGCAAGAAGAACAGAAGCATGCAATTGACACCAAACTTAATATGAGACACTAGACTCAAACAAGAAATTTTTGGATTTTATGATTTTGTAATTTTTTTGTGCTTTTTTCGAAAATTAAGTGGAAAAAGAAAATAAAGGTATCAAAATTCTTAATGAGAATTCCAGGAATCATGCAATGTTTAGTCTAAGACTCTGGTCCAGGAATTAGACATGGCTTCACAGCCAGCCAAGCTTTCAAAGAAAGCTTCGGTCCAAAACACTAGACATGGCCAATGGCCAGCCAAGCCTTAGCAGAGCACTGCTCCAATAGCAAGATTGATAGAAATCAACAAGCTCTTGTGATGATAAGTTGAAACCTCGGTCCAATGAAATTAGACATGGCTTCACAGCCAGCCAGATTTCAACAGATCATCATGAAACTCTAGAATTCATTCTTAAGAACTCTGATGAAAAAAAATACCTAATCTAAGCAACAAGATGAACCGTCAGTTGTCCATACTCGAACAATCTCCGGCAACGGCGCCAAAAACTTGGTGGACGAAATTGAGATCACTACAACTTCGCACAACTAACCAGCAAGTGTACTGGGTCGTCCAAGTAATAAACCTTACGCGAGTAAGGGTCGATCCCACAGAGATTGTTGGTATGAAGCAAGCTATGGTCACCTTGTAAATCTTAGTCAGGCAAACTGAAATGGATATGGGTGATATACGAATAAAACATAAAGATAAAGATAGAGATACTTATGCAATTCATTGGTGGGAATTTCAGATAAGCGTATGAAGATGCTTGTCCCTTCCGTCTCTCTGCTTTCCTACTGTCTTCATCCAATCCTTCTTACTCCTTTCCATGGCAAGCTGTATGCAAGGGTTTCACCGTTGTCAGTGGCTACCTCCCATCCTCTCAGTGGAAATGTTCAACGCACCCTGTCACGGCACGGCTATCCATCTGTCGGTTCTCAATCAGGCCGGAATAGAATCCAGTGATTCTTTTGCGTCTGTCACTAACGCCCCGCCCTCAGGAGTTTGAAGCTCGTCACAGTCATTCAATCATTGAATCCTACTCAGAATACCACAGACAAGGTTTAG